>NC_061514.1:283147208-283207971 GCF_022539505.1 Lolium rigidum | reverse complement strand
AATGCTACATGTAGTAACTCTAAAATGTCTTGGATAATTTGATACTTGGCAATTGTTGTGCTCATGTTTAAGCTCTTGCATCATATACTTTGCACCCATTAATGAAGAAACACTTAGAGCTTGCTAATTTGGTTTGCATATTTGGTTTCTCTAGAGTCTAGATAACATCTAGTATTGAGTTTTGAACAACAAGGAAGACGGTATGGAGTCTTATAATGTTTACAATATGTCTTTTATGTGAGTTTTGCTGTACCGTTCATCCTTGTGTTTATTTCAAATAACCTTGCTAGCCTAAACCTTGTATCGAGAGGGAATACTTCTCATGCATCCAAAATACTTGAGCCAACCACTATGCCATTTGTGTCCACCATACCTACCTACTACATGGTATTTCTCCGCCATTCCAAAGTAAATTGCTTGAGTGCTACCTTTAAAATTCCATCATTCACCTTTGCAATATATAGCTCATGGGACAAATAGCCTAAAAACTATTGTGGTATTGAATATGTACTTATGCACTTTATCTCTTATTAAGTTGCTTGTTGTGCGATAACCATGTTTTCTGGGGACGCCATCAACTATTTCTTTGTTGAATATCATGTGAGTTGCTATGCATGTCCGTCTTGTCTGAAGTAAGAGAGATCTACCACCTCAATGGTTGGAGCATGCATATTGTTAGAGAAGAACATTGGGCCGCTAACTAAAGCCATGATTCATGGTGGAAGTTTCAGTTTGGACATATATCCTCAATCTCATATGAGAATAATAATTGTTGCCACATGCTTATGCATTAAAGAGGAGTCCATTATCTCGTTGTCCATGTTGTCCCGGTATGGATGTCTAAGTTGAGAATAATCAAAAGCGAGAAATCCAAAATGCGAGCTTTCTCCTTAGACCTTTGTACGGGCGGCATGGAGGTACCCCATTGTGACACTTGGTTAAAACTGTGCATTGCAAAGATCCGGTAGTCCAAGCTAATTAGGACAAGGTGCGGGCACTATTAGTATACTATGCATGAGACTTGCAACTTGTAAGATATAATTTACATAACTCATATGCTTTATTACTACCGTTGACAAAATTGTTTCATGTTTTCAAAATAAAAGCTCTAGCACAAATATAGCAATCGATGCTTTCCTCTTTGAAGGACCATTCTCTTTTACTTTTATGTTGAGTCAGTTCACCTATCTCTCTCCACCTCAAGAAGCAAACACTTGTGTGAACTGTGCATTGATTCCTACATATTTGCATATTGCACTTGTTATATTACTCTATGTTGACAATTATCCATGAGATATACATGTTACAAGTTGAAAGCAACCGCTGAAACTTAATCTTCCTTTGTGTTGCTTCAATGCCTTTACTTTGATTTATTTCTTTATGAGTTAACTCTTATGCAAGACTTATTAATACTTGTCTTGAAGTACTATTCATGAAAAGTCTTTGCTTTATGATTCACTTGTTTACTCATGTCATTACCATTGTTTTGATCGCTGCATTCACTACATATGTTTACAAATAGTATGATCAAGGTTATGATGGCATATCACTTCAGAAATTATCTTTGTTATCGTTTTACCTGCTCGGGACGAAGCGTAACTAAGCTTGGGGATGCTTGATACGTCTCCGACGTATCGATAATTTCTTATGTTCTATGCCATATTATTGATGATACCTACATGTTTTATGCACACTTTATGTCATATTCGTGCATTTTCTGGAACTAACCTATTAACAAGATGCCGAAGTGCCGCTTGCTGTTTCTGCTGTTTTTGGTTTCGGAAATCCTAGTAACGAAATATTCTCGAATCGGACGAAATCAAGACCCGGGTTCCTATTTTCACCGGAAGCATCCGAACACCCGGAAGGACCGAGAGGGGGCACCGGGCCCCCGGACCATAGGCCGGCGCGGCCCAGTGCCCCGGCCGCGCCGCAATATGGTGTGGCCACCCCTTCGACCCTCCCGCGCCGCCTCTTCGCCTATATAAAGCCTCCGTCGCGAAAACCCCGAGGCGAAAAACCACGATACGGAAAACCTTCCGGAGCCGCCGCCATCGCGAAGCCAAGATCTGGGGGACAGGAGTCTCTGTTCCGGCACCCTGCCGGAGCGGGGAAGTGCCCCTGAAGGCTTCTCCATCGACACCGCTGCCATCTCCACCGCCATCTTCATCACCGCTGCTGCTCCCATGAGGAGGGAGTAGTTCTCCATCGAGGCTCTGGGCTGTACCGGTAGCTATGTGGTTCATCTCTCTCCTATGTACTTCAATACAATAATCTCATGAGCTGCCTTACATGATTGAGATTCATATGATGATGCTTGTAATCTAGATGTCATTATGCTAGTCAAGTGAGTTTTACTTATGTGATCTCCGGAGACTCCTTGTCCCACGTGTGTAAAGGTGACGGTGTGTGCACCGTGTGGGTCTCTTAGGCTATATTTCACGGAATACTTATTCACCGTTGAATGGCATAGTGAGGTGCTTATTTATATCTCTTTATGATTGCAATGTGTTTGTATCACAATTTATCTATGTGCTACTCTAGCAATGTTATTAAAGTAGTTTTATTCCTCCTGCGCGTGTGCAAAGGTGACAAGTGTGTGCACCGTGGTAGTACTTGGTTTATGCTATGATCATGATCTCTTGTAGATTGCGAAGTTAACTATTGCTATGATAATATTAATGTGATCTATTCCTCCTACATATGCATGAAGGTGACAGTGTGCATGCTATATTAGTACTTGGTTTAGTCTTTTGATCTATCTTACACTAAAGGTTACTAAAATATGAGCATTATTGTGGAGCTTGTTAACTCCGGCATTGCGGGTTCGTGTAATCCTACGCAATGTGTTCATCATCCAACAAAAGTGTAGAGTATGCATTTATCTATTCCGTTATGTGATCAATGTTGAGAGTGTCCACTAGTGAAAGTGTAATCCCTAGGCCTTGTTCCTAAATACTGCTATCGCTGCTTGTTTACTGTTTTACTGCGTTACTACTGCTGCGTTACTACTGCTGCGTTACTACTGCTTGTTTACTGTTCTGGGCAAAGCACTTTTCTGGTGCCGTTGCTACTACTTATTCATACCACCTGTATTTCACTATCTCTTCGCCGAACTAGTGCACCTATTAGGTGTGTTGGGGACACAAGAGACTTCTTGCTTTGTGGTTGCAGGGGTTGCATGAGAGGGATATCTTTGACCTCTTCCTCCCTGAGATCGATAAACCTTGGGTGATCCACTTAAGGGAAACTTGCTGCTGTTCTACAAACCTCTGCTCTTGGAGGCCCAACACTGTCTACAAGAATAGAAGCTCCCGTAGACATCAGACATCAAGCTATTTTCTAGCGCCGTTGCCGGGGAGGTAAGGTAAAAAGTATTCACATCCTCCGACTACTAAGCTATTTCCTAGCACTGTTGCCGATGTGTGAGTGCTCGAAGCTATTTCCTTTAGATTATGCAATTATATCTTTTTGTTTCTTGTTTTTATTTCACTAGTTAGGCTTAATGGAAAACAACAAAAATATTAGAGATCTTTATAGTATTTATCTTGAGTTAGGACATGAGGTGTTTGAAGAGAAAATTAAAAACCTATGGAACTTTATATGCATGCTAATGGCAATGTTATTAGTATGAATGTTTTGAACACCATTGTTGCTAATGCTATGGAAGATTCTAAGCTTGGGGAAGCTGGTTTTGATGAGCATGATATTTTTAGTCCCCCAAGCATGGAGGAGAAAATTTACTTTGATGATACTTTACCTCCTATATATGATGATTACAATGATGACTATCATATTTTCAGTCCACCTACTATTAAGGAGAAAATTAATTATGATTACAATATACCTTCTATATATGATGATTATGGTGATGAGAATAATAATGATAGCTATTTTATTGAATTTGCTCCCACTACAATTAATAGTAATGACTATGCTTATGTGGAGAGTAATAATTTTATGCATGTAGCTCATGATAAGAATGTTTCGTGTGATAGTTATATTATTGAGTTTGTTCATGATGCTACTGAAAATCTTTATGAGAGAGGACAATATGGTTGTAGGGATTTTCATGTTACTAAAACACCTCTCTTTTTGCTGAAAATCTTGAAGTTGCGCTTGTCTTGTTTTCCTATGCTTATTGCATTATGCTTACATGACTTGTTTATTTACAAGATTCCTTTTCATAGGAAGTGGGTTAGACTTAAAAATGTTTCTTATTTGCTTTTGATGCTCTCTTTTGCTTCAACTCTTATTTCTTGCGAGAGCATCATTAAAATTACTGAGCCCATTTTATTGGCTATAAAGAAAGCACTTCTTGGGAGATAACCCATGTTTTTATTTTGCTACTGTTTTGCTGTGTCTTGGAAGTTGTTACTACTGTAGCAACCTCTCCTTATCATGTTTATTTCGTTTTTGTGCCAAGTAAAGTCTTTGATAGAAAGTTGATACTAGATTTGGATTTCTGCGCAGAAACAGATTTTTAGCTGTCACGAATTTGAGTTTTTCTCTCTGTAAGAAACTCGTAAAATCCTGAAAAAATTCATGCATAATCCTCAGATATGTACGCAACTTTCGTTCAACTGGAGCTTTTCCATCTGAGCATGTTAAGTGCCTCGAAAAAATTCGTCTTTACGGACTGTTCTATTTTGACAGATTCTGCTTTTTATTCCGCATTCCTTCTTTTACTGTGTTTGAGTGGGTTTCTTTGCTCCATTAAATTTCAGTAACCTTGGGTAATGCCCATAAGTGTTGGGAATGATTGTGTCCTTGCTGAACATGTGAATTTTTGATTATGCACTAACCCTCTAATGTGATTGCTTTGAGTTTGGTGTGAAGGAAGTTTTCAAGGATCAAGAGAGGAGGATGATATAATATGATCAAGAAGAGTTAAAAGTCTAAGCTTGGGGATGCCCCCATGGTTCATCCCTGTATATTTCAAGAAGACTCAAGCGTCTAAGCTTGGGGATGCCCAAAGCATCCCCTTCTTCATCAATAACTTATCAGGTCACCTCTAGTGAAACTATATTTTAATTCTGTCACATCTTATGTGCTTTACTTGGAGCGTCTGTGTGCTTTTATTTTCGTTTTGTTATCTTAGTTCTCTGAATAAATTGGATCCTATCTTGTTTGGGAGAGAGACACGCTCCGCTTTTTCATTTGAATACTCCTATTCTTCACTTATATTTGTTGAGTATTCAGTTTTCGCACTGTGTAGCTTCTAGCTCTTGATTTTCATGTATCTCTTGTTCAGAGCTATTAGTTATTTTATAGAAAGTACTCTCTTACTTCAATTATATTTGTTTTGAGAGTTTCTTGCTATTTGATTGGAAACAGAAAATGCTTCATGTGGTAGTTGGTATATTGTCTTGAATAATTTGATGCTTGGCAATTGTTTTGAGCTCTCAAGTAGATCATGTTTAAGCTCTTGCATCATGTAGTTTAAACCTATTAATGGAGAACTACCGTAGAGCTTGTTGAAATTTGGTTTGCATGATTGGTCTCTCTAAGGTCTAGATATTTTCTGGTAAAAGTGTTTGAGCAACAAAGAAGACAGTGTAGAGTCTTATAATGCTTGCAATATGTTCTTATGTAAGTTTTGCTGTACTACTTTATACTTGTGCTTACTTCAAACAACCTTGCTACCCAAAGCCTTGTACTGAGAGGGAATGCTTCTCGTGCATCCAAAACCTTGAGCCAAAACCTATGCCATTTGTGTCCACCATAACTACCTACTATGTGGTATTTTTCTGTCATTCCAAGTAAATTGCTTGTGTGCTACCTTTAAAACCTTTCAAAAATTCATTCCTTATTTTTGCAATACATAGCTCATGGGAAAGTAGCCTAAAAACTATTGTGGTAAGGAATATGTCGCTTGTGTATCTTAGTTCTTATAAGTTGCTTGTTGAGCGGTAACCATGTTATCTGAGGACGCCATCAACCTGTCACACCTTTGTTGAATATCATGTGAGTTGCTATGCATGTTCGTCTTGTCTGACGTAAGGGAGATTTTCCATGAGTTGAAATGGTTTGAGTATGCATGTTGTTAGAGAAGAACATTGGGCCGCCAACCAAAGCCATGTATCATGGTGGAAGTTTCAGCTTGGACATTAATCCTCAAATCTCTTATGAGAATATTATACGTTGTTGAATGCTTAAAGCATAAAAGAGGAGTTCATTATCTGTTTTCTATGTTGTCCCGGTATGGATGTCCTCAAGTTGATATCTATCAAAATCGAGAAATCAAATGTGATTTATCTCCTTGGACCTTTGTACAGGTGGCATAGAGATACCCCTTTGTGACACTTGGTTGAAACATATGTAATGCGATGATAATCCATGGAAATCCGAGCTAATTAGGACAAGGTGCGGGCACTATTAGTATTCGATGCATGAGGCTTGCAACTTATAGGAAGTTTTATACATAACCCATATGAATTATTACTACCGTTGACACAATTGTTTCCATGTTTTCAAAATAAAAAGCTCTAGCACATGAGTAATCCCTGCTTCCCTCTGCGAAGGGCCTTTCTTTTACTTCATGTTGAGTCAGTTTACCTACTTCCTTCTATCTTAGAAGCAAACACTTGTGTCAACTGTATGCATTGATTCTTACATGCTTGCTTATTGCACTCATCATATTACTTTGTGTTGACAATTATCCATGAGATATACATGTTGAAAGTTGAAAGCAATTGCTGAAATTTAAATCTTCCTTTGTGTTGCTTCAAGAACTCTTATTAAGAATCTATTGCTTTATGAGTTAACTCTTATGCAAGACTTTTTGATGCTTGTCTTGAAAGTACTATTCATGAAAAGTTTTTGCTATATGATTCAGTTGTTTAGTCATTATCTTTTTGTTAGCAAACTATAGACCATTGCTTTGAGTCACTTCATTCATCTCATATGCTTTACAATAGTGTTGATCAAGATTATGTTGGTAGCATGTCACTTCAGAAATTATTCTTTTTATCGTTTACCTACTCGAGGGCGAGTAGGAACTAAGCTTGGGGATGCTTGATACGTCTCCAACGTATCTATAATTTCTTGTGTTCCATGCTAGTTTTATGACAATACCTACATGTTTTGCTCATACTTTATATCATTTTTATGCATTTTCCGGGACTAACCTATTAACAAGATGCCGAAGCGTCAGTTCCTGTTTTCTGCAGTTTTTGGTTTCAGAAATTCTACACAGGAAATATTCTCGGAATTGGACCCCACGAAGATAGAAGTTAATATTTTGCCGAGGCGGACCCAGAGAGCTAGAGAAGGGCCAGAGGGGGCCAAGGGGCCCCCACACCATAGGGGGGCGTGGCCCACCCCTCTACCGCGCCGACATATGGGGAGGGAGCCAGGGGAGGCCGCCTTTCCGCCTATATATTCTCCCAGAAGTAAAAAACCCTAGGAGCACCGGTCTTCCTCCACGAAAAGTTACGTAGCCGCCGCCATCGCGAAGACAAGTTTCGGGGGACAGAAGTCTCTGTTCCGGCACGCCGCCGGGACGGGGAATTGCCCCCGGAGTCATCTCCATCGACTCCATCGCCATCTTCATCGCCGTTGCTGTCTCCCATGATGAGGAGGGAGTAGTTCTCCCCGAGGCTGAGGGCTCTACCGGTAGCTATGTGGTTCATCTCTCTCTCCCATGGTGTGATCTTTATGTGATCATGAGCTTTGTAATCTAGTTGAATATGTAGATGTTAGTCTTGTCTATTATGCACTCTAGAGGTTACTTTAATATGAACTCTGGAGTCACTCTCCACGGTGTGATGGTGACAGTGTGCGCATCATGTGTGATTCCTTTATGACGTTGTGGAGCTTGTTTACTCCGGCTTGAGGTGTGCTTTTGCAGCCCTACACAATGAATGGTGTTTGTTATCCAACAAGAGAGTGTTTGAGAGTAGCATTTATTTATTCAATTATGTGATCATTGTTGAGAGTGTCCACTAGTGAAAGTATGATCCCTAGGCCTTGTTTCTAAGCATTGAAACACCGTTTCCAACAAGTTCTGCTACATGTTCGCTTGCTGCCATTTTTATTTCAGATTGCAATTACTACTTATAATCATCCATATTACTTGTATTTCACTATCTCTTCGCCGAACTAGTGCACCTATACATCTGACAAGTGTATTAGGTATGTTGGGGACACAAGAGACTTCTTGTATCTTAATTGCAGGGTTGCTTGAGAGGGATATCTTTGACCTCTACCTCCCTGAGTTCGATAAACCTTGGGTGATTCACTTAAGGGAAACTTGCTGCTGTTCTACAAACCTCTGCTCTTGGAGGCCCAACATTGTCTACAAGGGTAGAAGCATAGGTAGACATCAGTGACATTCCGGCAACCTAGCTTTGTTCGGGTTTGGTCGATATATCTGGGCCATCTGATCTAGACCTGATGGTATTTTTTTCTCTAACGAATTGGTATGGGCCAATCAGATCACGACATGTCACTGCCATGTTTACAATTCGTTTTAAAATCAAATAGAAATAGACAAAAAATTGATTAAACTTGTAAAACGCTTATCTTGGGTCTACAAACTCAAATCTTAGAAGAAGAGGCAAAGAAGCTCGGCAACCCCCGCAAGAGAAGCTGCCAACATGGGGTGGTAGCTCACCAACCCAAAGGCTACTCTCCTAACTGCCACCACAACTCCACCGGCTCCACGAAGCCAAAGCTATCACTACGAAAGAGTCTAGCTAGATGCCACCTCACATACTCCTCCTTGATCTTTTTCTTGGTCGCTAGGACCTCCGGCCTCGCCACGTTGAAGACTACATCATTCATGTGTGTCCAGATGCACCAGAAGACTAAGATCAGGGAGGTCCACATGTCTCTCTGTGAAGCACCTTGTCCCGGTCGTGAGGTCCACCAGGAGACCAGGTCCGCGTCAGCAGCCGGTAGCCAATCAAGCTTACCCCAACGGCTCAGAGCCCAAGTCAAAATCTCCCGAGCCACGACGCAACCTAGCAGCAGGTGCTGAATCGTCTCTGGCTCCTGACTGCAGAGGGGTCAAGAGGCCGGGGTGGGAAGGCGCGCCTATGCAAGTATCACCCATCCAACATCGTTTCCTCAAAATGAGTCACACAAAGAAATTACTGGAGTAAGGAGCACGCGAGCGCCAGATTTGAGAGGCAGTCGGTGCCCCAACCCTGCCAGCAAAGAAGGCCTGATAGGTTGAACTGGCAGAAAAGCTACCATCATTGGACCAGCACCAGAAAAACTCATCCTTATGCTCTGGTACCAGCTGTACTACGCCCACAACATGCCAGAGGAGGAATAACTCAGCCACCGCAACATGCCCCATGTCTGGGCCACAGTCTCGCAACCACTCGCCACCAATACCCTTGCGGGTTGCCACCAATGCAAGGAGGTTTGGTGCAAAATCGGCGACCCGTGCCCCATTAAGCCATCTATCCTTCTAAAAGAGCGCACGCTCGCCGTCGCCCATGATCACCACTGAGCAGACTCAAAGAGGGCACTAGCAAGACGCGGAATCTGAAGGTTGAACTCCGCCCAAGCCTTGGTGAGTCTACCCTTTACAGCCACGCCCAACAACAACGCAACACAAGGTTCAGGAGGCGTAGATTGGGGAGACCCAACCCCCAAACTCCTTGGGAGATGTCACCTTCTCCCACGCCACCAGACAATGTCCGCCTTTGACATCTAGTCTGGCCTTCCACATGAAGCCCCGACAAATCTTCATCAGAGCCTGCAATTAATGTCTTAGGCGGGATGTCAAGCGACATCATGGCATGTACCGGAATAGCCACAAGATTCGTCTGGACCAAGATGGTTCGCCCCCCCTCGAGTCAGGAGCTTGGCGCACTAGGGCTAGAGCTTGCTCACCGCACTATCCACCACAGGCTGCAACTGGGCCGCCGTGGGCTTACGGAGGCCTACCGGCAGCCCCAAGTACTTACAAGGCCACGCCACCAACTCACATCGAAGGATGTCATGGGCAAGATCGATACACTGAGGGGAGCACCTGATGGGATGGACGGAGCACTTGGCGAGGTTGGTGCGTAGACCGGAAGCCTCACCGAAGTCCTCCACAATGGCCGCGCAAGTGAGGAGGTCCAACCTGTCCGGTCCGAGGCGGGTGACCACATTATCCGCGTACATGGATGCACGGTGCCGAAGACCGCGGTGCGTCAGATGAACAAGCAGTTTGTCTGCCGCGGCCCTCCCGAACAGGAGGTGGAGCACGTCCATCACACTATTGTAGAGCAAAGGGGAGAGAAGGTCCCCCTGCCTAAGTCCACGACTGCTGGAGATCAGGCAACCTGCACTCCGTTGAACAAAACTCTCGTGGGAGCCGTGCCGAGGAGTCCACAAACCATAGCTAGCCATCGAGGGCCAAAGCCAAGCTTTGCCAGGACCTCGAGGAGGAAGGCCCATTCCACCGTGTCGAAAGCCTTGGTGATGTCGAGTTTGAACATTACCGTCGGGGTCATGGTGGCATGCACACGCCTAGCCGTGCATTGCACCAACTGGAAGTTATCATGAAGACAACGCCCCTGATGAAGGCACTCTGGTGTGGTCCCACAATCTGCGGCAACTTCGGTGCAAGGCGGGAAGAGAGCACCTTGGCCACCAACTTGGCCACCCTGTGGAGGAGGCTAATGGGTCAAAAGTTCCGCACTTCGACCACGTCTGTGTGCTTGGGGAGGAGGGAGATCAAGGCCTGGTTCGCCAGCTGAAGACCACGGGCATCACCCCTCCACAAGGTCTCAAAGGCCTCCATGTCATCGTGTTTGATGATATGCCAACACACGGTGTAGAACCTACCGGTGAAGCCATCTGGTCCAGGAGCTTTGTCAGGCTCCTGCGACTTGATCACTGCCCACACCCCCTCCTCAGAGAACGGCGCATCTAGGTCCGACAAGTCATGTGTCTGCACGCCGAGAAAATCAAGGTCGATGGAGAAACCACGCTCACGCGCTGAGCTCAATAGCTGCTCGTAGATATCGTCAACCACTCGAGCCTTGTCATCTTGGTCGGCAACCAAGACCCCGTCGACCCGCGAATGGTTCCATTAAATTTCAGTTTTGCATCATTTATCTCACTATCTTTACAAAATATTATTTTTGTATTTTGACTATTAATTAGTTCTGTGAAATATCTTTGAGTGGCTTATTTTTCTGTTAGTTTCAATGGAACCCTCTGGACTATAAACACTAGAACCAATTTTTTGGATCCTTTTATTTTATTTTGTAGATTTATTTCGTATTAAGGCTTTATAGAGAAATTCAATTCGGCTCCCGGGTGCGTATGCTCCCTCTACCAAAAAATCTTATTTCGAAGTGTCAAAAAAATTTGACAAAAAATTCTACATGTACATCTTCATAATATATGTGCGTTCGTCAAGTTTCAAGAAAAATCAACATTTTTTGTGGACTATGTAAAAAAGAGAAATTTTATCTTGTAAAAAAAAGTATTTCTAACACTGAGTTTTGTCTTTTTACACACGTCACATAACAAGTCGATTTTTTATGAAACAACTTTGTAAGCGTGTAGCACGTGAATATGTACGTGCGAATTTTTCGTTTCAATTTTTTTGAAATTCAAAATGTGTGTAAGATGCATTTTAAACTAAAGGGAGCATATGCTCCCATGTTCCAAAACATCACTCCCGGCTTTATAGTGCTTTTAAAAATGTTTTAAATATTGTAATCAACTCTATAATTTTCATCATGGTATCATGCATATAGAATGTAACTACAAGACTACCTAAGTGAGTTTGTCGTGTTTCACTCACATATACATTCATATTTTTTTCTTTGTGCTTGTCTGTGTATTGCCATGTGTGCTTAGGGAGTGTTTTGCAATGTAGATTATGTTGATTGCTACGAGTGCCTTTGTAATGAGGGCACCAACTCCTCTTCTCAGAAAGGCAAGTGTTACTATCATGTATCTTACTAATTTTTACGCATGTAGGTTTATTTAGTACAAATTTCATGTGTATGATGTTTTAAAGTAAAAAGTATATATGCTATGTTAATCTTATTATGATAGTCTTAATATTTCCTTTAGTTTCCCTTGAGTTGCCATCACAAGTTATTTGCTTAGCCATGCTAGTAGATACATAGTTGGGTCAAAATGATATGATTAGATGAGGTGAAAAGTTATGATTTATCCAAGGAAAACAACTTGACGAATGAAACACCTAGGCGAAATGGTACGGTGAGTGAAAATGGAAGTTGTACACTACCCGCACGGTAAAAATGGAGGGATCGCCGCCCAGAAACAAAAGAGATGGGAAAAGTTCTTTTGATTCCGTGTACAATCACATGTCATATGGGCTTTGTATCAACTAAATAAGTTGTAGGGACTTGTCCCGATGTGGCCGTCACATGTAGTTGCGTAGGTTGGAATTGTTCTGAGGACTCAGGGTCCTACTTGTAAAAATAGTCTCTTCTTTGTATTCTCCCGACCATTCGGTGTACAACCTTTGAAATATCATTTTGTGTGTATTTTTCCTCTAAAAAAAGCTTCACCCTCACTTCACTGAACTTATTGAAAATGCCTAGGATAGAGTTTATTCACTTTCCCAGCAGCCCTACTCCTCATAGTTGATCCGAATTTCTATCCCTGATTGAGTGTAAAAAGTTAAGTACTTAGCCATGTCCGTGGTTACAGAAAACTTTGATCAACTAGAACGGGAGCTGTTGGAAGATATCCCTCGTCCAAAAAATTTAAGTGAAAATCTGATCGGTAAACTTGGGTAGTAATGTTTGAATCTGGACAGTCTGGTATCTATCCCTGGTGCCTCCCTGGATCCTTCGCCTCTGCTTGATGATTGGTTCCGGGAGTCCTCCACGACCACAACCGGCCACCGCCTACATCGCAATATGTCCCACCACCACTGCGGTCGGAGCTTGTGGCAGAGACTGCACGAAGCTCCTTTCGTGGACTCCCACGAGGCCTGGAGCCACAGTGCCCCGAGGGACACTACGGGAGAGGCGGCGTGTGCCGACGGCCAGCCTATGTGCCGACGGCCAAATGTCGGGGCCGTCGGCACATAGGACCTCGTCGACCGGCGACGGAGATGACCGTCGGCGCAGGTCGGCCGTCGGCACACTGCTGGCTACACCGACGGTCACCGTCGGCGCAAAGTGGACCGTCGGCACAGGTAGTTGGCGGCCGAAGGTCACCGTCGGCACGGCGTCGACCGTCGGTACACGCGCTAACGAGCGGGTCCAGCCGTTAGACTGTCACGGCGCCGTCTACTGCAGTGCCGACGGTAGCCCACGGCACAACCGCGGCCGTCGGCACGAGGACTGAAAACTGGGTCCCCCTTCTGATGTGCCGACGGTGACCCACGGCACAACCACGGCCGTCGGCACAAACATTTTTTTGTTTTTCCATTTTTTTTTGCATCAAAGAGATAATTATTAATCCCAATCATTTTTTTTGTTTATTTATTTCTCACTGCTATTTTGGCGAACCCCTTTGCGGGAAACCTATATATATGTATAAGGGCGGTATAGAACCCCTTCGCCGTAAATCGAACCTCGGAGGGGGTGAATGGCCCACACACGATACAAAATACTTAAGACCCACACACGATACAAAATACTTAAATAACTAGACTCACACACATACCAAAGCGCTTACGTAACTAGACCCACACACGAACCGAAACAGCTTAAAGAACTACACCCACACAGAGGAAGCAAAACACTTAAAGAAACTACACCCACACACATGAACCAAAACACTTAAAGAACTAGACCCACACACAAACCAAAGCATTTAAAGAACTACACCCACACACGAACAAAACACTTAACACTGGGTCGACACATGACCCGCTAGACACACGGACTCGACACACACATATTAATCGGAGAAGTCGAAATCTTCATCCTCGCCGGGGGTGTCCTCCGAAGCGGTGGTTGTGAGGTTCCACAACCACCGTTCATCATTCTCCCCCATGTTGACGCCTCTCCTTTGGCGTACTCGCTTCAACCTCGGCCTTCCTCGCCGCTTTCCCGCCCTCCTCTCTCTCCCGTACGTCCGCTTCTCCGCGCGAATGCGCGCGTTGCCTCGACGTCTCCGGGATGGTCTCGCGCCACCGTGCCATGAACTGCTCGTCCGCCTCGGTGGTATCAATCCGCCGCCGGCCAGCCCCGTACCGCCGCGCTTCACCCCGTGGAGCGAAGTAGTGGCTCGGTAGAGAGACTCGAGCTTCCGTCGAGACCCGACCTCCGGGAAGTTCATTTCGTGGCGCGGCCGGCCAAACCTCCAAGCCGCAACGTCGTATGCGCGGGCAGCAGCCTCCTTCGTGTAGAAGGTGCCGAGCCACACACGCGTACCACCGGCGGTGATTTCAGCCGCGAAATGTCCCGCAGGCCGCAGGCGAACGCCGATGAAGCCCGTGTTGCTACGGCGACGAGGAGCCATCTCAGCGGCAGCTCAACTCAGAGGATTTTGTGGTTCTATTGGATGAGAGAAGTGATGAAGGGAGAAATGTTGCTGGTGCTGTTAGTGGAGAAGCCATGGCTATATATAGGCCGACGAGGGGCTGAAACGGCGGGAAAACATGGCGGGAGAGAATGGGCGGGAAAGGGTGGGCGGGAAAAAAGGGCGGGGGAGAAGCAGCGGGAAAGGGTGGGCGGGAAAAAAGGGCGGGAGAGAAGGAGCGGGAAAAGGGTGGGCGGGAAAAAAGGGCGGGAGAGAAGCAGCGGGAAAAGGGTGGGCGGGAAAAAAAGGGCAGGAGAGATTCTGCATGTATAGGGGGGAACTCCCTCGGAGGTGAACCGTAGAGAACCTTGGGATCATATGGGATGATACTTGTTTCCACATGTACCTATGACCTAAGCAAGCTCAAACGTAGGCATACGCCCACCGGGGGACCCCCGATGGGATGCAGTCAAAGGGGTAGACGGCGCGGTCAACAGAACTAGGGTTTCGTCAGAAATCGAGCATCGGACCTAGGGAATGGCCCCAAAAGTTGTGTGTGTCCACATGGCATGCACAAAAGTGATTTGAGATGGTTCTATATCCAATGCTACCCCTCCGGGTGTGCCCGGCTTCTCGGACATGGGGTTCCTACACTTAGGCAGATTCTGCATGTATAGGGGGGACTCCTCGGAGGTGAACCGGAGAGAACCTTGGGATCATAGGGTATGATCCTTGTTTCCACATGTACCTATGACCTAACCAAGCTTAAACGTAGGCATACGCCCACCGGGGGACCCCGATGGGATGCGATCAAAGGGGTAGACGGCGCGGTCACCGTAACTAGGGTTTCGTCAGAAATCGAGCATCGGGTCGAGGAAATGGCCCCAAAAGTTGTGTGTGTCCACATGGCATGCACAAAAGTGATTTGTGATGGTTCTACATCCAATGCTACCCCCCGGGTGTGTCCGGCTTCTCGGACAGGGGGTTCCTACACTTAGGCAGATTCTGCATGTATAGGGGGGATCTCCCTCGGAGGTGAACCGGAGAGAACCTTGGGATCATATGGGATGATCCTTGTTTCCACATGTATCTATGACCTAACCAAGCTAAAATGGAGGCACACGCCCACCGGGGGACCCCCGATGGGATGCGATCAAAGGGGTAGACGGCGCGGTCAACGGAACTAGGGTTTCGTCGTAAATCGAGCATCGGATCTAGGGAATGGCCCCAAAACTTGTGTGTGTCCACATGGCATGCACAAAAGTGATTTGTGATGGGTCTACATCCAATGCTACCCCCGGGTGTGTCCGGCTTCTCGGACGGGGGTTCCTACACTTAGGCAGATTCCGCATGTATAGGGGGAACTCCTCGGAGGTGAACCGGAGAGAACCTTGGGATCATATGGGATGATCCTTGTTTCCACATGTACCTATGACCTAAGCAAGCTAAAATGGAGGCACACGCCCACCGGGGACCCCCGATGGGATGCGATCAAAGGGGTAGACGGCGCGGTCAACGTAACTAGGGTTTCGTCGGAAATCGAGCATCGGACCTAGGGAATGGCCCCAAAAGTTGTGTGTGTCCACATGGCATGCACAAAAGTGATTTGAGATGGTTCTATATCCAATGCTACCCCCTCCGGTGTGCCCGGCTTCTCGGACATGGGGTTCCTACACTTAGGCAGATTCTGCATGTATAGTGGGGAACTCCCTCGGAGGTGAACCGGAGAGAACCTTGGGATCATAGGGTATGATCCTTGTTTCCACATGTATGACCTAACAAAGCTCAAACGTAGGCATACGCCCACCGGGGGACTCCCGATGGGATGCAGTTAAAGGGGTAGACGGCGCGGTCAACAGAACTAGGGTTTCGTCAGAAATCGAGCATCGGGTCTAGGGAATGGCCCCAAAAGTTGTGTGTGTCCACATGGCATGCACAAAAGTGATTTGTGATGGTTCTATATCCAATGCTACCCCCTCCGGGTGTGCCCGGCTTCTCGGACATGGGGTTCCTACACTTAGGCAGAGTCTGCATGTATAGGGGGAACTCCCTCGGAGGTGAACCGGAGAGAACCTTGGGATCATAGGGTATGATCCTTGTTTCCACATGTACCTATGACCTAACCAAGCTCAAACGTAGGCATACGCCCACCGGGGGACCCCCGATGGGATGCGGTCAAAGGGGTAGACGGCGCGGTCAACAGAACTAGGGTTTCGTCAGAAATCGAGCATCGGACCTAGGGAATGGCCCCAAATTGTGTGTGTCCACATGACATGCACAAAAGTGATTTGTGATGGTTCTACATCCAATGCTACCCCCCCCCCGGGTGTGTCCGGCTTCTCGGACAGGGGGTTCCTACACTTAGGCGAGTCTCGCATGTATAGGGGGAACTCCTCGGAGGTGAACCGGAGAGAACCTTGGGATCATATGGGATGATCCTTGTTTCCACATGTATCTATGACCTAACCAAGCTCAAATGGAGGCACACGCCCACCGGGGACCCCCGATGGGATGCAGATCAAAGGGGTAGACGGCGCGGTCAACGTAACTAGGGTTTCGTCGTAAATCGAGCATCGGATCTAGGGAATGGCCCCAAAACTTGTGTGTGTCCACATGGCATGCACAAAAGTGATTTGTGATGGGTCTACATCCAATGCTACCCCCGGGTGTGTCCGGCTTCTCGGACAGGGGGTTCCTACACTTAGGCAGATTCTGCATGTATAGGGGGGAACTCCCTCGGAGGTGAACCTGTTGACGTCAGAAACCCACCGGCGGGTAGAGACAGGCAACACCGTAGAGCCGGGAACAACTAGGGCTGCGGCTGGCCCTAGTCCCTCTGAGCGACGGCCCGCAAAGCCTCCTGGTCGCACGCACCGATGTTTATCACAAGGGCGTGCCACCCGACCTATACCTGGTCAGGAAGGTGTGGATGATGCCTCGCTTAGTTTCCTGCAGGGCACACACGTAAACGTTAAATACGAGCCTCGATCGGCTCTCAGGTTATCCTGTGGATCGGCTCAAAGAGCCGATCCACCCATGATTCAGACGAGGTGTCCGAATATATGGTGGTCCTGCTTGATCAAGGTAAAGCTAATGAGATCTACGACGATGTGGGGTTTTCACCGCATAATCGGATCGTCCTACTCCAGGTTGGGCCTCGCGGCCACGCACGGTGATCGTAAGCCGATCCTAAACAAGGCCTAAAAACCAACACGAGGTTGATCCTCGGAACATCCCGCTTAGGGCCAACGAACGACACCCTACGTGCCGCCGGATCCTCCCCCCCTTTGTAAGGCCTAACTATTGCGGATATTAAACTAAACCTTGTAGAACAAGGAGCAATCGTAACGGATCAGATCTACTAAACTATGATCAAGCGGGTGCCGCCCCTACACCTAAGATAGGCGTAGGGCGGCTAGACATGCAAGGGTTGCACTACGAAAGCATGTAACATGAAGAACAATGCTAACCCTAACATGTCTAAGATAACTACGTTGCTCGCCATCAAAAAGGCTTCGGTACGAGCAACGCGTGAACAACGTAGGCAGGCTTGTGCTGCCTAGATCGCGAGATGCGATCTAGGCAGCATGACGCTACCGGTAGAAACCCTCGAGACGAAGGAGTTGGCGATGCGCCGAGATTTGTTTGTGGTTGAACGTTGGTTGTTGTTTATTCCATAAACCCTAGGTACATATTTATAGTCCAGCGGACTCTCTAATGTTGGCGTACACTAAACCGTGCACGAGATAAACTCTAACTTTTAATCTAGATACAATCTACTACAATTAAAGATACATGGGCAATCTGGCCCAACTCCACCGAACAGGGCCGCTTCAGAGATCCTCCACGCGTAATCTTCCAAGCCCATCCTGATCGCGGCCCACCTCCTGACTTGGTCAAATTCTGGTGATAACACATGCCCCCCTGGTTTTGGAAATGACATTTCCAAAATCATTACGCTTTCTTTCGTCGGGTCATGTCGTGGCAGCACTGTTGCAGTATCCTTTATCATCTCGTCTCCTCATGTTTCGTAGTGAGGAGGAGTTCTCCAGAAGTAGCGCTGGTGACAGCTATGATGCCGATAACGAGGGCAGCGAGGATTAGTGACATGGCACCAGTGATATGCAAGCAATCGGCTCTCCTTGAGCAATCGGCTCGCTATTAAAAACCCTCCTTTGTTACTGAAGAAGCGTTTCCAGTCAATCGTTTTGCCGATAGTCAAAGTCACACGATCTTCAAAAAAGAACCGATGGCATCGCATCGGTCTCTCTCATAAACACACTGGGTAACGTCGAGCTAGCCGCTCTTCCAAACGGTAACCCGCGACCTCCATCTGAAAAGACAAAGTCAGATCCCCAAATCGTCGCCTGAGCAGTTCCAATCCACAACCACCTACACAGATCTCGACCGCGCTGCTACCAATTTCTTCAACGCATCTCATGGCGGAATCATCCAATACCGATACCACGGTTTCCGGACTGAAGGTAATCCTCAACCTCTTCTCACCGTTTGACTTGACATGGGATTAATGGCAAACACCTGAATTAATGCCTCACTCCACTACTAATTTAGGTTTCAGATATTCTTCTGCCACATCCTTCTCTCGCAAATTCGATGTGCCTCGGTCCTCGTTCTTCTGAGAGCCCTGCCCTGTTAATTTCGTGCGAAGCTAACAGAATCCCCTTTGTGAGCCAAAACCTAGATCTGACTTCCTGGGCCGACTGCCTGCGAGCCTGGCCTAATCCTCCTGAAGGCTGGGTGGCATGGTACAATAGGGTATCAAAATCCCACTATGCCACTTGGGAAACCATAGGGATAGCCGATGCCCTGTCATTGTCGCTATCTCCTCTTGAGAAGAATGAGAACATCCTGAAAACCATCGGCTACTTCTGGTCCGATGCACCGAACTCGTTTCATGTTTGGTCATGGCCCTATGACTCCGACCCTGCTTGGATGTGGCCATGATTACAGGGCTAGACATTGCATCCCCAGCCCTTCCGCATTCAAGCTGCCAAAAGTCCCTTTCACTCTCTCCTCTAAAAAAGAGTGTACCAGCTCGGGGTGCCTATCTCAATCGCTATATGAAAACCAAAGGCCCCGTGACAGAGAGGGAGCACACAGCCTTCCTGAATTTCCGGTCGGAGCACTTCATATTTTGCGGTCCATCACTTGCTCCCACCAAGAATTACCTCTCCCTGGCCTATGAACTTGCTAAAGGCACCCAACTCGGCCTAGGCAAACTATTCCTTGGAGAGATTTATCGATCCCTTCAACTGATGTCCGTCAAACTGTTCTCTCGCAAAACAGTTAAAACTGGCGGCCCCTGGTGGTTCATTCGGCTGTGGGCCCAACTATACTTCCAAAACCAAATCCCAGACTTCCCATCGCTGACCAACTGCACCTTTCCGGATGTAACTGGAAAGGAAATCCGATGCACCAGCTACGGCCAAGCCCTGTATGGTCTCCCGGGCAGCAGGCTAATCCCCAAGGAAGCAGCAGGATGGTTTAAGATTTTCTTCCAAGGTTTGGACAACCCCCTGTTCCACCCTTACACTGAATCGGCAAGTTTTGAGAACCCCGTCTCTTTCCGATTGGATGACTTTGCCGGTGACGCCAGCACACAACACTTGTACTCCCTCATGATTCGTCCTTGCTTCCTCCCTGTTGGCATGAGTACCTCGAACCGGATCATCAAGCCCGGTTATGAGTGTTATCAACCAGTAGTAGCAGCTCGACAGCTCGGTCTCGGACAGGTGCCTCCACACTTTTTCTTGCACCACCTGACAGCAAGTAGAGCTGAACTGCCTGACATCCTTACTGCCCAAAGGTGCTATACCTTCTTTGACGCTTTGGCCATACCAGTTCCCCATGACCTCCGTTTTTCCTTCACTACCGATGGTTTTGAAACTTGGTGGTCTATGTGGAAGACCCACGTCTTCAGGAGGGCCCTAGGACCGCAGCTGAAAGAGCTTGACACCGAGTATGATCCCCCTGCAGACCAGGTACCGTCACTTAAGCATTTCTTGTAACTGCCTTATGGTGACCGTCTGTGACCTGACTCTTTCTCCTAGCAGCAACAAGATGGCCCGGCTCCCACACAAGCCGACGGTTCTCCTTTCGTGTTTCTTCCTCCGGCACCAGTGGTTCTCTTCTGCCAGAGCTCGCCACCCCTGAAGAAAGTCATAATGCAGAGTCAGCCGATTTCACCGAAATCGGCTCCCAAGAGTAGAGCATCTTCAGGGCCAGTTGCCCCCGAGCCTCGACTCAGGCGAGGACGGCGGTGAGGAAGGTGGCGGCCAGGAAAACTCTGAAGCGTAAAGCTCTGGTTCAAGAAAGCTTGCGTGTAAGTTGATTCAGACCCTGTAGGCGCTTGTCCGCTTTCAAAAAAATTGTTTATAACACGCTTGTATCCTTTCCTACAGGCCTCTATTGAAGGATCCTCCAGCGGGGCCGAAGAAACCAGCCAGGGAGACTCGAGCTCGGGTAATTCCGAAAGGTCCACTACCCAGAGTCAGACGGCTTCACCAGCGCCGGCTTCCAAGGAAAGGTCGATCACTGAACCCCCTGCCCCCCAGGCCCCGACCAGATCGGGGTTACGCACGAAGCACCGCTGTGTCAAAAGGGCTCGTAAGAACCCACGAGCCTCTTCATCAAGCCAGGAGGTCTCAAATGTAATTATCTTCTGGTCACACTTTCATGCTATCCCGTTGTCATTTGGATCGGCTAATCACTTCCTCTTACAGGCCGCGGAAACTTCTAGCGGAGACGTTGAGGAGGTACCGAGACCGTCCGCTACTCTGGATCTAGCTACCTCGACGATAGCGGCTGCCCCAGTGGCTGACCCACCCGAGTCCACAGAAAAGCCGATTGTTACTGCGTCGGCTGCTCCTCCTTCCTTGGGAGAGGTATGTCTCCCTTCCTTGGCTCCATCAATTCCCCCACTGCCTGCTAAACTCACTTTGTCTACCCTGTCAGGGTTGTGATCTCTCGAGCTTGCTTACGTTCGACCCAGAATCCATCGAACCAGCTTCTTCCAAGGCAAGTGGAGAGCCGCACCCTAGTACGGTCCATGGTCAACTCCAGCGTCTCAAAGACTTGCTTTCTGCCTCAACTGAGATTCTGATTGAGAATTCCGAGGAAGCCAAAGGCATCTTCGAGGATATCCGGCCTCATCTCCCTATGACCCTGCAAGTGCAGCTCTGGCCCGCCGTTACCTTGTCGGCCTTTAAATCAAGGGTGCAAACGGCTCGCCAAAGGATTACTCTTCGCCACTCCCAACTTCCGCTGAGAGCCGATATTGCTGAAAAGTGCCGACGGCTCAATGAGAAGAAGGCTGCTCTGGACGCCACGACGGACACTTCTGCCACTCGCGCTGAACTCGAGACCCTGCGCAAGGAGCTGGAGAATCTCGAAGAGAAGGTAAGGGTGACTAAACAGCTCATCCAAGACAAGGAAGCCCTTGTTGCCCGTTCTCAAGACGAAGCGAGAGGCCTCACAGCCGATCTGAAGACCGATCTGGCTGAAATCCGTACCCTGAGCAATCAGCTGGGTGACGGGTAAGGACGAGGATGACCGAGGCTGAGATTGCTGAGGCAGATCGCATCCGTGTTGACGCCGTTCTCGCCCTCGGCGTGTTTCTTCAGTAGGGCCTTCAGAGACAGATGATGTTTCGCTGGACTGGGTCTTGCTGTACTTGCTACCTTTGTGATTTTTTTTTACTGGCCGATGATTTTCCATCGGCTCCTGACATTTCCTTGCCCATGCTTTTGTCTGCTGATTATATGCCTCCCCCGAGCCGAATCTGTCAGGTGACTGCGGATATCGGCTCTGCATTATGCCAAGGGACTGTACTCGTACGCCGGCCCCGTTGGGATTCGTGTAGCCGACGTGGCTGCTGTTCGTTAGATCACCATTGAACCCAAGCAGATCGTGCGGTGAAAATAACCTTGGCCGACTCGCTAGATCGAAGCGCTCCATGAAGGTGTCGTAATATTCCTCGTGTAATCCTGGAGCACTAGGCTCCGTCGGGGGAACGAGCATCGTGTTCGTACCAGCCGATGTCTCATTTGTGCTTGGGTATTCCTTTGATAGAGCAATCATCTGACTCCTGAGCTGTGGATCCACCCTCTTGCTGATAAAAGTTGGTCGCGGCTTGTCTCCATGGCCGATGTCGATTTCTTCCAGCTCATCAGCCGGGGTGAACCCATGCCCCAGCCTTCCGTCTCCTGTGAGGTCGACGCCAAATACTGGGAGAGCGGGTGGCGCGGATAACACGGTCCGATCGCTAGAATCGGCCTCCATCTTGATCATCGCTAGGACTTGGTGGCAGTGTCGGAGCCGATCGCGTGGGTCGGCTCTTTCTTCATTCTTGCTATGAGAGCAGTTGCCCTCGTCATTACCCTTACCGGGACGGTACCCAAGTTCTACCATGTTGATGCTGAACACGTGTCCTGGTTGGCCCTGGGAGCGGGTTCTGTGGAAAGAGCCGACGAGTTCGGCTTCGAGGACTGCCCTGATTTCGTCATGCTTCTTCTTGAGCTCATCAGGCAGATCCGCGTACGTGACCGGAGTGTCTTCCGCCATCTTGGATGTAGATGGCGATGTTGTCGATGTCGAGGGTTGTCCCACCGGGCGTGCCAGAATGTGTTGACGTCAGAAACCCACTGGCGGGTAGAGACGGGCAACACCGTAGAGCCGGGAACAACTAGGGCTGCGGCTGGCCCTAGTCCCTCTGAGCGACGACCCGCAAAGCCTCCCTGGTCGCACGCACCGATGTTTATCACAAGGGCGTGCCACCCGACCTATACCTGGTCGGGAAGGTGTGGATGATGCCTCGCTTAGTTTCCTGCAGGGCACACACGTAAACGTTAAATACGAGCCTCGATCGGCTCTCGAGGTTATCCTCGTGGATCGGCTCAAACAGCCGATCCACCCATGATTCGCACGAGGTGTCCGAATATATGGTGGTCCTGCTTGATCAAGGTAAAGCTAATGAGATCTACGACGATGTGGGGTTTTCACCGCATAATCGGATCGTCCTACTCCGAGTTGGGCCTCGCGGCCACGCACGGTGATCGTAAGCCGATCCTAAACAAGGCCTAAAAACCAACACGAGGTTGATCCTCGGAACATCCTCGCTTAGGGCCAACGAACGACACCCTACGTGCCGCTGGATCCTCCCCCTTTGTAAGGCCTAACTATTGCAGATATTAAACTAATCCTTGTAGAACAAGGAGCAATCGTAACGGATCAGATCTACTAAACTATGATCAAGCGGGGTGCCGCCCCTACACCTAAGATAGGCGTAGGGGCGGCTAGACATGCAAGGGTTGCACTACGAAAGCATGTAACATGAAGAACAATGCTAACCCTAACATGTCTAAGATAACTACGTTGCTCGCCATCAAAAAGGCTTCAGTACGAGCAACGCGTGAACAACGTAGGCAGGCTTGTGCTGCCTAGATCGCGAGATGCGATCTAGGCAGCATGACGCTTACCGGTAGAAACCCTCGAGATGAAGGAGTTGGCGATGCGCCGAGATTTGTTTGTGGTTGAACGTTGGTTGTTGTTTATTCCATAAACCCTAGGTACATATTTATAGTCCAAGTGGACTTTCTAATGTGGGCGTACACTAAACCGTGCACGAGATAAACTCTAACTTTTAATCTAGATACAATCTACTACAATTAAAGATACATGGGCAATCTGGCCCAACTCCACCGAACAGGGCCGCTTCAGAGATCCTCCACGCGTAATCTTCCAAGCCCATCCTGATCGCGGCCCACCTCCTGACTTGGTCAAATTCTGGTGATAACAGAACCGGAGAGAACCTTGGGATCATATGGGATGATCCTTGTTTCCACATGTACCTATGACCTAACCAAGCTAAAATGGAGGCACACGCCCACCGGGGGACCCCCGATGGGATGCAGTCAAAGGGGTAGACGGCGCGGTCAACAGAACTAGGGTTTCGTCAGAAATCGAGCATCGGATCTAGGGAATGGCCCCAAAACTTGTGTGTGTCCACATGGCATGCACAAAAGTGATTTGTGATGAGTCTACATCCAATGCTACCCCCCGGGTGTGTCCGGCTTCTCGGACGATGGGGTTCCTACACTTAGGCGGATTCGCATGTATAGGGGGAACTCCCTCGGAGGTGAACCGGAGAGAACCTTGGGATCATATGGGATGATCCTTGTTTCCACATGTACCTATGACCTAACCAAGCTAAAATGGAGGCACACGCCCACCGGGGACCCCCGATGGGATGCAGTCAAAGGGGTAGACGACGCGGTCAACAGAACTAGGGTTTCGTCAGAAATCGAGCATCGGATCTAGGGAATGGCCCCAAAAGTTGTGTGTGTCCACATGGCATGCACAAAAGTGATTTGTGATGGTTCTACATCCAATGCTACCCCTCCGGGTGTGTCCGGCTTCTCGGACGAGGGGTTCCTACACTTAGGCAGATTCTGCATGTATAGGGGTGAACTCCCTCGGAGGTGAACCGGAGAGAACCTTGGGATCATATGGATGATCCTTGTTTCCACATGTACCTATGACCTAACCAAGCTCAAACGTAGGCATACGCCCACCGGAGGACCCCCGATGGGATGCAGTCAAAGGGGTAGACGACGCGGTCAACAGAACTAGGGTTTCGTCAGAAATCGAGCATCGGGTCTAGGGAATGGCCCCAAAAGTTGTGTGTGTCCACATGGCATGCACAAAAGTGATTTGTGATGGTTCTACATCCAATGCTACCCCCCGGGTGTGTCCGGCTTCTCGGACAGGGGGTTCCTACACTTAGGCGGATTCCGCATGTATAGGGGGAACTCCCTCGGAGGTGAACCGGAGAGAACCTTGGGATCATATGGGATGATCCTTGTTTCCACATGTACCTATGACCTAACCAAGCTCAAACGTAGGCATACGCCCACCGGGGACCCCGATGGGATGCGATCAAAGGGGTAGACGGCGCGGTCAACGGTAACTAGGGTTTCGTCGAAATCGAGCATCGGACCTAGGGAATGGCCCCAAAAGTTGTGTGTGTCCACATGGCATGCCCATGTACCTATGACCTAACCGTCGACACACTTTGAGGATGGACAAAGGAGGTCTAACTAGAAGACAACAAACATGCATAGATAGGAGTCCGCAATCATTTTTACATTACAAAGTGCGTTAGTCGGGGTTGAACTTGAGACCTCCCGACTCTTATATTATATTGAATTAATGCACTAGCTAATAATTCGAACGGTTAGAAAGGACTAGGCTATATATTTTAGCGGGCGATAAATGAGCATGGATGAGCACCGAGGAGAAGAACATGTGCGGTGTAGCCGTAAATCCTAAACCTTGGTATTCTTGGCTTGAAGTTTTGATAAAAAAACATGTATATACATATATGGATGCATACACACATCTATAATACAAATAGAAAAAGAGTCTAAAAATAAAAAAAAGGTGTGCCGACGGTCAGCTGGCCGTCGGCACAGAACCCCACTTAAGTGGGGTCGACGCGGGCCGCCCTGCCTCATCCCCAAACGCCCTTCCCCCCGCGCCCACGCCCTTCCCCCCGCGCGCGCCGCCGCCGCCCTGCCCGCGCCGCCGCCATCCTCCCGACCGCCGCCGCCGCCTGCCACCGCCGCCGCCGCCGCCTCGCCGCACCCCTCCCCCGGCCCGCGCCCACGCCCTGCCCCCGCGCCGCCGCCGTCCTCCCGGCCCGCCCGCCCTGCCGCCCGCGCCGCCGCCGCTCCACCCGGCCGCCGCCGCCCGCTCGCCCCGCGCTCGTCCCCGCGCGCAGCCATCCGCCGCGCCGTCCCCGCAGCCCTGCCCCCTGCCCCCGGTAAGTTTCTTTTTTTCCGCTTTTTAGTTTTTGCAATTAGGTAGGTAATTGTAATTGTAATGTAATGTAAATTTGCAAATTGAAATTGAAATGAAGTAAACAATTTGCAAATTGAAATTGAATTGAAATTGAAATTGAAATTGAAATTGAAATTGAAATTGAAATTGAAAATAGAATTCTAATTGTAAATTTGCAAATTGAAATAGAATTTGCAATTTGAATTGAAATTGAAATGAAGTAAAGAATTTGGAAATTGAAATTGAAATTGTAATGTAAATTGAAATGAAAATGAAGGAATAGAAATGGAAATTGAAGTTTGCATTGACAAATTTTTATTCCCAATGGTCAGAAGAGGCAGACAAAAGTAGCCATAAAGATTCTTCGTTATCTCCCATTCATCAAAAGAATCCAGCGGCTTTACATGTTCGAGGAGACTGCCAAGCAGATGACATGGCATAAGACCGGGATAAGATTGCAGGATCGAGAAGAAACGGGTACCCATGGTACATCCATCCGATGGTCAATCATGGAAGCACTTCGATGAAAAGCACCCAAATGAGGCAAGTGAGGCTCGGAATGTTAGAATTGCGATAGCAACCGATGGATTCAACCCATATGGTATGTCGACTGCCGCGTACAGCCTCGCTGGCCCGTGTTTGTTATTCCGGCTCAATCTCCCTCCCGGAGTCGTAATGCAAAGGAAGAACATATTTTTGTCGATGATCCTTCCAGGGCCCGAATATCCGAGTGGAAGAAATTGAGTGTCTTAATGCAACCTACTTGTGGATGATTTGCACCACTCGTGGCATCACGTAGTACATTGACATACGACCGAGCATCAAAGAGAAACTTCATCATGAAAGTTTGGTTCCACTATTCGATGCATGACCTACCCGGTACGCCCTATTATGTGGGCATAGTACAGCTTGGTAAGTTTCCATGCCTAGTGAGCAGTGCACGAACTAGAATTCAGGCACCTAAAAGCTGGACACAAATATGTTGCCTTTGACAAACACCGCAAGTTCCTCGAGTCCGGGGCATCGGTTCGGATCCGACAAGAAAAACTTCACGAAAGGCGTAGTTGTGCTTGAACATAAAGAAATACCAAAGTTCAATGGTGCAACTGTTGATGCTGAGCTACGTGCTCTCCAGCCTAGTAAGGAACCCGGCCACCAATTTGAGGGAGGACACTAGGGAGGAGGAGGAGGAGTCTAGGGACGAGGAGGCTTCGACGGAGATGGCTCCGAAGAAGTTGCGGATTCGTGGGGAAGCGCAGGTTCCCGATGAGAGTAAGGAACCTGCTACGGAGGATGAGAAGTGGCTCCTTGTCCCGGGAAAGATAGAGTAAGTAGTAAGGTGATTTCATTTTCGTTATGACACTTAGCATTTTCTAATGTTTGATAATTGTGCAGGAATTTCACATACACGGGGAATGTCCGCGTGCCGGGGAGTCTGATTGGAGCTGCTATTAGGAAGTACTGGCCGGGGATGTACACTCCGGTCCTTGGGGGCGAGTCCAAGCTAGCCTACACTTGGGAAGACTTTGAGATAGCGCCTTACCCCGGCTTTACTTCCGCCGCCGACGCCGTGATCAAGAAGTTTTGGGTACGTAATGCATACTCTTTGGGTTTCGTTCATATGTAGTTGATAACCCCACCGTGATAACTCATGCCTCTCACACTTTCGTTATGCTTGATTGCAGCGCAATTATAGGGTGGCGACCGAGCATAAGGAGAGGGCGGACGTGATCCTCCGTAGCATGTGTCGGAAGTTGACACGGCAGCGGTGGTACAACCGAGAGGATCACGTGCATCGGCCACTTCTATGCCGAGCAGGGCGTAAGGTACACAAAGCCCGAGATTGTGCGGGGACTCGCCCCGGCTATGACGATAGAGCAATTCATGTCGGTAAGTAATTGTCAATGCGATTCTATGTACCGCGGCTAACTTGCAACTATATTGTTTGTTCTTCAAATGAGTTTTGATTTTGCAGGTTGTACCACATTGGGCTGATAATAATAAGAGGGCCGCCTTCATGGAGTTGGTCAAGAATTGGGTCGGCGAAAACCCCGATTTCAAGGCCGTGAGCGACCGGAACAAGGCCAACCGTGGGAATCAGGGAACACACAGTGCGGGGAGCAGCAGGCACCGATCGCTATCGGGAGCGTGCCGGTACATATAAAAATGGAACAAGCTACATTTTTTTGATTTTCGATGATATGCATAACATTTGTTTTGTGATGCAGGGGAAGAAGCTCGGGAGGGAAGTTGGTGAGATGGAAGCGTGGACGCACATGAAGCCGAGTGACGCCCGGTCCGAACGAGCCTCGGCCCGCGCCCGAGAGGTACTACGGCAAGGCCAAAGAGAGCAAGGAAAAATACTGCGAGGAGTACGCCAAGCTCCATCCGGAGGTGGAGGACCCGATGACCGAGCCGGTCGACGAGGTGGCGATGATGCCGGCGGGGTCCGGCCAGCCGCATGGACGTCCCGCCCGCCTTGCCGGGGGTTTCAAGCCTCGGAGGAACTTCACGCAGATCAAGGCTACCCTCCCCTCCGGCAGCCTACGCTACCTCCTCGCGGACTACATGCCGTTCTCGGGTAGAGGTAGATGTAAGTCATCCACACTTTCATCCTCTCGTTTTGACTCTTGTTCCCGAATGGCTATGTTGATGAGACGCATTATTTCTGAAATTGTAGACTCAGCTCGAGGAGGCCTATGCGGTAGCTTACGAGGAGTATCTCGAGAAGATTAAGGAGCATGACCTTGTGAAAGATGCCTATGTCCAGTGGACGAGCAACCGGATGGCGGTAAGTTTCAATCTCTATGGTTGCAAAACATCATAAGTCCCCATGTTTGAATCCGAGCTATCTCTCCCGTTTCTTGCGAGTTTCACTCGGTTCATGATGACTGGAGTGCGAGAGGAACCACTCCTGCAGCCACCTCATCCGGGGCCGACGCCGGTGTTCCCGTCCAAGGAGGAGTTCTATATCATGTACAAGCGTCGGCGTCGGTTGACCTCGGTAAGTTGCTAACTTGGCTAAGTTGCTAACTTGGTGTGACATGGCTAAGTTGCTAACTCCCTCCAACATGTAGGGATTGGGAGAATCCGGGAACGACACTCCTTGTGGTACGCCGATGCACCCCGGTCGCCATTCTCCTCGGTGCTTCGCCGAACCTCGGCATTTTTCTCGGTTCCGGTGGCTCTCGTCGTGGTTCTACCTCCCCGAGCACCGTCGAAATACAGTGGCCTCACTTCACCCACTCAGAGCTAGATCGTCTTGAGCTAGATCGTCACTCGGGTGGTGCACCACCATAGTTTCTACATTGTACTAGCACATGATGACACGCTTCATCTTTGTAGTGGATCCGGTGTATGTACCATGGTCTTGTATGCTATATTTGTGCTATTTGTGAGATTTGATGCTATATTTGTGAGATTTGGTGCTATACGGTGATATCTTTGTGCTATATGGTGCTATATATGTTACTGGACATTCAATATTATAATATGTGCAATTTCAGCAATTTTCTGAGCTAATAGAGCAAAAATGGCAAAAACTGAAAAAAACCTGGGCCGGCTGTGCCGACGGTAGGCCCGTAGCTGTGCCAAATGGCAGGGTCTGTGCACCGTCGGCACAGCTGGCCCAGCGCGCGTTTTTTTGTCAGTTTCGAAATTTTTCAGTTTTCGCGCCCACGCATTCTGGGAAAATCTGGGCTGCTGTACCGATGGTTTCACCGTCGGCACAGCCTAACGGCCTTCGCCAGCGCCGTCACTCCGTTGCGGACGAGCAACGCCCCGTGCCGACGGTGGCACGGCCGACGGCCACCGTCCCAGCCGTCGGTGCAGCGTGTGCCGACGGTGGTCCACTGTGCCGACGGTGATGGGAGCTACCCCGACCGGAAATGTGCCGACCAGCCTGTGCCGACGGTCACCGTCGGCACAGCCGGTTCCGACGGTTGAAGTGGTTGTGCCGACGGTACGGGGCCGTCGGCATATGAAGTTGTTCCCGTAGTGACAACACATGGTCGAGCGAGGGAGGGGGAGGTGGCAGGAAGCGAACGGCGGCGAGCGAGAAGCCATGCCTCAATGCTTCACATTTGTATATGTTCTTGCCTAGATTTCGTCATGTATCTCCTGCTAGCTAGTATCTTGCTAGGTATTTCGTCCGTTCCAAATAAGCTGGCACATATCTGTCTAGATATGTATGATCCAGACCCGTTTTAGCATGTATATACATGCGAATGTAGATAAATACGTGAAATTAATTTGGAATGAAGGGAGTAGAGCATAACTTTTTCCCTTTTGTGGTATCCAATATAATAAAAAGGTGATGCTGATACTCATGTTGTTTCTTCTGTGAACCCAGAAATTGAATTCAGCTTCCGGATGCCTATGCTCCCACCATCTAAAAACAATTATGTTTTTAATTACAGAAAAAAATGTATTTACATCTCGACAATTTATCTGTGTTCGCATAGTTTCGCGAAAACCTGATATTTTTTGTGATCGATGTAAAAAGATAAAACATTTCTCATAAAAAGTTTTATTTTATCACCAAATTGTGTCTTTTTACATAGCCCAAACGACAAGTCGATTTTTTATGGAAAGACTCTGTGTGGTAGCTTATTAAGATGTACATATAATTTTTTTCATTCTGAATATTTTAACATTTTAAAATGTACCAAAGATGCATTTAAAATAAAGAGAGCATATACACCCAGAAGGCAAAACATTACTCCCGTGTAAACCTTCCTTCTTATCTATTCATTTATCTCCAAGAAATTTGCTATAAATTCAACGAAACCAATTCCATTCATCCTGGTATAGTTGTGCTAGCTGACAGCCTGAAACCAACAGGTCTAAGGTTCAGATCCAGATTAACAGATTAAGGACACTGTGACCTGCGAGTAATTAAATTTGTGTGTTTGTTTAACTAGCCAACCTTATGGTCAACATACACCGACGGAACTATGTAAAATAGTGTTCTTCACCGCTGAACCCCAAAGCTAATCCATGCTTTTATTTAATACAAACTGATCCTCCATCCACTCACGGCACGCAGCAAATAATCACTGTCTTGCTAGTTGCTACCCCAAGGCATCTCACATCATCTAATCTATATATAGTCCACATTACACCCACAACTACCATCAACCCAGATCACCATATCCACCTCGAGCCCTCAGACTACTTGAGCTCCAACTTCTACTCCCAGCCGGCCATGGCTAGATACTCAATGAGTTACCTTGTCGCCCTCGCCTTGTGTGCCTGCATGCTTAGCGCTATGGCGGCACGTGACCTCGCCGACGATAGCTCCACAGTTGCGAGGCACGAGCAATGGATGGCCAAGTACGGGCGTGTGTACAGCGATGCAGCTGAGAAAGCACGACGGCTAGAGGTGTTCAAAGCCAACGTGGAGTTCATAGAGTCGGTGAATGCTGGGAATGACAAGTTCTGGCTCGAGGCCAACCAGTTCGCAGATATGACCAACGATGAATTCAGGGCTACTCATACAGGGTATAAACTTCCGGTGGGTGGTAGCAAGAGCCAGAAGATGACAGGCTTTAGGTACGCGAATGTCAGCCTCGACGCTCTCCCAACTTCCGTGGACTGGAGAACCAAAGGCGCTGTCACTCCCGTCAAGGATCAAGGCCAATGTGGTAAGCTCAAATTCAGTGTTTGGCCTTCTAGAGCAATTTCAATAGCATAGCCAACTGCTGGCTATAACAAGATGATATATCATTTGTAGTCATCATACAACTAACATGTACAATAGTTGGCTATAAGAAATGTAGTACTTTACTAATATATGGCCCACCTTTCACTCTCACAAAGTGCCTAGGAGCACGTACAAGAGCTGGCTATTGCATAGTAGCCCATCTCCCTTCTCTCTCCTCTTCTCTCTCATCCAACTCATCTAAAATATATTATTTAATGTCTTATAGTCAGCTGACTAGACTCTATTATACTTGCTCTTATCAATTCACACATCAACTAAATGAGTGAAGTTCTCAAAATTAGTGAGATTGTATTGAAAATGAGAACTTGTACAGGGTACAATATCTTACTGTACACATACAAATTATTCCATAATTATATTATGTTTCTATGGACCAATTGTGTCAGTGACTAACTACCAAATCATGCCTATATTTCAGGGTGCTGTTGGGCGTTCTCCACAGTTGCCTCCATGGAGGGCATTGTGCAGCTTAGTACCGGCAAACTGATCTCTCTATCAGAGCAGGAGCTCGTGGACTGCGACACCTCGGACAATGGCTGTGGCGGCGGGCTCATGGACAATGCCTTTGAGTTCATCGTCCAGAATGGCGGCCTCACCACCGAGACCAACTACCCCTACACCGGCACAGATGGCTCCTGCAACTCCAATAGGGCATCCAGCTCCGCCGCATCAATCAAGGGGCATGAGGACGTGCCGGCCAACGACGAGGCATCTCTACAGAAGGCGGTGGCAGCACAGCCTGTGTCCGTGGCACTTGATGGAGGGGACGACCTCTTCCGGTTCTACAAGGGTGGTGTGCTATATGGTGACTGCGGAACGGACCTCGATCATGGTGTTGCTGCAGTCGGGTATGGTGTGGCTGACGATGGGAAAAAGTTTTGGGTGATCAAAAACTCGTGGGGCACGTCATGGGGTGAGGATGGTTATATCAGAATGGAGAGGGACATCGCCGACAAGCAAGGTCTCTGCGGTCTGGCCATGCAGCCCTCATACCCGACGGCATAGAGGGATATAATCTTCATGTTCAAACTGATACACCTTTGAATCCTTTGTATGTATACACATATAATACCTGAAATCGTGAATTACCTTGTAAAGCAATGTATGTTGTGGTGAGTAAACATATGGAGCACTTTAAAATTGTGAAACTGAATCATGCAATTTATTTCTCGAAATGGTGAGTATGGCTTCGACCTCTTCATATATTGATGCACCGAACTATTTTTACTACTTAATTTAAAATTCAAATCAATCCATCCCAAGGATCATGTAAGGTTGATATGTCGTCATCCAGCCTAATTCATTAGCGACTGTCTCATGGTCGCAACTAGTAGCCATGAGTTTATCAGTTCATCCTATTGGGAGTTGAAAAGATCAAAATTGGATTCAATGTGAAGCCATTACGAAGAACTTGCAAAAAATTGGAACCTCCAGTCTCAACATAAAGCTAAAACCCCTTGTTGATTCCATTTAACCATCAATTTTCGAACTTACTTATCATATTTGTTGGTGGTGGAATATTATAAGTAAAGAAAGAGCACAATGCACGTACACTAAATACGTGTGTTTTGACGTCCAAAAGTATGAATTAAGCCACTAATTCTCGCACCGACAAATCTGCAGTAAATTCAACGAAACCAAGTCCCTTTTATCCCGATTTGTCGAGACTCGAGAGCCTGAAACCAACAAGTCTAAGGTTCAGATTCAGATCAGGAGATCGCCAGAAACATCCGGAGGAGACGAGTGTCAAACAAGAGATCACTATCATCCTGGAATTCCATGGAGGAAATTTTGACTAGCGATTAGTAGCCAAGTACTAGCACCCCGGCCCCAAGAAATGTCATTGCTAGCTCGCTATAAACACCAGCAGAAACGCGAAGCTGCTACGAACTTCATTTGCACAAAGAAAACAAGGAGCAAGAGATCATCGCGGAGAAGAAGGAAACGACGGCAATGGCGGGTGGGGAAGGAGACGTGAAGCTGCTGGGCCTGCGGCTGAGCCCATTCGTGGCCCGAGTGCGCATGGCGCTGGACGCCAAGGGCGTGGCCTACGAGTACGTCGAGGAGGACCTCGCCGCCAAGAGCGACCTCCTGCTCGCCTCCAACCCGGTGCACCGGAAGGTCCCCGTGCTCATCCACGCCGGCAAGCCCGTCTGCGAGTCCCGCGTCATCCTGGAGTACGTCGACGAGGCCTGACCCAGCTGCGCGCCCAACCTCCTCCTTCCCGTCGGCGCACTCGAGCGCGCCGCCGCGCGGTTCTGGGCCGCCTACGTCGACGGCGAGCTGTTCCCCGCCTGGGGGCGCGTCATGATGGCCCGGACGGAGGAGGAGAGGGCAGGGACGGCTGCCGAGATGGTGGCGCGCCTGGAGGAGGCTTTCGCCGGGTGCTCGAACGGCGGCGCGTTCTTCGGCGGCGACACCGTTGGGTACCTCGATCTCGTGCTCGGGAGCAACCTGTTCTGGTTCGAGGCGCTAAGGAGGATGTTCGGCGTGAGGTTGATCGACGAACGGAGGACGCCGCTGCTGGCGGCGTGGGCTGAGCGGTTCGGTGAAGCCGCGGCGGCGAACGGGGTGGTGACGGACACGCTCGTGGACATGGCGGTGGAGCACGCCAAGAAGCTCCGGGCTGCTGCTTTGGCCAGGAAGTGAGCAGTGGAGCTTCTTCAGTTTTTTTACTCTAGTGTTATGGATCAGGGATAGTTCAGTGAGATTTAGCTTCATGCGAGAAAGAAAGAAAGCAGATAAATCATGGCCTCGATTGGAAGCTGAGGTGTACTTCTAGTAGTCATAAAAATAAAATAGAATTATACAAGATCGATACAGTACGTATCCATCATGCGGTACAAAATTCTAAAACGAAAGTAGAACAGTGAAATAAAGAAGACAAATGCGTTATGAGATACTAGGTGAAGATGGAACGCTCTATTAGGTGAGATCATAGGATCAGCAAATAAAATTCATTTGTAAAAAATGCAAAAAATCTAGTACTTATATACAACCTACCTAGAGGCTGTATCTACAACTTCAAAAAAATAATCAGCTCAAAAATCCATCTATAGATAGAGAAAAAAAAGACAAACTTTCTTGTTAATAGTGTAGTTTTAGGTGAAGAGGATTTCACACTATTCACATCCAAGATTTGTCTTTTTTTCTTTAAGTGTAGGTCAAATTTGAAGCCGTAATATTTAGGAGTTGCATATATAGCACACATATATTTTTTCAATATGTTAGAATATTTAAACATATTTTATCTGTTAAAAGTTTTGATCTCATAGATCTTATAAAAAGTCAGATCCTACCCACAACAATCTACCAATCAATAGTAGAGTATTTGAATTTCCTGCTATTGCCATCATGATTTGTCTTAATTGTTTCTTATGTGTGAATCTGAATCTGAAATTAGTGGCAAGTTAAAAGCAAACCTCCATGACCTTTTAGAGCCAGTTGGTAGATTGGTACACAATTTAAAAGAAAATTTAGTAAGAAAAAAAATGTTGAATAAGCCTTCCAAAGGCAAACACGTACACGCCCCAACAGGCACCTCTACGGTGCAAAACATCACTGCTTCAACAATGTGCACAGTGCAATACATACCGAATGTGCAAAAGTGATACCAGGCTTCTCTTCATTTCAATGGAAAAGAGATGTACTGTATATGGTCGATCCTACAACAACGCTCGACCCAAATCTTATTGGGCATGGAAAAAACAGAGAACAAGACCAAGACATACGTCAAATGTTCCAAGTCACCATATAACAACACCAAGCATCCCAACAGGGGCTTGACAAGAGAAAATCGTTCAGTGAGCAACGGCGGACGCCTTAGCCTTGTCTGGGAGGATGTTGTCGGGAAGGATGAGCTGTGGCGGGATCTCCCGGACCACTCCAAGCATCGAGTCGTACTCCTCGTCTTTGTGAGCAAACTTCTTCCTCAGCTTCTTCTCGAGCTCAATCTCATCGAAGCTCTTGTCATTCTCGGCTGCGTGAACTTGAGCTAAGTTGAAGTAGTTGGTTGCTGATTGGGAGATGAAGGCAATCTCCTCCTCCGTAAGCTTTCTTAGGAACTTAGCAGGATTACCAACCCAGACCTGATCATGTCAGGAAATCGTATGACTTAGTGGGGTCAAACAAGACAGGATTTCTTTTCAAAATAGTAACACACCAGTGTCTTTCAGCTGTTAAATAACCAGTTCAATTAATTGTTGAATCCAGAATATGACTATATGAGCTTCCAGCTTCCAAACATAAACTAGAGCATATAATATGGACATCAATATACACTTGGTTTGGTTGTTCTCCAGCAGAGATGCTCCTAAACACCAGGCAGGTTTATTTAACTATATATTGTATTGTAAAGCATAAGATGTAATCGATCTTTGCGAAAATATGGCTCCAGGCTTAACCCAGGCGCATTGATTGAATTATTTAAACTGTGCATGGCATTTGTTTGGAGCAGGAGAATGACATTCTTCAAAACAAACATGTCACTGCAGAATGCCAATCTTATAATGTACAAAGGTGACCAATCTATTAAGTAACATAATGATGACAGTTAAATGCATAGTGCCCATCTACCAAGCGTAAAATTGAATTATCAAGACTCAAAATAGCAAGAAAGTAACCTCTCCAGAAGGAATCCTCGTGTTCTGCTTAACAAGGGATCCCGCACCAACCATGCTGTGCTTTTCAACAACCACTCCGTCAAGCAAAGTGGCACCCATACCAACAAAAGCTTCATCCTCAATGGTGCATGCATGTAAAATAGCACTGTGCCCTGGAAGAAGTTCACTACTTTAGGCAATAGTATAGCAGTCGGTTGTCCAGATAAAATGAAGTTCAGCAATTTAGATCCATAAATTGATCACAAGAATGAGAGAAAGACCATTTTTACAAGTTTTTTGGTTAAATTGGCATGCAATGGCTGTCTTCGAGGTAAACTAAAGCAACATCTTAGTAAGCATACTGGAGTTGTTACCAATATTAATCTAGAATAAGTGGACTAGCTCTTTACTGACCTACTGTAACATTGCTTCCAATTATGGTTGGGAGGACATTCCCGCTTATGTTAGTTTTTGCAACATGTACAAGAGTGTTGTCTTGTATATTTGATCCAGATCCAATACGAATGCCGTTGACATCACCTGAAGAAAAGAACAAAAACAGTTAAACTATAAACACTGGAATATGTAGTTAAGCTAGTAATAAAGCATAACATCAACATGATACAAGATCATTTTCCTTCTTGAACTTGACTATGAATGCTTGGTTGGGAAGTAACATTGGTTTCCAAGGTATTACTGCTGCATGGACTAGGAAACAAATATAGCATGGCAATCTGATAATAATGCAGCTCTAGATGTCTTAAGGCCTCACCAAACCTAATTCTCTACGAAGTTACTGATGTCATCAAGAAAAGGTGTATGATGCTTCAATATCACATTCACATTTTCTATAACAGATATAACAATTTATGAAAACATGTGGAGTAAACATGGTTTGGAGCTCTCTAACCCATTTTTTTGGTCGTGTGCGTGGTATTAACCTAATCAAAACACCCTGTATATCATTGCAGAATAGACAATATGTTTCTTGCTGACCATTCTCATTGGTATCCTGGATCTAGTGAGAAAGCCGGTATATAATCTACAGAAAGCTCTGGGTTCGTAACAATAAAAGTTTTTGTGTTAGTTTTGCTGCAACAAGGTTAAGTTACAGGAAAAACCCGAAATTATTTAACAATTTAGACTCCATGTAAAAATCATTAGATGGCAAAAGCGTGTACTGTAGCCAAAAAAATCTACCTAAATGTGCTTAGTGCTGCTCAATAAGAATGTGCATCCTATGACAGTTGATGATTATGTTCTGTTGCATATAAACCTTTACTCTGAGGATGGTGTTGTCAAACACAAGTTCATCTAGAGCCCCTCTTTGTTTGAAGAAAACATTGTGCAAACACGAACGGGGATATAATGAGCTAAGGGTTGATGAGTTTACCTCTCAAAACGGAGCCATACCAGATTGAGGATCCATGTCCAATCTGAACATCACCAATGACTGCTGCACTGGGAGCAACAAAGACATCTTTGTCGATTCTTGGCTCTTTTTCGAATATGCTCATAATTGTACGATGTCTGGATACTGAAAAAGGGCACACAAAAGGATTATTGCCAGTTAGGGATGAAGTTTCTGAATCTCACCAAGTAATGCATAGTTCTACAATTATCTATCAAGTTATACACAAAGAGCCCCAAAATAGCAAAAATAATCTCCCTATCGCTCCGTTCAATTCATTTAAAGTCCTGGTCATTTACCAATTGAAGCATGTTGACAGTTAATCAGCAGTAACTATAGCTCAGCATACAGCTCAAGCAGAAAATGGCATTGTTCAAGATGCTAGGGAACAAGTTAGATACATAATCACTTAATCACTTTAAACAGACAAGCAAATACAACATTCCAGCAAAAAAAAAAGTCATGAATTACTAATTGCAATGCAACATTTCACAGATACTTGATTTACAGCTACTTTAATCATGGCCACAGGAACAGTGCCTCAGCATGCTTGATTTACAGCTACTTTAATCATGAGTATCACTAACTGCAACGCAACATTTCTCAGATAGCTGACAATACTGCAAGGGAATACAAACAATAGCAAACCTGGACCGAGACCTAACTGTTAGGCCCAATTCAACTCTCAAATCACACTACCAGTATCCATTTCTGCCCCAGTTCCAACCTCTACCATGCCACATCCAGAGGTTATGAGCCTACCAACGAGTGTAGCTGCCACTTAATCAAACTGATCTGGTACAGAACATTTCCGAAACAACAAACAACGAGTGCGACGAATGGCCACCGTTTACCAACGAGCCAAGACTGCGGCCACAGGAAATCGAAACGACTACATAGCGTCTAGGGAGCAGCCGGTGGCCAGGCTGAGGGAGGAGAGAAAGAGGGAAGGATGGTTACCCTGCTCCTCGACGCGGAGGCCGCCCTGCATGGTGGATCCGAGGCGGTCCATGGCCTGACCCGTGCCGCGGATCCACTTGCCCACCGTGTAGATCGCGCGCCCGAGGGTCCCCATGTCGCTCCCCCTCCTGCGCGCTCGATCTCTGGCCCGGTCGGGGCTCGCCGCCGGCAGCCGCGGGCGAGGTGGGGTTTAATGGCGTGTGGGTGGAGACGGCGAGGGGAGGTGGGAGATGAGCAATGGCTGCGGCCGAGGGAGTGGGACTGCAGGAGAGAGAGAGAGGAGGTCAATAGCTCTCGGCCCAACGTTGATGGGCCTTTCTGTTGACCCAGAGTTATTGGGCCTGTAGCCTGTATACAGGTCGGCCTATATCAGGCCTTTGTTTTTGACAACTGACAAGCATATATCAGACCTTCGTCCGAAGAACTTGCCTACCTATTGGTTGGTCGTTCCCTCAAAAAAAAACCTATTGGTTGGTCGCAGCATTTGCTTGCATCTGTCGAGATCATCTTTGCAGAGTCATGTTAAACTGTGTCAAGTTTATATTTCTGAATGGAAGTTTGTTTGGTTTTTAACAAAAAAAATTTAGCCACTTTATACGTGTTGTGTGGTTGCCAACTAGGCTGCAATGTGCACTCAACTACGAATGTTGGCCTGATTGGTAATCTACATGATGTAATTCTAGTTAACACTTCTCCCAAGTGGTGACATTACCTCTCATCAGTTCGGACAAAGAGGCATCATAACCGTGAATGAAATTAACAAGCAAGATTGTTATAACGCCGTTCGGTCCTAGCTACTTCCAAATAGCAGTTTAACACAGCAAGGTAAGTCCTAGCTAATCACGAATGGTAGTTCAGAACGCACAACTAGTCGAGTCATACACACAATCAGGAGTAATTCATGACACAAAACACAACATGGTAATGCCTCTCTTCTTTTTTCAGATCCTGGTATGGCCTCTATCAATGTACATATCGTCCGTCCACTCCTGCCTCCTATTTTTCCAAGCCACGTTATCGGGGGCAGCAACGCTACGGCCAACATCAACCTCATCAGGCTGAACATCATGCTCGTCCGGGGAGAACGAATCTACACCCAGCCGAAGATCCAGTTATGCATATTGCAACAAGCCAGCACTAGCTTAACCTGGGTGGAGAAGGTGTGGAAAGGCTTCTGGTCAATGATCTTAAATATGTTTTTCAGAGCTGCAAATGCCCTCTCGACAGTGACCTGAGGCTAGCATCTTCGCTCCAAAGCATCCACCTCGTCCTAGCCCCCGCAGCGTCGTGGATAACGACGAACGAGAGCGACACGTCGACAAATAGATCCCGCCAAATCTGAACAAAGGTGAGAAGGCCAAGCCATCAATCTGAAGAATCTACAAGCACACGATGCCATCAACTCCAAGACGTCACCGTGAAAATTGGTGCCGGTGTAGGAGTAGAGTTGGAGCGGATTTATTGGCCCGATCGCCGCTCTCGCCACCCCAACAACACACCACATAAGATAAACCCTAACTTAAAAACTAGAGTGGCAAGTAGAGGGAGAGGAGACCAGCCTTCACGCCGGCGGAGATCTGGGGGTGGGAGCGGTTGTCACATCCGCCTGCTGTAGCGAGAGACGAAAGGGCAGGTGTGTACATATACTCTCTCCGTCCCACGAAGGTTCTCTAAGATTTGTTAAAATTTAGATGTATGTAGATACTAAATAGCATCTATCTATATACATATAATTTTGATAAATATCACAAAACCGGAGGGAGTACAATGTTTGAGAACGAAGCAAAAAAAAAATAGAAGCAAATTGCTTTTTCAAAGCAAGGAAAAAATCCAGAAAAAACACGTGAAAATTTTATTCACCTGGCTAGAAACTTGGAAAAGTTTCGGTTGGTCATCACAGTACAAACGGTAAACACCACCAGCAACGGCAAATTACATCACAAATTTATTCACGCATTAAAATGGCGCCGGATTGTTTGTCCCCCGCATTTACATACACCGATGCTCATCGACGAACAGCTTCATGTCGGCCACGAGCTTGCCGGAGTCGGCGATCTCCGGGAACGCGTGGAAGCCGTGGAAGGCACCGGGGTACTCCACCACCCGCACGTCCTTCCCCTTCCCGCGCAGCGCCTCCACGTACCGCGCCTGCCAGCCCTTGAGCAGGTCGAGCCCGCCGACCGCCACCATGGCCGGCGGGAACGCCTCAGCGAGCTCCACGCCCTCGCCGCAGACTCGAGCTGCCGCGTGGTCCCGGGTGGCGCCCTCCGGCAGAAACTCCCTCCAGTAGGCGTCCGTCGCCCCCATCGACAGCGACGCACACACCTTGTCCAGCTCCACCTCCGCCTCCGTCCGCTCCTCGCCCCCGAAGAAGGGCTGGATCAGAATCACGCCGGCGAGGCGGAGTGACGATGATGTGGTGGACATGGCTGCCGTCCAGCGCTGGGCCACATGGTGCACGATGTTGCCGCCGGCGCTGTCGCCGGCGAGGAAGCAGCTGGAGAGGTCCACGGGCACGGCGAGGTCGGCAGGTAGGCCGTTGGCGTCGAGGTAGCGGAGCACGTCCACGCCGTCGTCGTAGGCGGCCGGGAAGCGGTGCTCCGGCGCGAGGCGGTAGTTCACGGACACGACGATGGCGCCGAGCCCGCTGCAGAGACGGCGGCAGAGGGCGTCGTACGGGCGGGACGCCGCAGAGAACAGCGAGAAGCCGCCGCCGTGGAAGAAGACGACGACGGGGAGCGGCGCGTCGGCTGCCGACGACGAGGGCGAGAAGACGCGCGCCCAGAGGCCGCGGGAGGCATCGACGGTGACGTCGGCGGAGCGGACCCCCGAGGCGTCCGGTCGACGTTTCGCGGCGACGTGGAGGTCGGCGAGGGAGCAGAAGAGGCGCCGGACACTGCCGTCGCGCCGGTGTGCAAGGGAAAACGCCGCCAGCTGGATGCGCACCGTCCACGGCAGGGCCGGCGGCCGGACCGCGTCCTCAGTGGCAGCCATTACGGTACGAGGTAATAGTGGAGGAGACAACGAGGTACTCCGTATAAATTACTTCATCTTCGATGCGATCAATGAGCGGCAGTAGGACAAGTTGCAACTTGATTTCTGACGGTGATCGTCCTTTAAGGCTTTAACACCTGAAAGTGACAAGGTTTGCGTTGATGCAAGATGATCAGTTTAAAATCATTGTTATTTGTTATACTAGTACGGAGTACATAGGTTAGTTTCACAGAAGACTGTATTTCAAGTGAAATCGCAACACAGCAGAAAGTTTCTTTTTGTTCACTGACTCTCAAACGGAGATGGGGGAAAGTCGAACAAATAGGGACGGCACATTCAAAGCAAAGCCTTGCAGCGCGCCACGCTTATGGATGTCTCGTTGTCTATCACCATGTTATTTTGTAAGGCTTCTTTTACTAACTATGCTCCTGACTTAGATAATTTGGAAGAAGCGAAACCCATAGTCGTGAACAACAAAGGCCCGCCTCCTACTATTCTTCTTGAGATTATTAAGAACAAGGCGAAACTTTGCATTACCGCAGAGGCTAAACATTTGAGTTTTGTAACGACGGGAGAGTAATCCCTTTGGAAACATTAAAATTTGTCAACTACTCTAATCAGATTTTCTGGCCAATCAAAACAAGACAACTTCACATAACAAGAACACATTATCAGTCCATAAACCGTTAATCTTGTTATTCCAAAAAAAATGGCTTCACCTCAATCGAAGTTCACAATCTCTAGTTATGATTTTTTAGAAGTTTGCCTTTTTTTTGGTTTGAAAAGAAAAGTAGGGAAAACATTTTGGGCTGGCTGGTACTACCGGGTGGACTTCCAGCCCCCAGTATAGGTCGGGGTACTGCCTGCTATGTGCCATGTTCGCCTGCCACCAGCGTTGACTTTCCCCGCTAGCACCGCATCACGTCAAGCTCGCGTTTTTGGCCTCGCTCGCTGGCTAGCTCGACCCGCCCGCACGGGAGCTCCTATTTGACGCTTTTAGTGTCAACTAGCGTGCATGCGCACAGTGCTGTTTCTCCGAGCTTTACCCATTTAACTTTTTTTATTACTTTTCCTGTTTGGGTGTACAAACCAGTTTGTACCATCTAATGCGAACTGAGCCTAGCTCAGCTGTTTAACCATCTCACCTAGGTTTAAGTCCTAGATTTGTTAGCTCTAGCTAATCGCCTAGAGTGCAATAATGTAATTATGAAATATTATTCTACTGAAACTGTTGAACCTGTTCAGCTGATGAAGCATGGTGGGGAGAGGTCTCCGCTATTTTTGCAGATTGTGTCGACCTGCTGGCGCTTGTAGGATGTGTCAAGTTCAAGGATTATTCAAGAGAAGCCAATGAAGTTGCTCATGACCTACCTAGAGTTTGCTTTTCTAATAAAGTTTTCTTGTAATTGGATCGATGAGCCCCCTACTTTTATTCTGCAAACTCTCTTAAACGATGTAAGGATGGTGTGATTTGTGGAGCAACAATTTTCAGATGTACTCTTTAGCTTACCAGGATATCTAAGGGTACTGGAAGATTTTTAATGAGATTGTTTGCTAGCTTAATATATTATGATTGTTCGCATTTACTTGCATTATTCTAGGATTTAACATCGTTATTCTTTAAGTGGTAGGTGATGTGCTCGTGAACAACGGGGCGTATGTGGTGATTTCGTCAACATCAAGATTTGCCGGATCAGTCTCTCGAAGGTGTTCACAGGGGTAGAGTGTGTGTGCGTCCGTTTATAGGATGAATATACGTGCGCGTTTGTAAGCATCCGCGTCGTCCTATGTTTCTAAAAAAAGTTTCTACCATCTTACTGATTTCTTTTTCTTCAGACAGAGCGTGTTCGTTGATTTTTTCATGCGAGTTCGCATGCAGACCTAGCTTGACTGTTTGTTAGTACTTAATACTCGTTAAAACTGTAGACATTAGATTCAAAAATGGAACCGATAAAAAAATTGTTCATGCTGTTTATTTTTTCGCTTCAATACAAAATGTTGTTCACGGTGTCAATTTCAATTGGCTTTTAATTTTAGTATTCATAGTTGATAGAAAAATGCTGATATAGTTAAAAAAACGTTCACCAGGTTAACAAAATCGTACTATTCAAACCAAGTGTTCATGGGTTCAAACAAATGTCACATAGTTAAAAAAATATTCCTCAGTCCAAAAAAAATTCAAATGGTTCATAAAATAATTGTTACACGAGTTTAAAAAATTGTAATAGACAAGAAAATTGTTCACATAGTTTTAAAATATTAGTTCAAAATATGTCTAGACAGTACAAAATAAATTACTCATAGGGTGCAAAATACTTATTTGCGTACTGTACAATAAATAATTGTTCGTTCATAAAAAATGTTCACGATTTCAAAACAAATATTCAGAATAGAGGAAGAAAAATGTTCACATAGTTTGATTAGTTGAAAATATGTTCGGACCATTCAAACTAAATTGTTCATGCAATGCAAAAATAGTAGTTCGCATATTGTACAATATAAATAATTGTTCGAACCATCCAAATTGTTCACGGGTTCAAAAAAAAATCCGTAATGGAAGAAAACAAATGTTCACATAGTTTTAAAAATATTTGTTCAAAATATGTTCAGACAGTTAAAATAAATTGTTCACATGGTGCAAAATAAATGTTCACATACGGTACAATAAATAATTGTTCGGTCCATAAAGAATGTTCATGAATTCAAACTAAATTTTTAAATAGTGGAATAAATTTTCTCACATATTTTAATAATACCATGAGTTCAGAAAATTGTTCACATGGTGCAAAATAGTTGTTCCCGTATTGTACAATAAAAATATCTGTGTTATTTTTAAGAAGAGACAAAACTAAAAATGAACGAAAAATGTGAAAAAAGGAAAAACTAAAATAACGGAAAATGAAAGAAGTGAAAAGTTTAAAAGGTAAAAGAAGAACAATGAAAAGGGTAAAAATATAAGGGAAATAAAATATTTTAAAGTGAAAAGAGCAAAACAAATAATAATAAAAAAATATCTACAAAACATAAGAAACTTAAATAAAGAAAGAAAAATGAAAAGAAAATTAAGAGGATCGGAATAGAGGATGGAAACGAGGGTTGCGTGTTTACTTACGGAAAATGCATCCGACATGACTTTGTATCTTTTATAAATGAATCCTGCAACATACCGTCAATGAAGCGAAAGGAACCACAAACATGGACCAGACCCATTAGTGGGATACATAAGACAAAAGAGATACGCGTTCGGCTGCTACTTGACGATGTAAGCGCCAAATAGGAAGGGCCCGCCCGTGCGCCCTGCCTCGCCTCCTCAGCTTGCTTGCTCTCTCGCGCGCACTAGCCCAGCCCAGCTCCCATTCCCTTTTTTCCGTCTTTTTTTTCTTGTTTTTCTGTTGTTGTGTTTACACGAGCGATAGTACAATAAAAGGTGGTACCGGTAGGGTCGCGGATCTGACCATTTTTTGTCCCAAACGGACATATTTTTGTGCATCCTATTTATACCTTTCTTCTTTCTCTTTTGCACAGAGCTTTTCCTTTTCCATTCTCTCTTCTCCATTGCTGACCTTAAATAGCTTCCTCCACGTCTTCATTTCTCCAATATTTCTTGAATCTTTTTGTGGGAAAAGAGAGGGGGGTCTAGATCTACTACTTCAGCAATTAAATCCCTCTATTTTTTTTAGGAGAACTCACTAGATCTAGATCTTGGAGAAATTTGATGTTTCTCCTCTTTGTTCTTCCTCTCTTATTCCCCCAGTAGTTTTAATTGCCCTGTTGGAATTTAGGAGTGAATTACTTGGACACATATTAGTGGTGTTCTTGTCATTGCATTATGTGTATCGGTTTGAGTTCTCTACGGAGATTCGATCTCGTGAGAGTTCATGGGTGTTTCCTCTTGGGTTCATGGAACCCTAGACGTTGTTGTAGCCTTTGCGATCTTGTTGCCTATTGTGGCATTGTAGCCTATTGTGGCGTTGTAGCCTTTGTGATTTTGTAGCATTTGTGGTGTTTTAGCCTTTGTGGCGGTGTACTTGAGATTCTTCGATTGTTGTGGAGTTTGCCTCAAATTTGTTGCTTGGAAGATCGCTCCAAGCTTGTACAGGTTCGATGACCACCCTCAAGGGTCCCTTATTGGATCGAGTATTTCCCTTTTGGTGGGAAGAATCGAGGAGAAGACGGTGCATCATCGTGGCATTTGGAGTGCCTTGTGCCTCCACACCGCTCTAACAAATAGTAGCACCCGCAAGGGTGTGAACTTCAGGATACATCGCCATCTTCGGGTGCCTCAGTTACTTCTTGCATACCATCAGAGAGTAGCACCCGCAAGGGTGTGAACTTCGGGATACATCATCGTCACCTTGTTACTTATCTTTCTTAGCATAGGTTATTGGTACACATAGTAAAACCCTAGTTTATAGGCAATTCTCGAAGCTATTGCTTGCAGAGAAGCCCTATCACTAGCAGAAGAGCTGCAGTTCGGAGAATTCTTGTTGCCTCTGATTGCCTGCAAGTGATCAATTCAATTCATAGTCCATCCATGTGTAGCTTTTACTTGGTTCTACGTGAAATCAAGCATCGCTAGGCTAATTTTGACAAGGTGCACTTTACACATGAAATCATGAGATCAAATACACATGCTCATAACTTAGCTCGCAGTTATATCTCTGTGTGTTGGTGTGTGTTGGTGTACCGTCAGGGAGTACGACCTTGTTCATGGTCCCTCCTTCATCGTAGGTATAGCGAGTTGTCGCTAGGAAGGAGGCTTCGAGATTGATCTTTGTATTCCTCTTGTAAGGCATTGCGAATAATTGAATAAAGAAGAAAGCTGTGTGCATCCTTTGGATGCAGAGGCTAGGGCTATGCTCCTTGATCGAAAAAGTTATATCTCTGTTGATCACGGCTACCGCTTGTGGCTCCTAACCCCCTATTGTACCCTTTATGATTGAGTAACAAAAGGAGTCACTAGCCCTAAAAAAAACTCTTTCCTCCTTTGGCTCATGTGCTCCCAATTAGTTTGATGCCCATGCAACTCGTCCGAATATGGACAAGATCCCCCCGAACCCCTGTCGTCTGCCAATGGCAGGAGGCTACATAAATAATCACTCGTTAAGTATCTAGTGAAGTATAAATAATCACTTGCGTGTAACTAAAAGATTACTCTTAATTTTTTCTAAGCACTTTGCATGTACGTTCTAACCGGCCCAGCTAAAAGAAGTGCCACTTCATGCTGTTTCTTTCTCACCCGACGAATCGGCTCAAAATGCTGCAAGATGAGATGACCACATCTTATCTTCTTTATGTACAAACACATACATTTACATATACGCGCATATATTTATATCTGTAAACGCATATATGCATATCCTACTTCTATGAACACCTTCAAAAAATAGAGCAGACGGTCGAGTCTTATGAAAAATATTGAGATGTGTTAGAGCATCTCCAGCCGCGTCCCCCAAACCGTCCCCCAAAGCGCGCCGGATTGAGCGTTTGGGGGACGTGTTTTGTTCGTGCCGCGTTTGGGGGACGTCGCTCCCCAGCCGCGTCCCCCAAACGCCGCCCCCAAACATTTAAAATAATTTTTTTAACACATAAACCATTTATATCAAATGTAGCATATGAAAAAAATGTTTTCGAGGATTGTTTTCAAATTAAATTACAACAAACAATAAAACAAGTAATCAAATATAATAAAAAGGGCTAGATGATACATCAAGGTGCCACGGTATTTCCTTTGATCCTCCACAAATGCTCAACGAGATCAGCTTGAAGTTGCTCATGCATATTGCTGTCACGGATCTCTGCGTGCATGACCACAAAATCAGCAAAATCTGCAGGCACCTCATGATCAACCTCCGCGAGAGGTCCTTGACACTCATAGGGACCAACATGTGACCTAACATGATTCTTGCGGTCATCCTCGATGATCATGTTGTGCATGATCACACAAGCCTGCATCACCTCCCACATTTGGTCGTGAGACCAGCTCAGAGCAGTGGTACGGACAATGGCAAATTGTGCTTGAAGCACACCAAATGCCCGCTCGACATCCTTCTCCGCAAGCCTCCTGTCGTGTAGCAAAGTGAGAATTCTTCGGACCTAATGGATTCGAGATTGTTTTGACAAAAGTGGCCCATTTTGGATATATACCATCGGCTAGATAATAGCCTTTGGTATATTGGTGGCCATTGATCTCATAGTTGCATGGTGGAGCATGCCCTTCCACTAGTCCGCCGAACACCGGAGACCGCTGCAACACGTTGATGTCATTGTGTGATCCCGCCATGCCAAAGAAAGAATGCCAAATCCACGAGGTCATAATCTGCCACGGCTTCAAGCACCACACTGCAATATCCATGACGCCCTTTGTATATACCTTGCCAAGCAAACGGGCAGTTCTTCCATGCCCGGTGCATGCAATCGATGCTTCCAAGCATTCCGGAAATCCTCTGGCAGCATTTTGTGCCATGATCCTTGCGATCTCTTCCTCGGTTGGCCCTCTCAAGTAGTATTTGCCAAACTTTCCCACCACAGCTCGGCAAAACTTGTACATGCACTCAATGGCAGTAGACTCACTCATGCGAAGGTAGTCGTCCCGTGTATCGGCAGGTGCTCCGTATGCAAGCATCCTCATGGCGGCGGTGCACTTCTGAATGGATGAGAACCCGAGAACGCCTACGGCGTCGAGCTTGAGCTTGAAGTAGGGGTCGAACTCTCGAACGCCGTGGAGGATATTCATGAACAGGCCCTTGCTCATCCCGTGCACGGCGCCGAAAATTGTCGGCATGTGTTGCCCCGTCGGCGAAGTAGTCGTTGTGCGGCATGGCATGCCCCTCCATCCTCTCGCCGGGCTTCGACTTCCTTCTTCCCGGCCTTGATCCTCCGCGGCGCGGCTCTCTTCCTCTTCTCCGCCTCGGCGTCAAGCATGTCCTGGAGGGACGCGATGATCGGCAAATGCTCCCGCGGGTCGTCGTCGAACGCTTGCTCGTCCTCCGGCGAGCGGGGCAACCATCTCATCGTCGGCTGTCCATGGCTAAAGCAAAATCAATGGTTAAAATTGCACCGAGGCGAGACGACGCAACAAACGGCGACCAATCGCGCCTACACGGCAAGTCGTCGAGCACCTTCGTGCGCGGAGGTGGGGCGGATTTGACGGCGCGTTCCGGGAGCGCGGCCACGCGGCGGCGGCGGCACGGCCGGCGGGAGCCCCGGCCGCGACAACGGTGGCCGACTCGCAACACGGATCCGGACGCCCAAACGGCTGGGAAATCCAGCGGCGGCGATGGTGTGGGAGGCGCAGGAAGGAAGGAGCGACGAAAAAAGAGGCGCGAACCAACGGTTTATGCAAATAGTCGCTGACATGTGGGAGCCCGCCTCGCTTTTCGTTGTGTCCGGTATCCCCGGTGCGTCCCCCGTGGGACGGGGACGGGCTCGGGGCGCCGGACACCGTATCGGGGCGCGCCGGACAAAAAAGGGCTTTGGGGGACGCGGCTGAAACGCTTTTTTTGTCCGGCGCGCCCCAAATCGCTTTGGGGGACGGTTTGGGGGACGCGACTGGAGATGCTCTAAAGTTGTGGTGTTTGAACTCCGGCAAGATGGGAGGTCACGCGTCTTGGTGGCCGCGTCTTGGTGAGGTGTGGGTGGCTGGCGCACGACGGTCACGCGCTGCATTGTTTAATTTTCAGTTCGGATCTCACGTCATGGCTCAAACAGTCTAAACTCTGGTTTTCGAGCTCTCCGTTCAGACATCACACGCAAAGCTTCCAAAAAGTATAGAGATGGGTGCAGATGCATGTTGTATTCTTTAATTTCTTCTGTTCAGACTCGAGAGAGCGCAAGGAGGCATGCATATGGTCACACGTTCAGATCATCTTCTCCATCTGATCTCCACAAGTTCAGACGGCAGCTCGCACGCAATCCACACGGCACTTCGATCGTCTCAACGTTGAAAAAATCGAACCAAAATGCAATTCATCAGTAAGTTCACAACACATAAGTTCGTTCAGATCATCTTCTTCGCACAACGGCGCACACGCAGATCATTCATGACGAAACAGTGAGTACACGTGCGCGCGAGTTCGAGCTCGTCTCAAGCAGCTAGCGGAGCAATCAGTGAGCGGACCCGTAGCTGCCCATGAAGGCTTTGATTTCCTCCACGAGCTTGACGGCGTCGGGGAGCTCGGGGAATGCGTAGAAGGCGTGGATCGCGTCGGGGAACTCCACCAGGCGCGCCGTCTTCCCCTTCCGCAGCAGCATGGCGGCGTAGCGGCGCTGCCAGTCCTGCAGCGGGTCGAGCCCGCCGACGACCACCATCGCCGGCGGGAACGCCTCCTGCAGCTCCGGCTCCGGGCCGGCCTCGCCCGTCACGTGCGCCGCCGGGTGGTTCCGGTCCGCACCCACCGGCAGGAACGCCCTCCACGACCAGTCCGACCGGCGCATGTTCACCAGCGGCGCCACGCCCTCCAGCCTCAGCTCCGCCTCGGTGCGCTCCTCGCCGCCGAAGTACGCCTGCAGGAGGATGATGCCGGCGAGGCGGACGGGGTTGTTGGAGGGAGGGGATGACGTCCAGCGCTGGGCCACGTGGTGGACGATGTTGCCGCCGGCGCTGTCCCCGGCGAGGAAGCAGCGGGAGAGGTCGACCGGGACGGAGACGTCGGCGGGGAGCCCCGTGGCGCCGAGGTAGCGGAGCACCTCCTCGCAGTCGTCGTAGGCGGCCGGGTAGCGGTGCTCGGGCGCGAGGCGGTAGTTGACGGACACGACCACGGCGCGCAGCTCGTGGCAGAAGCGCCGGCACATGCCGTCCACCGGCAAGGACGACGGTGAGAGGAACGTCAAGCCGCCGCCGTGGAAGTACACGACGACGGGGAGGGGCCCCGCCCCGGCTGCCTCCGCCGCCGGGGAGTAGACGCGCGCCCAGAGGTTCCGGGTGGCGTCGACGGTGAGGTCGTTGGAGCGGATGCCGAGCGCGTCCGGGCTCGGCCTCACGGGCGTCTGCCTGTCGCCGAGCTTGAAGAGGAAGCGGTTGACGGTGCCGTTGCTGCGCTGCGCCAGGTCGGTGGCGGCGCTGAGCGCGAAGATCTGGAGCCGGGCCGACCATGGCAGCGCCGGCGCCGCTGGTCGGGTGCTCTCGTCAGCGGCCATCTCTTGGCTCCTCGTCTTGGCCTCCATCTCGCTCTCTCTACTGATCTCCTCCCGTGTTCAAGTGTTGAGTGCGGAGTATGAACTGAAGTAGCCCATCGATTGATCGGGCGTAGGCGCGTTTATATATGAGGAAGGCTTTGCAACCGATGGTGCTCCACTCTAATTGACTGGTGGTTGGTCACAAGATTGGGTAGATACTCACAACCCACTTTATTCAAATAAAATCATAGTGCATACAATGATACAACGGCATAAATCTCTAGACACCGTACCCTTTGCCAAGTCATGCGCGTCGCTATTGGACGAACGGCTCTGGTGAACAAACTGAACCTCTTGAAATTCAGTTGTCCGCGAAGCTCGTAGTTTTTATCCTTTGTTAGCTTGTGTATCTGTGTCCTGTTCGCTGTGTTTGCTTTGTATGCACTCTGTATCTGCCGGTTTCGTGTCTTTATTAATTTAAAGCAGGGCTTAGGCCTTATGTTTAAAAATTCAGTTGTCCTCGCTTTAAGCTCCATAGCTATATGACCATAGGAGCCCTCTTCCTTCTTCCTCAAGGCTGCAAATGACATGTTTACAGTCTGATGCCACCCTGATTCGGCTCAAGAGGAGATGAGCCACCAATGCCAACCCCTCCCTACACGCCATTGCCTAATGCTTCGATCTGTTACCCCTCTCATCGCCACTGATGAGACGCAAAGGAAGCCTCCCGATAAGTCACGAGCCACTGGCGTGATAGCATATGGAGTAGATTATACACCCCATTTCCTCATTTTCGTCATTGGGCTTCATTCATGCTCCAAACGTTTTGACAAATCATATAGATCGAACGTTTCAATTCTATTGTCCGGGAGGGAACACATCTTTGACGGCTGGATTTTAGCGTACGGTAGATGATACTCCTTTTTTTTTGTAGTTGTCCCATCTTATTACAAGTTAACATTGCATAACGTGCCCCTAATAATTTACTCATTTCGTTGTCGGTTGGTACTTGCACTGGTACACTCTGAATCTATTCCATTTTAATATCTCCTACACCAAAATATATTATCTAAAAGAGGTGTGACAGCTCAACATACAATTTGCTTCTAGAACAACCTGCTATGTTAATTCGGCAGGTGTTTTATAAATGTACAATATCCATCGTCAGGTGTAGGATCAAGTTGTGGCGTCCAGAATCAAGTGAATAGCGATCGACTGCGTTGTGACTTGTGACCCACGCTGAACTTGAGTTAACAGGAAGATCTTCAGTAAAAAGTACTAGCACAGAATCGTTCCGAGATAAATGCCCGAGCGGCTAGAAGCATGGCTCACAATTCATATACCACCGCCTATATATATTGGGTGTGTTATCCCCAATCTTCAAGAATCATTCTGATCAGCAACTCCTACACCAACCGTTAGAAAAAGAATGGAAGAACAACACCGAGAGGTTGGGTTGAGAATAGGAGACATCGGCAAATAAAGTCCTCACGAGTTAATAGTATGTCATGCACTTTCTGTTGCTCCACCGCGATGATGTTTTGCAATTGCTCAGTTCAACAGTTTTTTTAAACATAAGGCTCGACGAGCCCAGCTTTGAATTAACAAAGCCATCAACCGGCCAGGAGTACAAGGTAGCATGATGCAGCGTAGAGAGTTGCATGATGCTTGAAGAACATCAGTATGTTTAGTCTATTCACATGAGTATGGTGAGAGATTATCTGCTGAGGATAATGCTCTATTAGATCAACCTTTCTGAGAGGAAGTAGTTAACAAAGTTTTGAACCTGATGGTAAAGAATAAAGACCCAGCGCCAGACGGAATTCCAGCTGAATTCTATCATGCATGCTGACATATAATTAAACATGAGGTGATGCCATTGTTTCATGAAACTTCACATAAGGCTGTTAGTGAGACGTGGTGTAAATGATGGAAGCGTAGAGAACCAGGGGAGGAGCTCCCAATAGGCCAAGGTAGGGCAGTCGCCTTACCTTAATTTTATGGTGAAATATTTTAGATGCACGTGTTTTTCTTAAATAATTTGAGTGACATTGAAAACGGATCCTGCATGAGAAAAGTATGCATGTTCTAGCGAATTATGCGCAAACCCGATTTTGAAAAAAGGAACTATGTCTAGCCTAGTAGGAAACTAAGTCTTTCTCTTTGCAATATATAATTCTTAATCTAACAAAAAGCCAACTCTAAACAATGTCGTACATGGGGTATTTAAGGAGGACCGGGGGGGGGGGGAAGCATATGGGGTGTGGTTGAAATAAACTCTAGGTATTGATGAGGTCTAAGACCCCGTGTGTGGCCCGATCTTGCGGTTGACCCGAAATCCAAAGGGGAAAAGGAGGGAGAGCGCGAAGAACACGAAGAACACGAGGAACTCACGCACGCACACCTACCCGATACAATCGATACTTACCCCCGTGGCTCGATGGACCACGCCAATAGAATCAACCCGGAAGAGACGCGCGGTAGAATTCCGAGGTGAGAGATTGGTGAGGGAGATGAATCTAGGAGTGGGAGAGAGAGTGGGAGGCACTAGAATCTCACACACCAAATCCAATCATCCAACAAGGGTAGCCTTGATACAAAGGGGATGAAACCCTAGGGAGACAAAGCTCAAATCCATGTCTAAGCCTAAATCTTGTCTAAGGAGGTAAGGGGGGCGTCATGGGTCTATATATAGGCACCCAAGACGACACAGCATGGCGAAAAGGTACATAAGTGGGTAACTTAGGCAGCTTGGTGGGTAATCCCGTCGGATCCGGTCTGGGGCCGGTCAGACCGGGTCCTGGACCGGATGGTCCGGTCGTGGGTCCGGTTGACCGGGCGCCAACCGGATTGGGCCTCCTCCTCCCTCTTCCTTCTTCTCTTCTTTCCTTCTTCTTCTTCCTTCTTCCTTGCACCATGGGAGTTCCTTCTCCCTTGGTCCTTGTCGATGTCGGCACCTATAGACACCATGACGATAGGCATGAGGTAGCATACCATTCGAGTTGGTGTTGAGGTCGACCATAGAGAGGAAGGAGTTCACCTTTACATATATGGCGGGGTTTTGCGTTGTTGGTCCACTTGGGGGACTCCTTGGCCATGGTGTAGCGTCGACGATAGGCGGGGCTACATCATCTCCCCCCCCCTTGGGGAAGAGTCGTCCTCGACTCTTGTTCTTCCTCCTCACCGACGGTGTAGTCCATGACGCTTGTCCCATGTTGTGGTAGAGGGATAAAGTCGCGGTCGAAGAAGAGCTTGGGGAAAAACAACTTGCAAATGGAAAGCTTGTGCATGCCAAATTTGTGATCGGCGAACAAGAGGCTCTCAATACAACACGAAGCATCAAGTCGTTTCTCCAAGAGGCATTTGGCAAAAATGGAAACCAAAAGAGTGTCGATGTATCCAAAATATGGTAGGGCAAAAATTTGTGCATGTAAGAGTTGTAAGGTGTCAAAAATGTGTGGTGTAGCATTGTCCCAAACAAGTGGAACAAACAAAAGGCAAGTGTTGGCGGCAAAATTTGGGGCAAAATTGTTATGTGCAATGGAAAAGCGATGGAAACTTCGAATTTGGGAGAGTATGGTTGGCTTGAGCCGAGTATTAGTGTCCCCAAGTGTGGAAGAATCCATTGCAATTGCCAAAGATGAAATGAGAAATCCAAAGAAGAGCAACTTTTTGTGTGACATGTGGCACAAGATGCATAAGGTGTCTCTCACATGTATGACATGGTCCTTGAGAATCTCGGAGTGTATGATGATATCATCAAGACATACAACAACCATTGTGCCAACAAGATGTGTCAAGACACGTTGCATAAGAGGCAAAAGAGGTGACGAGGAGTTGGACCAAACTGGAAACTCGACAAGGCAAGTCGGAAACACATGAGGGTGAAGGCTTGCGGGAACATACTCTTTGGTGTGATTCCCGTGGGTTAGGTCCTTGTTGGGGTAGCTCTCAATTGCGCGTTTCGTGAGCTCATGCTCCGTGGCGGTGGAAGGTGTCGTGCGGGTACCTATACACACAATAGAGAGAACAAAAAGCGTGTGTGCATGGTAGAGGAACACATCATCCATCATGATGTTCCATGACTTGTGCACATCACCATTAGTGTCAATCAACATAGTATGGAATGCATGGCGATGGTGCAAATGGCAAGAAGGTGCATTCATGGCATGTGGTAACTCATGATCATCAAAAAGTGAGAAGGCTATGGGGGCCATCTCGTGGACAATGAAATAAGCATTCTTGTATACCAAGCATAAGAAAGAGCAATTGTTCGCAATCTTGGATGCAAGGATCATGGAAGAGTGTAAACATTTGGGGCAAAGCATGCGGAAGCTAATGTCATCCTTGTCATTATCATTGCAAGCAATACATGGTAAAGAGCAAGTGGTCGACATATTGCAAGCAATGGTGGAAAAATTGAAGCTCTCATAGCATGGCATGGTCATGGTATCACAAACATTCACTTCCACATGATCAACAATGTTATCAAGCAAAGTATCGCATGGGAAAATGAAAGTAGCATGTGACGTAGCAAATGTATCATCAAGATCATGCATGCGCTCATAAGTCATCATGTCCACTAGTGGGATCATGGCATCATCAACACCTATGTTGTTACCTTTGTAGGCCGACTCATGTGAAGTAGGTGTTGTGGAAGTAGGAGGATCCATGTGGTCGACATGTCCATCTTTGGGCAAGCATGGTGAGATATCATCGTCTTCATGCACCATGTACATCTTCTCCATGAGCGGGAACTCGTCCTCCGTGGAACCTAGTGCAACATAAGAAGACACAAACGAGGGAGAGGTTAATGTGTTAGCAAATGCGATGTCCTCCATGGACCTATCATCTATCTCTCTCAACTCACTTTGTGTATCACTCATGTCCTCCAAATGGAAGCACTCAAACTCACATGTGGGGTGGAAGTCACTCAACTCACTATCACTCTCACTCAAGTGGGCTAAGTGGCTCTCATGCTCACATGGGATTGGTACCAACTCATCAATCAAGCATATAGGAGTAGGCTCGACTTTCTCATCTCCATGCGCCTCCTTGGTTGAAGGGAAAATCCCATGCTCAACCATCTCAACTCCATGCGCCTCCGTAGGTGAAGGGAGAATCCCATGCTCACCATGCTCAACTCCATGTGCCTCCGTAGGTGAAGGGAGAATCCCATGCTCACCATGCTCAACTCCCTCGCCTCCGAAGTCGTCCTCAAGTGGTGGCATCTTGGAGACTTGTGTATTGAGCTCGTCGAAGTAGAGCTTCTTGGCGCTTGGCGTTGTGCATTGCCATGCCATGTGACTGATACGTCCAAAACGTATCTACTTTCCCGAACACTTTTGCTATTGTTTTGCCTCTAATTTGTGTATTTTGGATGCAACTAACACGGACTAACGCTGTTTTCAGCAGAACTGTTCCGGTGTCTCGTTTTTGTGCGTAAATCCAACTTTCAGGAAAAACCTCGGGATTTTGACAGAAGGCCCTATTTTCCCAGAATACTGACGGAGCCAGAAGGACAAATCAAGTGGAGGCCCAAGGGCCCCACACCTTAAGGCGACGCGGCCTAGGGGGGCCCGCGCGGCCCTATGGTGTGGCCCCCTCGGCCGGCCTCCGACGCCCTCCTTCGGACTACTTATTGGCATCGACCTAAAAACGCACAGAGAGAAGTCGAAGTCGCCAGAAACCCTCCAGAACGCCGCCACATCGCGAAACTCCGTCTCGGGAGCCAGAAGTCTCCGTTCTGGCACTCCGCCGGGACGGGGAATTGGAGGAGATCATCGCCATCATCACCGCCAACGCCTCTCCATCGACCAGCCATGTTTCCCCCATCCATGTGTGAGTAATTCCCCGCTGTAGGCCGAAGGGGATGGTAGGGATTGGATGAGATTGGTCATGTAATAGCATAAGATTGTTAGGGCATAGTGCCTAGTGTCCGTAATTGGTACTTTGATGATATTGTTGCAACTTGTTATGCTTAATGCTTGTCACTAGGGCCCGAGTGCCATGATCTCAGATCTGAACATGTTATTATTTCATCATGATATTCATTGTTTATGGTCTTACCTCGCAAGTTGTATACACATGTCGCTGTCCGGAACCAATGGCCCCGAAGTGACAGAAATTGGGACAACCGGAGGGGATGGTAGTGACGTGAGGATCACATGTGTTCACGGAGTGTTAATGCTTTGCTCCGAGTACTCTATTAAAAGGAGTACCTTAATATCCAAAGTAGTTTCCCTAGAGGCCCTGGCGCCACCGGGCTGGTAGGACAAAAGATGTTGTGCAAGTTTCTCATTGCGAGCACGTACGACTATAATTGGAACACATGCCTATTGATTGCTTTGTACTTGGATACCGTTTTATTATTATCTGCAAATGCCCTGCTATGATTGTTACATGAGTTTCTCTCATCCATGCAACGCCCGTTATCCGTCCCCGTGCCTACAATATTTTAATCCTGCTATTTACTAAAATCACTACTGCTGTCTCTGTTACTCTGGTTATTTTACTCTTTATATGCGCCTATAAAATTTATTACTATCATGTGTAATAATAAGCAATGATCAGAACAGCAGCTATAAATCAGACAGCGGTAAACGTCTAAAACCGCAGTGAAATATAATCAGACAAACATATGTGAGATCAGATCTGGTGAAAAACCATGGCTTAGCGGCAATAGAAGCCAGACTGACGCAGACAAAAAAAGCGGCTAAATCAGGCCGGCCGTGGAAAAAGCGTCTAGCGACCTACGGTGAAATATAGATCAGATTAAGCGTATGGCCGGTAGAATCTGGTGAAAAACCATGGTAGCGGCAATAAAACGCAGATGCAGGCTAAAAGCGAGCTAAGTCGAGACGTCGATCGAAATGCGTCTAGCGACACGGTGAGTATAATCAGATGCAGTAGCCTTGTGATCAAATACGAGTGAAAAACCATAGCGCGGCAATAAACGGCTGATGCAGAGCTAAAGCGGCTAAGTCGGGCGTCGTCGGAAATCGTCTAGCGACACGGTGGTATAGTCGAATTGGCGCAGCGCGTGATCAGATCTGGTGAAAAAAACCATGGCGGCAATGCAAAAGCGAGCAGTGCGGGCAAAAGCAGCTAACGTCAGGGCAGCTGGGCGCAAATCAACGACTCACGGTGAAGTATAGTCGGGTGGTAACGCCGTGGTCGATTAATCTGGTGAAAAAAACCATGGCGTGCACGTAAAAAGCGGCAATAGTCTCCGGGCCTAAAGCGGCCGATCCAGACCGACGGCTCCGTCGAATCGTCTAACATGCGGTCAGTGTACGTCCGGGTGGGTGTGGCAGTGATCAGATCTGATGAAAAACCATGTTGCGGCCATCATGCAGCCAGTGCGGGCCAAAAAGCGGCTACGTCAGACCCGGCGTCGGAAATACGATCTGCGACGGGTGATGCTGGTCGGATTGGCTGTATGCGTGATCCAGATCGGTGAAAAACCATGGTGGCGTATAAAAGCAGCAATCTGGGCTAAAAGCGGCTAAATCGGGCCCGGCTGTCAAATCGTCAACGACGATTAGATATGATCGAATTAGTAGCCTTGTGATGAATCTGATCTTTCATAATATGGCAATAAAAGCGGCGATGCGGGCAAAAAGCGACTAAATCATGACGGCGTCGACCAAGGCGTCTGACGTGCGGTGGAAGGTATGAGTCGGATTGAAGCAGCCTTGTGATCGGTAATCTATGATGAAAAACCAGCAAGCGTGCAATAAAGCGTGATACGGGCAAAAAGCGGCTAAATCGGGCCGGCGTCGGAAAGCGTCTAGCGAACAGGTGGAGTAATTATAAGATTGAAGTAGCGCGCAATCGATAGATCTGATGAAAAACCCATGGCGCTGACAGCAAAGCGTTGATGCAGACACAAAGCGATGGCCGATCGAGGCGGCCGTCGGAAAGTCGTCTAACGCTGACGGTGGAGTATGAGTCAAGATTGGTATGTGGCCCTGGTCGAAATGCGGTAAAGAAAAACCATGGCAGCTGGCGTAACAAAGAACGCGTGCTGATGCCGCCTTCAAGCTAAGTCCGGGCGGCGTCGGAAAAGCATCACAGCGACGGTGGGCGTATAGTCGGGTTAGAAGCAGCCTGGCAATGGTCAAATACAGTGTGAAAAACCATGAAAGCGCGGCAGCCATAAGCGGCCTGATCGCAAGAGCTCAAAAGCGGCTAAATCGGAGCAGGCCGGCTCGGAAATCGTCTAGCGACCGCGATTGGAGTATGATCGGGTGGGCGTATGTGATCGAGATATCTGATGAAAAACCATGGCAGCGTGACAGCTAAAGCGGTGATGCAGGCTAAAAACGACTAAGTCAGACGGCAGTCGGAAATACGTCTAGCGACACGGTGGAGTATAATTCGGATTAGGCGTACGGCCGGTCGGATCGATGTGAAAAACCATGAGCAGCGGCAGCCAAAGCGGCGATGCAGCGAACAGCGGCTAAGTCGGACGGCGTCGGAAATGCGTCTAGCGACCTGCGGTTGAAGTATAGTCGGATGTGGTGTGCTGGCCGGTGACAGAAATCTGATGAAAAACCATGGCGTGACAGTAAAAGCGGCTGATCACGGGCTAACAAGCGGCTAAGTCGGGCGGCGTCGGAAATGCGTCTAGCGACCGCGGTGGAGTATAGTCGGGTGTGGCGCGGTCGAAATACGATTGAAAAGCCATGGCGCGGCAGCAAAGCGACGATGCAGACTAAAAGCAGCTAAGTCGGGCCGGCGTCGGAAATCGTCTAGCGACACGGTGGAGTATAGTCGGGTGGGCGCGCGGCGGTCGAAATACGGTGAAAAACCATGGCGCGGCAGCCAAAAGGACGGTACGGGCTAAAAACGGCTAAGTCGGGCCGGCGTCGGAAATCGTCTGCGACACGGTGGAGTATAGTCGGGTGGGCGCGCGGCGGTCGGATCACGGGGAAAAACCATGGGCGCGGCAGCCAAAACGACGGTACGGGCTAAAAACGGCTAAGTCGGGCCGACGTCGGAAATCGTCTAACGACACGGTGGAGTATAGTCGGGTGGGCGCGCGCGGTCGGATACGGTGAAAAACCATGGCGCGGCAGCCAAAACGGCGGTGCGGGCAAAAAGCGGCTAAGTCGGGCCGACGTCGGAAAGCGTCTAACGACACGGTGGAGTATAGTCGGGTGGGCGCGCGGCGGTCGAAATACGGTGAAAAACCATGGCGCGGCAGCTAAAGCGACGGTACGGGCTAAAAGCGGCTAAGTCGGGCCGACGTCGGAAATCGTCTAACGACACGGTGGAGTATAAGTCGGGTGGGCGCGCGGCGGTCGAAATACGGTGAAAAACCATGGCGCGGCAGCAAAGCGACGATACGGGCTAAAGCGGCTAAGTCGGGCGACGTCGGAAAGCGTCTAACGACACGGTGGAGTATAGTCGGGTGAGGCGCGCGGTGATCGAGATACGGTGAAAAACCATGGCGCGGCAGCCAAAACAGCGACGGTACGGGCTAAAAAACGGCTAAGTCGGGCCGACGTCGGAAATCGTCTAACGACACGGTGGAGTATAGTCGGGTGGGCTGGGGCCGGTCGGAAATCGAGTGAAAAAACCATGGCGCATGGCAATAAAGCGTCAGTACTGAGCTAAAAAGCGGCTAAGTCGGACGGCGTCGGAAATCGTCTAGCGACGCGGTGGAGTATGTCGGGTGGG
>NC_061514.1:283088794-283147108 GCF_022539505.1 Lolium rigidum | reverse complement strand
TGCAATAAGCATAGGAAAACAAGACAAGCGCAACTTCAAGATTTTCAGCAAAAAGAGAGGTGTTTTAGTAACATGAAAATCCCTACAACCATATTGTCCTCTCTCATAAAGATTTTCAGTAGCATCATGAACAAACTCAATAATATAACTATCACACGAAACATTCTTATCATGAGCTACATGCATAAAATTATTACTCTCCACATAAGCATAGTCATTACTATTAATTGTAGTGGGAGCAAATTCAATAAAATAGCTATCATTATTATTCTCATCACCATAATCATCATATATAGAAGGTATATTGTAATCATAATTAATTTTCTCCTTAATAGTAGGTGGACTGAAAATATGATAGTCATCATTGTAATCATCATATATAGGAGGTAAAGTATCATCAAAGTAAATTTTCTCCTCCATGCTTGGGGGACTAAAAATATCATGCTCATCAAAACCAGCTTCCCCAAGCTTAGAATCTTCCATAGCATTAGCAACAATGGTGTTCAAAACATTCATACTAATAACATTGCCATTAGCATGCATATAAAGTTCCATAGGTTTTTAATTTTCTCTTCAAACACCTCATGTCCTAACTCAAGATAAATACTATAAAGATCTCTAATATTTTTGTTGTTTTCCATTAAGCCTAACTAGTGAAATAAAAACAAGAAACAAAAAGATATAATTGCATAATCTAAAGGAAATAGCTTCGAGCACTCACACATCGGCAACGATGCTAGGAAATAGCTTAGTAGTCGGAGGATGTGAATACTTTTTACCTTACCTCCCGACAACGGCGCTAGAAAATAGCTTGATGTCCGATGTCTACGGGAGCTTCTATTCTTGTAGACGGTGTTGGGCCTCCAAGAGCGAGAGGTTTGTAGAACAGCAACGAAGTTTCCCTTAAGTGGATCACCCAAGGTTTATCGATCTCGGGGAGGAAGAGGTCAAAGATATCCCTCTCATGCAACCCCTGCAACCACAAAGCAAGAAGTCTCTTGTGTCCCCAACACACCTAATAGGTGCACTAGTTCGGCGAAGAGATAGTGAAATACAGGTGGTATGAATAAGTAGTAGCAACGGCACCGAGAAAAGTGCTTTGCCCGGAACCGTAAACAAGCAGTAGTAACGCGACGTAGTAACGCAGCGAGTAGTAACGCGATAAAACAGGTAAACAAGCGGCGATAGCGATATTTAGGAACAAGGCCTAGGGATTACACTTTCACTAGTGGACACTCTCAACATTGATCACATAACAGAATAGATAAATGCATACTCTACACTTTTGTTGGATGATGAACACATTGCGTAGGATTACACGAACCCGCAATGCCGGAGTTAACAAGCTCCACAATAATGCTCATATTTTAGTAACCTTTAGTGTAAGATAGATCAAAAGACTAAACCAAGTACTAATATAGCATGCACCACTGTCACCTTCATGCATATGTAGGAGGAATAGATCACATTAATATTATCATAGCAATAGTTAACTTCGCAATCTACAAGAGATCATGATCATAGCATAAACCAAGTACTAACACGGTGCACACACTCGTCACCTTTGCACACGCTGCAGGAGGAATAAAACTACTTTAATAACATTGCTAGAGTAGCACATAGATAAATTGTGATACAAACACATTGCAATCATAAAGAGATATAAATAAGCACCTCACTATGCCATTCAACGGTGAATAAGTATTACGTGAAATATAGCCTAAGAGACCCACACGGTGCACACACTCGTCACCTTTACACACGTGGGACAAGGAGTCTCCCGGAGATCACATAAGTAAAACTCACTTGACTAGCATAATGACATCTAGATTACAAGCATCATCATATGAATCTCAATCATGTAAGGCAGCTCATGAGATTATTGTATTGAAGTACATAGGAGAGAGATGAACCACATAGCTACTCAGGTACAGCCCGAGCCTCGATGGAGAACTACTCCTCCTCATGGGAGCAGCGGCGGTGATGAAGATGGCGGTGGAGATGGCAGCGGTGTCGATGGAGAAGCCTTCCGGGGCACTTCCCCGCTCCGGCGGGTGCCGGAACAGAGACTCCTGTCCCCCGGATCTTGGCTTCGCGATGGCGGCGGCTGCGGAAGGTTTTCCGTATCGTGGTTTTTCGCCTCGGGGTTTTCGCGACGGAGGCTTTATATAGGCGAAGAGGCGGCGCAGGGAGGGTCGAAGGGGTGGCCACACCATATTGCGGCGCGGCCGGGGCCTGGGCCGCGCCGGCCTATGGTCCGGGGGCCCGGTGCCCCCCTGCGGTCCTTCCGGGTGTTCCGGATGCTTCCGGTGAAAATAGGAACACGGGTCTTGATTTCGTCCGATTCCGAGAATATTTCGTTACTAGGATTTACTGAAACCAAAAACAGCGAAAACAGCAATCGGCACTTCGGCATCTTGTTAATAGGTTAGTTCCAGAAAATGCACGAATATGACATAAAGTGTGCATAAAACATGTAGGTATCATCAATAATATGGCATAGAACATAAGAAATTATCGATACGTCGGAGACGTATCAAGCATCCCCAAGCTTAGTTCCGCTCGTCCCGAGCGAGTAAAACGATAACAAAGATAATTTCTGAAGTGATATGCCATCATAACCTTGATCATACTATTTGTAAACATATGTAGTGAATGCAGCGATCAAAACAATGGTAATGACATGAGTAAACAAGTGAATCATAAAGCAAAGACTTTTCATGAATAGTACTTCAAGACAAGTATTAATAAGTCTTGCATAAGAGTTAACTCATAAAGAAATAAATCAAAGTAAAGGCATTGAAGCAACACAAAGGAAGATTAAGTTTCAGCGGTTGCTTTCAACTTGTAACATGTATATCTCATGGATAATTGTCAACATAGAGTAATATAACAAGTGCAATATGCAAATATGTAGGAATCAATGCACAGTTCACACAAGTGTTTGCTTCTTGAGGTGGAGAGAGATAGGTGAACTGACTCAACATAAAAGTAAAAGAGAATGGTCCTTCAAAGAGGAAAGCATCGATTGCTATATTTGTGCTAGAGCTTTTATTTTGAAAACATGAAACAATTTTGTCAACGGTAGTAATAAAGCATATGAGTTATGTAAATTATATCTTACAAGTTGCAAGTCTCATGCATAGTATACTAATAGTGCCCGCACCTTGTCCTAATTAGCTTGGACTACCGGATCTTTGCAATGCACAGTTTTAACCAAGTGTCACAATGGGGTACCTCCATGCCGCCTGTACAAAGGTCTAAGGAGAAAGCTCGCATTTTGGATTTCTCGCTTTTGATTATTCTCAACTTAGACATCCATACCGGGACAACATGGACAACGAGATAATGGACTCCTCTTTAATGCATAAGCATGTGGCAACAATTATTATTCTCATATGAGATTGAGGATATATGTCCAAACTGAAACTTCCACCATGAATCATGGCTTTAGTTAGCGGCCCAATGTTCTTCTCTAACAATATGCATGCTCCAACCATTGAGGTGGTAGATCTCTCTTACTTCAGACAAGACGGACATGCATAGCAACTCACATGATATTCAACAAAGAAATAGTTGATGGCGTCCCCAGAAAACATGGTTATCGCACAACAAGCAACTTAATAAGAGATAAAGTGCATAAGTACATATTCAATACCACAATAGTTTTTAGGCTATTTGTCCCATGAGCTATATATTGCAAAGGTGAATGATGGAATTTTAAAGGTAGCACTCAAGCAATTTACTTTGGAATGGCGGAGAAATACCATGTAGTAGGTAGGTATGGTGGACACAAATGGCATAGTGGTTGGCTCAAGTATTTTGGATGCATGAGAAGTATTCCCTCTCGATACAAGGTTTAGGCTAGCAAGGTTATTTGAAATAAACACAAGGATGAACGGTACAGCAAAACTCACATAAAAGACATATTGTAAACATTATAAGACTCCATACCGTCTTCCTTGTTGTTCAAAACTCAATACTAGATGTTATCTAGACTCTAGAGAAACCAAATATGCAAACCAAATTAGCAAGCTCTAAGTGTTTCTTCATTAATGGGTGCAAAGTATATGATGCAAGAGCTTAAACATGAGCACAACAATTGCCAAGTATCAAATTATCCAAGACATTTTAGAGTTACTACATGTAGCATTTTCCAATTCCAACCATATAACAATTTAACGAAGAAGAAACTTCGCCATGAATACTATGAGTAGAGCCTAAGGACATACTTGTCCATATGCTACAGCGGAGCGTGTCTCTCTCCCACAAAGTGAATGCTAGGATCCATTTTATTCAAACAAAACAAAAAAACAAGAACAAACCGACGCTCCAAGCAAAGTGCATAAGATGTGACGGAATAAAAATATAGTTTCAGGGGAGGAACCTGATAATGTTGTCGATGAAGAAGGGGATGCCTTGGGCATCCCCAAGCTTAGACGCTTGAGTCTTCTTATAATATGCAGGGGTGAACCACCGGGGCATCCCCAAGCTTAGAGCTTTCACTCTCCTTGATCATAGTATATCATCCTCCTCTCTTGACCCTTGAAAACTTCCTCCACACCAAACTCGAAACAAACTCATTAGAGGGTTAGTGCATAATAAAAATTCACATTTTCAGAGGTGACACAATCATTCTTAACACTTCTGGACATTGCTCAAAGCTACTGGAAGGTAATGGAACAAAGAAATCCACCCAACACAGCGAAAGAAGCAATGCGAAATAAAAGGCAGAATCTGTCGAAACAGAACAGTCCGTAAAGACGAATTTTAAAAGGGCACTAGACTTGCTCAAATGAAAATGCCCAAATTGAATGAAAGTTGCGTACATATCTGAGGATCACTCATGTAAATTGTCATAATTTTCTGAGTTACCTACGAGAATTAGACCCAGATTACGTGACGACAAAGAAATCTGGAACTGCGCAGATAATCCAAATCTAGTATTTACTTTACTATCAAAGACTTTACTTGGCACAACAAAACACAAAACTAAGATAAGGAGAGGTTGCTACAGTAGTAAACAACTTCCAAGACACAAATATAAAACAAAGTACTGTAGCAAAATATCACATGGGTTATCTCCCAAGAAGTTCTTTCTTTATAGCCATTAAGATGGGCTCAGCAGTTTTAATGATGCACTCGCAAGAAATAGTATTTGAAGCAAAAGAGAGCATCAAGAGGCAAATTCAAAACACATTTAAGCCTAACATGCTTCCTATGCATAGGAATCTTGTAAATAAACAAGTTCATGAAGAGCAAAGTAACAAGCATAGGAAGATAAAACAAGTGTAGCTTCAAAAATTTCAGCACATAGAGAGGCATTTTAGTAACATGAAAATTTCTACAACCATATTTTCCTCTCTCATAATAACTTTCAGTAGTATCATGAGCAAACTCAACAATATGACTATCACATAAAGCATTCTTATCATGAGTCTCATGCATAAAATTATTACTCTCCACATAGGCATAGTCAATTTTATTAGTAATAGTGGGAGCAAATTCAACGAAGTAGCTATCATTATTATTCTCATCAAGTGTAGGAGGCATAGTATAATCACAATAAAATCTACTCTCCATAGTAGGCGGCACCAAAAGACCACTATTATTATAATCATAAATAGGAGGCAAAGTATCATCAAAGAAAATTTTCTCCTCAATGCTTGGGGGACTAAAAAGATCATGAAAACCAGCTTCCCCAAGCTTAGAACTTTCTATATTATTATCAACAATGGTGTTCAAAGCATTCATACTAATATTACTACCAGCATGCAAATAAGATTTCATAGGTTTTTTAATTTTCGCATCAAACAATCCATGTTTTAAATCAGAAAATAGAATAAGAAGCTCATTGCTGTCCATTATGCCAAACTAGTGTAAACAAGAAACAAAAAGATGCAATTGCAGGATCTAAAGGAAATAGCTTCGAGCACACACACAACGACGCCAGAAAAGTACTGTTACCTGGAACCGGAGTATGAGTGCCTTTTACCTTTCCTCCTCGACAACGGCGCCGGAAAAGTGCTTGATGTCTACGGGAGCTTCTATTCTTGTAGGCAGTGTTGGGCCTCCAAGAGCAGAAGTTTGTAGAACAGCAGCAAGTTTCCCTTAAGTGGATCACCCAAGGTTTATCGATCTCGGGGAGGAAGAGGTCAAAGATATCCCTCTCATGCAACCACCGCAACCACAAAGCAAGAAGTCTCTTGTGTCCCCAACACACCTAATAGGTGCACTAGTTCGGCGAAGAGATAGTGAAATACAGGTGGTATGAATAAGTAGTAGCAACGGCACTCGGAAAAGTGCTTTGCCCAAAACAAGTAAACAAGCAAGTAGTAACGCAGCAGTAGTAACGCAAAGAGTAGTAACGCAAGTAAAACAAGTAAACAAGCAGCGATAGCGATATTTAGGAACAAGGCCTAGGGATTACACTTTCACTAGTGGACACTCTCAACATTGATCACATAACATAATAGATAAATGCATACTCTACACTTTTGTTGGATGATGAACACATTGCGTAGGATTACACGAACCCTCAATGCCGGAGTTAACAAGCTCCACAATAATGCTCATATTTTAGTAACCTTTAGTGTAAGATAGATCAAAAGACTAAACCAAGTACTAATATAGCATGCACACCTGTCACCTTCATGCATATGTAGGAGGAATAGATCACATCAATATTATCATAGCAATAGTTAACTTCGCAATCTACAAGAGATCATGATCATAGCATAAACCAAGTACTAACACGGTGCACACACCTGTCACCTTTGCACACGCGCGGGAGGAATAAAACTACTTTAATAACATTGCTAGAGTAGCACATAGATAAATTGTGATACAAACACATTGCAATCATAAAGAGATATAAATAAGCACCTCACTATGCCATTCAACGAGTGAATAAGTATTCGTGAAATATAGCCTAAGAGACCCACACGGTGCACACACTCGTCACCTTTACACACGTGGGACAAGGAGTCTCCGGAGATCACATAAGTAAAACTCACTTGACTAGCATAATGACATCTAGATTACAAGCATCATCATATGAATCTCAATCATGTAAGGCAGCTCATGAGATTATTGTATTGAAGTACATAGGAGAGAGATGAACCACATAGCTACCGGTACAGCCCCGAGCCTCGATGGAGAACTACTCCCTCCTCATGGGAGCAACGAGCGGTGATGAAGATGGCGGTGGAGATGGCAGCGGTGTCGATGGAGAAGCCTTCCGGGGGCACTTCCCCGCTCCGGCAGGGTGCCGGAACAGAGACTCCTATCCCCCAGATCTTGGCTTCGCGATGGCGGCGGCTCTGGAAGGTTTTCCGTATCGTGGTTTTTCGCCTCAGGGTTTTCGCGACGGAGGCTTTATATAGGCGAAGAGGCGGCGCAGGAGGGTCGAAGGGGTGGCCACACCATATGGCGGCGCGGCCAGGGCCTGGGCCGCGCCGGCCTATGGTCTGGGGGCCCGGTGCCCCCCTCTGGTCCTTCCCGGTGTTCCGGATGCTTCCGGTGAAAATAGGAACCCGGGTCTTGATTTCGTCCGATTCGAGAATATTTCGTTACTAGGATTTCGAAACCAAAAACAGCAGTAAAACAGAATCGGCACTTCGGCATCTTGTTAATAGGTTAGTTCCGGAAAATGCACGAATATGACATAAAGTGTGCATAAAACATGTAGGTATCATCAATAATATGGCATAGAACATAAGAAATTATCGATACGTCGGAGACGTATCAATGTCTACGTGTGCTTCTATCCTTGTAGACAATGTTGGGACTCCAAGAGCAGAGGTTTGTAGAACAGCAGCAAGTTTCCCTTAAGTGAATCACCCAAGGTTTATCGAACTCAGGGAGGTAGAGGTCAAAGATATCCCTCTCAAGCAACCCTGCAATTAAGATACAAGAAGTCTCTTGTGTCCCCAATACACCTAATACACTTGTCAGATGTATAGGTGCACTAGTTCGGCGAAGGGATAGTGAAATACAAGTAATATGGATGATTATAAGTAGTAATTGCAATCTGAAATAAAAATGGCAGCAAGCGAACATGTAGCAGAACTTGTTGGAAACGGTGTTTCAATGCTTAGAAACAAGGCCTAGGGATCATATTTTCACTAGTGGACACTCTCAACAATGATCACATAATTGAATAAATAAATGCTACTCTCAAACACTTTCTTGTTGGATAACAAACACCATTCATTGTGTAGGGCTGCAAAACCACACCTCAAGCCGGAGTAAACAAGCTCCACAACGTCATAAAGGAATCACACACGATGCGCACATCTGTCACCATCACACCGTGGAGAGTGACTCCGGAGTTCATATTAAAGTAACCTCTAGAGTGCATAATAGACAATAGTAACATCTACATATTCAACTAGATTACAAAGCTCATGATCACATAAAGATCACACCATGGGAGAGAGAGATGAACCACATAGCTACCGGTAGAGCCCTCAGCCTCCGGGGAGAACTACTCCCTCCTCATAATGGGAGACAACAACGGCGGCAATTTCCCGTCCCGGCGGCGTGCCGGAACAGAGACTTCTGTCCCCCAAAACTTGTCTTCGCGATGGCGGCGGCTACGTAACTTTTCATGGAGGAAGACCGGTGCTCCTAGGGTTTTTACTTCTGGGAGAATATATAGGCGGAAAGGCGGCGTCGAGGGAGCCAGGGGGCTCCCTCCCCATATGTCGGCGCGGCAGAGGGGTGGGCCGCGCCCCCCTATGGTGTGGGGGCCCCTTGGCCCCCTCTGGCCCTTCTCTGGCTCTCTGGGTCCGCCTCGGCAAAATATTGACTTCTGTCTTCGTGGGGTCCAATTCCGAGAATATTTCTCGTGTAGAATTTCTGAAACCAAAAACAGCAGAAAACAGGAACTGGCGCTTCGGCATCTTGTTAATAGGTTAGTCCCGGAAAATGCATAAAAAATGATATAAAATATGAGCAAAACATGTAGGTATTGTCATAAAACTAGCATGGAACACAAGAAATTATAGATACGTTGGAGACGTATCAGTCACCGACGGAGATAGCGCGCGGCGGCGCCGCGAGCGACATGTGTGTTCTAGATGATATGGAAGAGAGATGAGGGCGTCGACTATTGTAGATGAACGAGGAGATAGAGGCAGCCTCAGTGCTGCGGTGTTCAGCGGCGGTGCGTCCTGGTCCTCTTGAAATCGCTTGCCATAGTGGATGTAGGAGATGGTGGTGTTAGTCGACAACGGCTTTATCGAACACGTGCACAAAAAAGAGCGAGCCATTGTAAGGGAAAGGTGCATTGGCTCAAAGAAACAAACGGAACAAGTGTGGATGGAAGAGGTGGATGGAGCTCACTGGAGTTTGAAAGAATTTCGCAAGGGTCTCTGTGGGCAGCCTAAGGGCATGTACAATGGGATGACGTCAGCCTTTCCTTAGAGCCACCACGTAGGATATTTGTTGAGCTGGAGGAGGAGAGAGAATAGAGAAAGAGAAGGTTGCCTTCCCTTAGCTAAGGGATGATCCCTTAGAAAATAAGAGAAGATAATTTGCTCCATTGTACCACATGTCTTCCCTTAGCAGCCTATTTTCCTACCAAAATTAATTGATTCTCATTAATTGCAAAAGATAATACAAAGAGACGATGCATTGTACACGTTCTCGTTAGTGTCCTCTCTAGATGATGTTGATAGCTAAGAAAAAGCCTGCCTTCTCTACCATTGTACATACCCTAACTGGCAAGAACGGGGGGAAATAGTCAGGCAAGAGAGAAGATCAAAGCGAACTATATAAGCGTGGCGTGGTGCTGATTATGGCAAGGAATCGGCCGAGATGAAGAGCGGGAGAGATTAGTGCACAGTGTCTACGGCCGATGATTGAGGAAGAGATGTGACGTCGGCGCTAAAGCGAGGTGTCAGCAAGGGGAGAGAGATCCATTCGGGATCCTGTCCAGTTGGGTTGTGGGCCGTTTTCTGGCTCGGATGCCCTTTTATTTTCTTTTTGGTTTTTCTTTTCTGTTTCTTTTTATTTTAATTTCATTTCAATTTTTTTTTGACAAATTTGATTGAAAACATGTCAGAAATATTTGAGAAAAATATTAGTGGTTAGCTAGCTCAAAGAGGAACACTTTGGAACCACTCTTTTTTCAGAATAAATGTGAAAACAAAAATTGGCTCATAGGCATATAGTGACTTTTATAATTCCCCTTTTTGACATTTTGAGTGCTTTCCTTTTCCTAGGTTTAAAATGCAAGAATGCCATGATGAGCACGAATGCAATGCATGCATTCGAATTGTGAAAAATCTGAGATGTTACAAAAATTCATCACAATTTGTAGCGCCAAACACCGAATCCATCCTCCTTTCGGCAGTCAGTGCTGCATAACAACCAGTGCCGGCACAAAATAATGGCTCACTGATTCTTACTAGATTTCCGAGATAATGTGTTCGGATGACCGTCTGATCTTCTAAAGTCGTCAGGTAATCTAGCACTATCAGTTAATAGGATTGTGAAATTGCCGGCGCTGATTGTATAGTTGAGAGAAGTATATTTTAGTTTTCCCTTTTGTCAACAAAACAAATATACCAAATTATAATTCACTAACTAATTAAGAAAGGTTAACTACAATGAAAGTTTTGATTTGGAATAGTGAGGGCTTAAGAGACTCATGTAAGCATTGGTTCATTTAAACACTATAAGATAACAGGATTAGAACTTATTGCCTCACAGGAGACAGGGAGGTCTAATCAGCGTTCAAGGCACCCATCACATTTTTTTCGAAAAGGGGAAGTCCCGGCCTCTGCATGCATATAGCCTTTTTATTTTATGATTGTGGGCTGTGAGATGAATCATCCAACATGTCACTCTGAATCTTGCATCTCTAACTGGTTTAGAGAAAAGTGTGGTGGAGAAAAAAATTACAGGAAGTTATCCGTATACTTCATACATAACCATATACTTAATCATTCACAATGTATATGCTGATACATAGAGAGGCGTCGAAGGTGTAGGAAGCAAGATAATTAAGCCGTCGGGTAGGAAGGCTGCATGGCGAGACCGCATAGGCCTTGCTTGTCGGCGATGTCCCTCTCCATTCTGATATAACCATCCTCACCCCATGATGTTCCCCATGAGTTTTTTATCACCCAAAACTTTTTTCCATCATCAGCCACACCGTACCCGACCACAGTAACACCATGATCGAGGTCCGTTCCGCAGTCACCAGATAGCACACCACCCTTGTAGAACCGGAAGAGGTCGTCCCCACCATCAAGTGCCACAGACACAGGCTGTGCTGCCACCGCCTTCTGTAGAGATGCCTCGTCGTTGGCTGGCACGTCCTCATGCCCCTTGATGGATGCGGCGGAGCTGGACGCCCTATTGGAGTTGCATGTGCCATCTGTGCCGGTGTAGGGGTAGTTTGTCTCGGTGGTGAGGCCGCCATTCTGGACGATGAACTCAAAGGCATTGTCCATGAGCCCGCCGCCACAGCCATTGTCCGAGGTGTCGCAGTCCACGAGCTCCTGCTCCGATAGAGAGATCAGTGTGCCGGTGCTGAGCTGCACAATGCCCTCCATGGAGGCAACTGTGGAGAACGCCCAACAGCACCCTGAGATATAGACATAATTTGGTAGTTAGTCACTGATACAATGGGTACATAGAAACATAATATAATTATGGAATAATTTCTATGTGTACAGTAAGATATTGTACCCTGTACAAGTTCTCATTTTCAATAAAATCTCACTAATTTTGAAAACTTCACTCATTTAGTTGATGTGTGAATTGAGAAAAGACCAAACACTGAATTTGAGCTTACCACATTGGCCTTGATCCTTGACGGGAGTGACAGCGCCTTTGGTTCTCCAGTCCACGGAAGTTGGGAGAGCGTCAAGGCTGACATTCGCGTACCTAAAGCCCGTCATCTTCTGGCCCTTGCTACCACCCACCGGAAGTTTATACCCTGTATGAGTAGCCCTGAATTCATCGTTGGTCATATCTGCGAACTGGTTGGCCTCAAGCCAGAACTTGTCGTTCGCAGCATTCACCGACTCTATGAACTCCACGTTGGCTTTGAACACCTCTAGCCGTCGTGCTTTCTCAGCTGCATCGCTGTACACACGCCCGTACTTGGCCATCCATTGCTCGTGCCTCGCGATTGTGGAGCTATCGTCGGTGAGGTCCCGTGCCGCTAGAGCGCTAAGCATGCAGGCACACAAGGCGAGGGCGACAAGGAAACCCATTGAGTATCTAGCCATGACCGGCTGGGAGTAGAAGTTGGGGCTCAAGTAGTCTGAGGACTCGAGGTGGATATGGTGATCTGGGTTGATGGTAGTTGTGGGTGTAATGTGGACTATATATAGATAGATTGGCATATAGATTAGATGATGTGAGATGCCTTGGAGTAGCAACTAGCAAGACAGTGATTTGCTGCGTGCCGTGAGTGGATGGAAGATCAGTTTGAATTAAATAAAAGCATGGATTAGCTTTGGGGTTCAGCAGTGAAGAACACTATTTTACATAGTTCAGCCGGTGTATGTTGACCGTACGGTTGGCTAGTTAAACAAGCACGCAAATTTAATTACTCGCAAGTCGCAGTGTCCTTAATCTGTTAATCTGGACCTGAACCTTAGACCAGGTTTCAGGCTGTCAGCTAGCACAACTATACCAGGATGAATGGAATTGGTTTCGTTGAATTTATAGCAGATTTCTTAAGGAAGGTTCACACAAGAAATAACTTGGGTGTCAGGTCGTGCATTCAACACGACCTCTTTAATTATTGTTCACAAATAAAATTACAGTGGGTATCAGTAAAGAAAAAATAATAATGCTCTACCTAGTAAGATACTAGCTAGCAGGAGATACATGACCTGAAAGAAAATATGACGAAACCTAGGCAAGAACATGTGCAAATGCGAAGCACTGAGGAACTGAGCTACACAGAGATGTACACTGATTCCGTTAGGGTTAGAACTAAGTTAGCTGGCGGTTGATCGTGTTACCACGGAGTTTTGTCCCCCGGACCAACAAGTATAATCTGTGTTCAAGAAGGAAGAAGATCAAGGTATGCGTGATTGCCACAACATGGTCAAAAGTACGAATGGTTTCAACTTACATTGCAGTCGATAGCGAATCTCCGGGCGAGCATGATTGCCGAGTTGCGCTCCCTGGCCGTCTCGAAGCCCAGGACCAAGCTGAGGTCTTTCCTGGGCTGCCAGAACATCGCTTGCGGCGCAGCATCTCCGCCCCCTCTAACACCGCATAGCTGATGGAGATGGATGATGGACATGAGTTAGGTTGTGTCATAGCCAGTGACGCAGCCACAGATTTGTGATACTGGCAGTGTTGCTAGAGATTACCTGCATCGACGACGAGTAGAATTCCTTGGCAACGACCGTCGTTCCTGTGGCAAGCCGCATCCGTAGTTTCCCAATACATAGAACGTGGATGGAATCTGTAGGCTGGCCAATTCCATTCACTTGAAGAACAACAACCTACCATAAGGAGCAAAACAACCGACATTCAAAAAACACGACTTTAAGGTAGGTTCAGTGGATAAAGCTGTCATGATGAGCTGTGGAGTGGAAGTACAAGTGCATTGCCAATATAGGGTGAATAGATACCATTATATATGTTCTCCTAGTGCTACTGAAATATGTCCTAAAATTCAGCAGATGGCATGCCATCTGGTAAATTGCGATAAAATTGGCCAGCTTATCTATCGACACTATCTTGACATGCCAAAATACTGGCCCAATACTTCTTAGTTGAGTATAAATAAGCAAAGAGAAAACTTTGTACTCTCCCCGTCCCAAATAGCATCTAGATACATCCGAATTTAGACAAATCTGAGACATCCTTTCCAGAACGGAGGGAGTATAAATTGTAAGCGTGCTGTACAGAAAATATAAGTGACTAAGGAAGGGATGATCATACATTGTACTCAGTTTCAGGATTCCTGACGAGGGTCTCTACATAATCGACCAAACCTGCTGCTGCTCACGACCGAAGTAATGTTAGCCATGTGATAACCATGAAAGCAGTTCAACTTTGTCAGATCACCATATGTAAGCAAACATACCAGGGTCTACTGGGCCAGCAGTCTTTGCAACGGAGATTTCACCACCAAGGTTAACCTCAGCTCGCAAGTACCGCCCTACGTCATGAGGTTCTGGAGCGTATACTAGCTTTGTGGCACCTAGATAGTTCAGTGACAACAAGCATTAAAATGAATGTTACCTGCAGAAAGCAGAGTATATGCACTATGCAGGATGAAAATATTTCTACCTGAAATGATTTCTGTTTTGCTTCCTTCAGGCTGTACGCGAAACCACTGTACTGAAGCATTCGATAAACTCACATTGTTCCGGACAACTAGGCGCAACATGGAGCCTAAGCTTTCAAGACCCTCTAACTCATATGACGGTGCATCATTCTCTTCAAATTTCTGATGCAACTCCAGCTAATGATAAAAAAATCAAGATAAGTCTATAAGAACGACGAGAAAGATGCACACTAAAATTGCCAAATTCAGTGAATGTGAAGTTGTAAACCATACTTCTTTCAAAAGATGAGCAGAACTGGAAGCCATATCAGCAAATTGATCACGTAGAACATGGATCTCATTTTTCATGTCCATTGCCTAGAAAGGTATTCGAAGGCTTGAAATATATAATAATGTAAATGCACCATATACTTAGAATAACATAATAAGCCTGTGAAGTCTACCTTGCTGGGGCAATGCAGCATTTTAACTCTTCGTGCTTCTTGAACTTTTTCCCTGAGTTCATCCACATCCTTACAAATTTCAAACAGAAAATAAACTTATGTGCACAGTTCAGCTGGAAATAGAAGGAACTCTTCATAAGTAACGGCATCAATCTCGCAACATATTTGAATGGTACGATATAAAGGAAAATAGGAAGAAGTTTGAGGCCAAAACACTCAAGAGAACAAAAAAGACAATAACAAAGTAACTCAAAGAAAAATGCCCCAAAGTAAATAACTTATGGTTAGTACAAGAGACTACAGTATTAAGTGATCAATATTGCCTGATTCCCAATTCTTTGTGAACAATAATTTATATATCATTTACCTGCTTCCCAATTCTTTGTGAACAGTTTTCCTTTTCTTTAAGTACTTGCTGAACTCTTTGAACAGCTGCTCTAGCATTTTCAATCTCCGTGCGAGCATTAGCTCTTTCTTCGTCAACAATTGTCCTGGCATCTTCAGAAGCCTACAAGCAATATAGAAAAAAAAATGCTTGAAAAATAAAATAAAAACGGAGAGATCTATTCGAGAAGAGCTTAAGCATACTTTGATGTAGAAAAATGATTATTAAGAAGTCTAAAAGGACATGCCAATCCAACTCCAAGATGGGCTGGATCATGCTTTACGCACGTATCATTGCCAGCTTGTTTGTTTCAGAAAATCTCAAACCACTGCAGGTCCCTGAAATTTCTATATGCATCTGGAAGAGAAGAGTACTATCTCAAGCTCATAGTATGCAGGGATACACTGTTTTTTCTGGAGCCTGAACAAAGGCAACACTTTCTCTAGACTCTTTCTTATGTACTGTAACATCAGAAACAAAGTTTCACAACTTCAAATTAAAAAATTATAAGTCATACTGAGCATGGAAGATAATTCACATTTTAAAGGAGGAAATTGGTTTTACTCCAAATCCAGTAGAAAACTGAGAAAATTAAAGTTGGAAAATGGCGTAAATACTGTAAGCATATTAAAGAACATGCACACTATTAAGATACTACCAAGGAATTTCAAACGCACCAGTTTTAGTGAAGTCGCTATTCTCGTGACCTCTGTTTTCTGCTGAAGCAACTCATTTTCTCTTTTGGACAGCTGAATTGCCAAAATATCCACCTACGAAAAGTATCAAACTATTAAAGCGCTCAGAAAGGAAGGGATTATTTAGGTATACATATAGCTGAAGATTGCTTTGAAGTAAAAGTGAATGACAGGTTAAAACATTTCCAATGTCATTAAATATACTCTACACACACCGTGAAACAAGAATCCTTCATGAGACTCTAAATATGGTTCGGAAGAAGAAACTAACCATGGATACTGACTCCTCGATCTCATCCTTAAATTTTCCAGATACTTGACCTCTCAGTGACTCCAATACACTCTTTAGATTCTTCAGAAGGATGTCTCGCTCCAATAAAGCCACTTGCCTCCATTTAACCTGAGAGTTAAAGCCAAGGCTGGATAAACGTCTTGAGGTGCAAATAGCTCCACTAACTGACCCAATTGCCAAACGAGCGTTCAGGAATCAGGAAGACCCACCTCATTAGACAACAACGTAGCGGTACTGAGACCCTTCTCAAATTTCATTGCAAGCTCGCGGACTGAAGGGCGCTGACGCCTATCAAGGAGATCTGCTGTCTCCTTGGCAACAGTCTCCTTAAGAGATGGTATTTCTGGGTCATCAGCCAATTTGATCACTATCCCATTCAAACCATTCTTGTAAGTTGGGAATTTATTCCTGATGACATTTACTGGACGCAATGGCCCAGACCAGTTGACCTGACTCCGTGTCTTCCGTCCAAAATCAATAGTTGATGCACGAGTCATCGGTAACTAACTCTGAATCCTAATTCCACAAAACCATGCGTCAGTATCTCAAAGTTCACAACTGGCCACAATGATAACATTATCGTGTTCACAATGAAAACATTATTAGTAAAGATGGGACATGCATATGCTGTAAACATGCATCCAGAACATAAAAGAGGGTAAAACGCGGCAAATGAAAAGAACACAGGGAACTATACCAAAATGAAAATTGTGAAATTGCAGTGTGGAACCTCATGAACAGGCAGAAGCAGGTGGGAGATTTCTCCTCCAAAGGGAAGAAAACAAGGGCACACAACTACACCTAGCTGAGGTGCATGTGGTACTACCAACCCTTATGTGGTGCAAGCAACTACGTATATTCATCACATGATCTCGTGCAGTATCACCCACTAAATCCAGGACTAGAAAGCTGCATTAGAAGCAACTGGCACCAGGAGAACCAACTAATTTCCACAAGGGTGTCTTTAATTCCACTAGAAAGTATACCAGTTAGTTAGATGGCAGAGAGGGCAAATTGATGAAAGAGTCAAGGGAAAAGACTTCCTGTACACTTGGAGTGGTCAGTGGGAATCATGAGGTTAGTTAACCAACAAAAACTGCTAACATGACATTGACTGCAAGCTAAAGTTTGAAATCCATCAAGAATATATCTGCTTGAAACAACTAGATCAAGAAAAAATCTTTAGTGCCAGTTTAATTGCAGCATCGTGTAGATACGACAAATGAAACAAAGCCACTAACGAATATATTGGTTAAGTTAAAAAAAATCAAGACAGTCAAACTGGTTCTAGTGGCCATTCAAATCCGTACTCAATCTCACCCACTGATACAAAATATCCATACAAACTTGTACGAACAATCTGTAATTGAAGCAGATCCGTAGAAGCCCGCTCTGAATTAGCTCCCCTTTCTGTACTATTGCTAACCACCCAACCACTCCACTCCACGGAAACGCGAGACTAATTGCTTGCTCGGGTATGGTAAACCGATTTCACGGCCGAATCTAACAACCAGTGCTTGCAGATTCCACAGGGTACGCTTTGAATGTGGCAACAGAATCGTAGTAGTACTAACATTTTCAAAAAATAAATAAACAAAGGGAAAAAAAGACATTTAAATTTTGGTCCCTGAGCAAAAACAAAACATTACAGAGGAAGTCAAAGCTCTCAACCTCCCAAGCAGGCGGCGGTTGAAATGCATCTGTGGAAGACTGGAAGTCGAGCAAAATGCGGTGCAGAAGGGGAGCGGAGCTTACCGGAGCGCTAACCCTAGCGGAATGCGGCGGCGCTGGGACCTTTTTGGGGAGGCCGTGTGCTCTGCTCAGGTCAAATGGCGGCTCTCCCGGACGGACCTCGCTGCGCCCGGTTCTTGTTCACCCGCCCGCGCTGTCCGCGCGCGCAATGGTTGGAGCTTGATTCGGCGAGAAGGGAGGTTCGCGCGGAACGTGGAGCGAATCTGGGGAGACTTGAGTGCTGTGCTGGGTTTTGGGGAGTAATAAAAATGGAGGTTTATCTCTGCGCTCTCGTCGTGCTCTGTCTCTGCTGGGAAGGGAGGAGAGCGCGTGCGAGCTTTGAATTGAATGGCCTCTTTCGAGGAGGGTGGATTCTTTCTGCATATGGACATGTACGCCCATGAGGCCATGATTGAAGCTATGGGGAATGGACACGTATCTGGTGCTATGTATCTACGGTGCTACCACCATTTTTCTAGACCAACATCGTGCTTAGCTTAGTTTAGCGTTCGTAGGTCGTGTAGTACTTCTGAGTTCAAAAATAGTCCTCCGTTCTCTTTAAGTCTACATTCTACAAAATTTAAAATTAATTAGGAAATCCTTCAATATACCTGTCGAGAAAATGTTCGGGAGAGATGCTACATGGGATAGCTTGTCAGGAATGGAAAGCGATAGAGACATCGGAGCGCCGGAACAGACATTGGAACACACATGATGTACCTAGGTTCAGCCTCTCACTATGGAGGTAAAGACCTACTCCTACTTAGATGTATTACTCAGATCAATTACAGTGGGTGTCGAAGCAACAAGAACGGACTAGAGCTAGGGTTCTGGTAGAATGTAGGTTTTGTTCGTTCCAAGTACTCTAGCTGGGTCTTATATCGATGACCCCGCTAGGGTTTACAAGATGAGTACAAGGTGGGTTATGTTAGATTATTAGGCAATTTCCGTGTGAGTTTAATTACCGAAATCAACATTACAGATGCACAAGCATACTTAACCATACTCATCAGACTAAGCACATGCATCAGATCTGAACATGGAACAAGTAGCGAGTGCAAGGTAGGAGAGGAAAAGCACGTACATCGCGACCGGGAAGGTCGCACCGAGCAGCACCACCACCACCACCATGGGTATTGTTGATGTCGCCCATGGTGTAGTCCGATCCGTCGATGAAGCGATCGGGTCGTCGAAGAAGAAGACGAACGAGTAGCGAGCGATCGCGCCGAGACGCTCCCCAAAAACCTTATCGCCCGTCTCCCGGTGCGGGATCTCAACGGACGGAGTTTCGGAGGCCTGCTCTCCCGGATGGCCGTGCACGCAGTCGCCGGGATGGGGAAGACTAGAGAGTAGCGCGACAAAAAGAACTTCGCGAGAGAGAGGACTAGAGAGTTCCGAGAACCGTATATATCTCTAGATCCGATCCGTCTCCTTGTATAGCCCGGGAAGCCGACTCCGACCCGACCGCGTTGACACGCGTAGGAAGCCGGGGACACGCGGCGAACATGCACATGCAGGTCGACACGTACCCAACACAGTTGGTGCACCAAGCAAAAATTTAGGCTTCCTTGAGTGTGTCTCGAACTCGAACTCGAACTCGAGTCACGAAACGCGACGTGCGTGCGTGACGTGATGTGACGTGCCGTGCCGAGCCGAGGCGGGGCGGGCGGAGGAGGAGGAGTGCGCGAGGTCTCCTTCTATTCTCACTCACTTGGAATGACTAGAACAGCAGCCCTTATATACCACTCCAACTCTCTCCCAACTAGCAATGTGGGACTAAACTTTGTCCCCCAAGGTCGTCCCAAGCCGCCAACGTGATGGGCCTTGAGATTTCAGGAATTGTAGACTATATGGGCTGCCTTACTGGGCTGCAGTCCATCTACATTCAACAATCCCCCACCGGATCTCATATGCACATCGGATGACACATTAGTTCCGTTCACCTGTTTAATATACCTCGCACTTCGGTGGAGACTCGTTAAGTTGAACTTCCACTTAGGCAAGGTGCTACGCTTGACTACAACCGAACAATGGACTATGCCTTGAATTGTCAGTCTTTGTGCAGCAAGTTTCGCTCAATGCCGGCACGGTACTAGGCTGCCATAGCCTTTCCCTCGGGTGGAGCTTATAAGTCATACTCCTCGGCCTTTCATGAGCTTACTAGAGATTCACCCAAATCTCCCACACTATGACCAATAGTGTCACTCATATAGGTGTGTTCTTCAAAGATCGCCTCAGTAGGACGGCGTCTTCGCTCATCAAGAGCCGCTCGAACACATTAAGACATCGTCAACCCGCCTTACAAGTAACTATGAGAGAATTGCATCTGCAGCGGAGTGGGAGTATTATATTTTCTCTCAACTCGCTTACTCGGTTTGTTTTCCCGGGTCCTACTTCACGGAATTTCCGATTACATAGGTTGGGTTACCCCTCGGCAACTCAAGTGGGTCTCAAACCCATCTCCATCGATGCAAGGTCTATCATATTTCTTGATAGTCCTTTTGTGAAAGGATCTCGCTGATTTTTAGCACTTTGGACATAATCCAATGCTATCACTCCGGAGTTCTTCAGTTTTCTGACAGACTTCAATCTCCTCTTGATGTGTTTGGAACTTTTCATATTATCCTTAGAACTTTTCACTTTGACAATCACAGTTTGATTATCACAGTTCATGAGGATAGCCGGTATTGGTTTTTCAACCATAGGCAAGTCCATCAAGAGCTCACGAAGCCATTCCGCTTCGACATTAGCTGTATCTAATGTTGTGAGTTCTGCTTCCATAGTTGACCTCGTTAAGATGGTCTGCTTGCAAGACTTCCAGGAAACAGCGCCACCACCAAGAGTGAAAACATATCCACTTGTGGCCTTCATTTTAGCATCAGAAATCCAATTGGAATCACTATACCCTTCAAGTCCTCTTGGATACCCGGTATAATGAATTCCATAACTTATGGTTCCCTTTAGATAGCGCATCACTCTCTCAAGAGCATGCCAATGATCATCTCCCGGGTTGGCCACAAACCGGCTAAGTTTGCATACAGCAAACGAGATATCTGGCCTCGTAGCGCAAGCTAAATACATGAGTGAACCAATGATTTGAGAGTATCTCAATTGATCTTTAGTTGCCTTTTCATTCTTTCGAAGTAAGACACTAGGATCATAAGGTGTGAGAGAAGATTTGCAATCAGCATAACCAAATCTGCTCAACACCTTCTCAACATAATGAGATTGCACAAGTGTAATCCCATTATTCTCATCTCTCAATAGCTTGATGTTCAATATAACATCAGCTTCTCCAAGATCTTTCATCTCGAAACACTGATATAAGAAGGTTTTTACCTCCTCAATCACTTTGAGACTTGTCCCAAAAATTAGTATGTAATCCACATACAAGCATAGGACAACTCCCTCACCCCCACCATGGCGGTAGTACACACATTTGTCGGCTTCATTGACAACAAAGCCCACAGATGTCAAAGTTCTTTCGAACTTCTCATGCCATTGTTTGGGTGCTTGTTTGAGACCATACAAAGATTTCTTTAATTTACACACCTTTCTTTCTTGACCCCGTAGTACAAAACCATCGAAGTCGTTCCATGTAAATTTCCTCGTCCAACTCTCCATTTAGGAAAGCCGTCTTAACGTCCATTTGATGAACGAGAAGACCGTGTGAGGCAGCCAATGACAAGCAGTACTCGGATGGTGGTCAATCTCGCCACGAGTGAGTAGGTATCGAAGAAATCTTCGCCTTCCTTTTGGGTATAGCCTTTGGCTACAAGCCGAGCTTTGTACTTCTCAATAGTACCATCAGCTCGAAGCTTCTTCTTAAATACCCATTTACATCCTACAGGTTTGCACCCATAAGGACGCTCAGATAACTCCCACGTTCCATTAGCCAAGATGGAATCCATCTCGCTTTGAACCGCTTCCTTCCGATGAGTCCGCATCAGGAGATGCAAGAGCTTCTGAAACGGTAGTGGGAGTATCATCCACAAGATACACAATGAAATCATTACCAAAAGACTTTGCAGTCATTTGTCTCTTACTCCTTGTGGGAGCTTCATTGTTATCTTCATCAGAATCTGAACTCTCATCATCAGATTCGTCATCAGACTCCATAGGAGTTTCGTGTATTGGATCGTATTCCCAACTAGACATGCCATGCATATCTCTCATAGGAAATATATCCTCAAAGAATGTAGCATCTCTTGATTCAAAGATGGTGCCAACATTCATGTCGTCCACTCCGATTTCACCACAAGAAATCTATAAGCAATGCTATGGACGAGCATAGCCAAGAAAGACACGATCCACGGTTTTTGGTCCAAGCTTTCGCTTTTTGGTGATTGGCAAATTCACTTTAGCCAAACAACCCCAAGTTCGTAGGTAGGAGAGTGTTGGTCTTTTCTTTTCCCATTCCTCATAAGAGGTAATCTCTTTATTCTTGGTTGGAACACGATTTAGGACATGACACGAAGTCAATATAGCCTCCCCCACCATTCCTTGGATAAACCCAAAACATCTAACATGGCGTTAACCAAATCTGTTAGAGTACGGTTTTCCTTTCCGCAATCCCATTGGATTGTGGGGAATTGGGAGGCGTCCTCTCATGGATTATACCATGTTCCGCACGGAATAAATTGAACTCATTAGAAAAGTACTCTCCACCACGATCGGACCGAACCCTTTTTATCTTTCTTTCAAGTTGATTCTCAACTTCAGCCTTATAGATTTTAAAGAAATCAAGAGCCTCATCTTTAGTTTTGAGGAGATACACATAACGATACCTAGTGGAATCATCAATCAAAGTCATGAAAAATTTCTTTCCACCTTTTGTCAACTCACCATTCATCTCACATAGATCCGAATGTATGAGCTCTAGTGGTGCTAAGTTTCTTTCCTTCGCGAGCTTGTGAGGCTTGCGAGGCTGCTTTGCTTGCACACAAGCATGGCACTTAGAGCCTTTGACAAAGGTGAATTTCGGAATTAAACTCATATCGACAAGCCGCGTCATACAACCGAAATTAACATGACAAAGTCGTGAATGCCAAACATTAGTTTCATTAACACTAGTGCTTACATGATTCACAACATTATCACGAAGTCTTCTAGAGAGAAGCGCAACATTCCCTCACATTCATATCCCTTTCCAACAAAAGTTCCATACTTAGACAAGTACAACTTTATTGGACTCAAACACCAACTTAAACCCATCTTTCATAAGACGAGAGCCACTAACGAGATTCTTCTTGATAGAAGGGACATGCAAGCACGTTCTTCGGCTTGCACGATCTTTCCGAAGTAAACCTCGGATCTACCGTGCCAACACCACGAACAGTAGCATGTAACCCATTCCCCATCATTGTCGAGGAACCTCGTGCCATATAAGAGGTAAACATGGAGATGTCAGGCACACACATGAACATTAGCACCTGTATCAACCCACCATTCCGTGGGCTGAAACACCGAAAGAACGAGTAGGTAACATATTACCATACCCAGGTAGTTCCTTCCTCTCGTGTTGCCAATGACCATGCTCGACGGAATTTGAGTTCGTCCAGCTCGACATTTCTTTCCTTTGCGTTGTGGACAACGATTGGCCCAATGGCCGATCTCGCCACACACCCGGCAAGGATCTTTCTTCTCCGTTTTCCCCTTCTTCTTGAAGTTGGTAGTCCGGGAGACTCCCTTGTTCTTTCCCTTGGACTTGTGGGCATTTTTCTGCACCATATTGGCAGCGAACGTCCCTCGGTTCCTCCGAGTGTGTTTGTCTTTTGCCCTCGCCTTCTCCTCAACATCCGGAGAGCCCATGATATTCTCAGCAGAAAACTCATGCCTGCGATGTTTCGGGGAAGTGGCAAAGTTCCTCCATGAAGGGGAAGCTTAGCGACAATGCATCCCGTGACAAACTTGTCCGGTAGCACACACTTGAGGAGCTCGAGTTCCTTTGCCATGATCCGTATCTCATGAGCTCGTTCTACTACGGATCGGTTCTCAACCATTCTCGTAGTCATTGAACTGCTCCATAGCATACGGTTCACCTCCCGGCATCGGCGGCACCAAACTTAGCATCTAGTGCATCCCACGAGTTCCTTCCCATTTCGTATGTGCGAGATAAGCATCAACCAACTTGTCTCCAAGCACACTTAGGACGGCACCCACAAAGATTACGGTGGCATCCCCGAACGCTTTATCCTCTTCGGGAGTAAGCGGACCTCACGGGAGTACCTTCCGCAACTCGATGCACGCCCATAGAAGTGAGCCACAAGAGGGTCTTACTCTGCCATCTCTTGAAATGAGATCCCGTAAACGGGCTCGGTTTAAGCGCAGCAGCAAAACCAGACGGTGAAAATTTCCTAAGCACATAAGGTTTTTGGATTGTTAGATTATTAGGCAATTTCCGTGTGAGTTTAATTACCGAAATCAACATTACAGATGCACAAGCATACTTAACCATACTCATCAGACTAAGCACATGCATCAGATCTGAACATGGAACAAGTAGCAGTGCAAGGTAGGAGAGGAAAAGCACGTACATCGCGACCGGGAAGGTCGCACCAGCAGCAGCACCACCACCACCATGGGTATTGTTGATGTCGCCCATGGTGTAGTCTGATCTGTCGATGAAGCAGTCGGGTCGTCGATGAAGCAAAAAATTAGGCTTCCTTGAGTGTGTCTCGAACTCGAGTCAAGAAACGCGACGTGCGTGCGTGACGTGACGTGACGTGCCGAGCCGAGGCGGGGCGGGCGGAGGAGGAGGAGTGCGCGAGGGCTCCTTCTATTCTCACTCACTTGGAATGACTAGAACAACAACCCTTATATACCACTCCAACTCTCTCCCAACTAGCAATGTGGGACTAAACTTTGTCCCCCAAGGCTGTCCCAAGCTGCCAACGTGATGGGCCTTGAGATTTCAGGAATTGTAGACTATATGGGCTGCCTTACTGGGCTGCAGCCCATCTACATTCAACAGGTTATTGCTTTGGGTCCATCGGAACCGTGATTAAGTCTTCTGACATGTGCTTCACATTGAATTTGTGGTCTTTTGACTAGGCCCCGAGCCTGGCCACCTTGTCGTGTGCAAGCGCATCAACGAGGTGGTTTCCCGCATTTCACGGGCCACCCCTGGTGTCATGGCTCGACCGGTTGGGGGTTTCCCCATCAACAACTATTTTGATACGTCAACAACCAATTCAGGCAACATTAAATTAATGACATTCAATAGGGAGATTAGGACTGCTTTGTTTTTTTTATGTTATATTGTCGATGATTACAAGCTAAAATATAGACTAACAGGAAATTAAATTTTAGATTAAGATGTAGACTAAAAGAGAACGAGAGAGAGTATATGCATGTGCATTTAGAGATGCACAAAAATAGGGCGGCCTCACAAAAAACCCACTTTTTAAGGCGTGTGAGGCCAAAAAAACAGTGCTTCATCAGATGCAAAAAAAAAGGTCACACCTGGAAAAAAAATGATGCGACCCAAAAAAAAGTTATCTCGTGCGGCACATATCTGGCACAGACTACCGCGCGCTGCAAAAGCACACTACTGGGTCGAACACTAACGGTCAGATGAGATTTGCTTGGGCATCTTTTCTTCTACAAGCTCCAGCTCGACGGCGATGGCCGGGATGAGTCCAGGGCTGGTCTAGATTTTGGAGGCCCCGGGGCGATGCGACACTAAGGACCCCTTATTCACAGCAGCGGAGATTTCCTAGGGCAGGAGGCCATGGCCCTCCTACTCCTAAAAATTACTTAAATATATCAATCTATGCTAATTTTTTAAATATTTTTCAAAGTTTAATTATAGTTGGTGTTCCTAGGGCCCTTAACAATCTCGCCACTTGGTCACACACAAATTTTTTTAAAAAATATTTGTATTTTGCAAGATAAATATTAGAATAATGTAATAGCAAACTAAAATATATGTATATCTGAAAGATCCATGGCTTTCGAAATCTCGGTGAAAACATTTGAAACTATTTATTTCTATTGATCGAGCCAACTATATAGTATATTCCATGATTCTTATTCCTGCCAATATCTACTTGTGTATATAAATATATAAAATGAGGAGAGAGAAAAAATCTTTCCGTCTATCGTGGTGGGCACGAATCTCGATAAATAAATGAACGGTGACGGAAACACCCACGTCCATGCGTGTGGGTGTACAAAACTATTTCCATACTAGAATGTATAAGTGTACTAAGTACGCAAACAAATCTTAGGCCGAGGCCAAGGGCGAGCGCCCCTCTGCCCCGCCCTCTGCGCTGGCCTTGGGTGAGTCCTCAAATTCTGGCTGGTTGGGCGGCGACGGTGAGCTTGCTATCGGTTGAGGTGATGGTGGTGACGATGATCGGTGCATGGGCGGCTAGGCGGAGCCTAGGAGCGGGCGGTCGTGACTGGGGCTGGGTTGACCGCGGAGGAAGTGGATGCTGAGTCCAGCTTGTCGACGAAGAAGAGGAAGGCATACAGGAGGGATGGGATTGCGCTGGCACCGCCGTGGGCATGGGCGGTGGCGGCCATATCCCGGTGTGTCTCGATCAGGTGCTCCTGCTTCGAGCCGTATTTTTTGCCTCTAAAATAGTTGCGGACAGTTTCGTGCCAAAAATGTAAAAAATGGCGCTGTGAAAGCAGAAAGTGGTGCCCACAAATTTGGCATCTCTTGGAGATACCCTTAGTTCAAGCTCGTGTACTCATACAGTGTCAGCTAAAATAACTATCCGGCGCAGAGGATCCAGGGCGAGAGACGTGGCACTGAGCAAGTCAGTGGAAGTGCGATCCGGACCGGGCAGGAGCGGACGACGCCACGAACCGTGGACCAGCCCAGAATCCAGATCGCACGGTGCTCCCCGAGATTCCCTCCGTTTTTGCCTGTAGTTCGCCCGATCTCAATCGGACGGATGGCGTTCGGCTCGGGGAGCGTCAGAACGGAATTTTGCGGCCGTTCCGTTGATGGCGCGCGCTCCAACGTGGACCCGCCACCGGCCCGACGGTGGTGACCGACCGCGACAGTTCGTTGCAGGCCGTTGGAGCTCCCCGCTCCCCACTCTGATCCTCTATTTTTTTACTCGTTTTTTAAAAAGGAAAATGCTGTCTCATGTCCATCGTTGTGAATTTCAAAGTCCACCGCTTCGCATTTTGCCAACGAGCTCACGGTGCTTGCGATTTCTTTACAACGTCAACACATATAATGTACACCACACACGCACGTACACATGAGTCGGGCGTACTCCCTAGTCTACATTCTACAAATTTTAAAACTAATTAGCAAGTTATTTTATTACCACTAATTCGATACTCCTCCAATTTTCATGAATAAGGCATCCTCGTTTTTCGTGTTTTATCTTTGATGAAGCATTAATCCATTAGCATCATTACAAAGTATTTTTCCATACAAGTCAACCGATACAAATTTCGTACATTATGACGCAATTTTTCGGTCAAAGTTCATCTTGAAATATGAACCTTATTCGTCGAAATGGAGGTCGTGTGTGAGAAACCAATTCATGCTACATTTAAATTAATGACACCCGATAGAGAAAGCAACACCGCTTCATTTTATGGGTTGTTGTTGATTACAAGATGTAGATTAGTTTAGAACAAATTTAGACCCAAGATGTAGAGTTTTTAGAACGATGGGAGTATGCGGTAAGCTTGTTATACCAAAAAAAATGAAGATATAATATGAATTCATAACTTGTTAGGATGAGGACGAGAGTGGAGAAATGGAGGCTGAGCTACATGTAGCTCTTTATTTTTTTAAATTCAGAAATCATATTTTTGAGTTTCAAAAAATTCTGAAAAAATAATCCTTTATGTAGCCAATGATGGAATCTACAAACATGCAAAATCTCAATGTAACATTATTAGTACTTTTGGCTACACAAAAATGACAAATATGTGGATCTGAGAATAGTGAATAGTGCACATTTCAAAACTATACAACCTGTCAGATTTTGTTATTTTTGTGTAGTCTACAATACAAAATATTTCACATCGATATTTTGCACGTTTGTAGATTTCATCATTGTCTACATTCAGGATTTTTTTCCAGATTTTTTTGAAACTTAGAACTACAATTTTCGAATTTTAAAAAATAAATAAATACATGTAGCTCGGCCTCCGTTTGCAGTCTTCGAGATGATGACATATTTTATAACTCTATTTCTGAAACAAGGTCATCAAAACCTGCCCTCTGGCCTTTCCTAGGACAACAATCCAACTCTACTAAAATGAAAACGCTATGACATACCAACAAAAGCAATCAACAAATAAATTTTGAAAACTCCATCCAAGCACTCCAAAGACGTCAAACATACTTTGGTTTGGTGTCGGTCAGTGACTTTGGGACTGAGGGGAATTTTCTTTGCATGTTTTTGTACTAGTTCTTTATGTGGTTGGAAGGAGAGGCGAAATTACCTGGTAGGTTTCGATAGCCTCGTGCCCACCATTTATTTTTAGCAAGAAACCATCAGAATTTATGCCTCAATCATGGTTGATTATGAAAGGTCAAGGTTTTGTTAGAGAGGGTACTCCCTCCCATCCATAATAAATGACGTGATTTAAATTTAAGCTAAACCAATGATAATTACTATAGAATCGGAGGGAGTAGTTTATTATTATTATTGAATGGAGGGAGTATTTTTTAAGGCTACCCTACATTTTCACTTCGTAATATTTTTATTATTATTTTGAAACTATGTTGTTACTCCCTCCGAACCCCAAGTGGGAGGCGTGCCTAATTATTTCTTGAAATTTTTAGATCAAATGTTTCTTAATTTTGATTGAACATGCATGCATGTGCTCAGTTTGACTTTGATGGCCATTTTGCTAGAACAAGGGGACATGTAGCGAGAGATCTGTCCCGATATCCGCCGAGCCAAGAAGCAAAATCCATATGTGCGCGAACATGCCTACAATACCTACTAACTTAGTCATCGGATATGCTAACGATACAAATACAGACGTGATAATTAGTCGACCTGATTACATAAACTAGTGTAGAGTGTGCCCCCAAGCCTTATCTCCCTTGGGCGTTCACGATGAGAGCCGCCATGAATGAACCATGCATGCACTACTAGTACACTAGTAGCTCGGTAGTCATGTTAATTGCTCGACTTGAATAATTAGAAAGCAATCCTTGCCATCATCATGGCTGCTATCACGCGGGCGAGGATGAAAAGGAGCAGGAGATCACGAGAATCGGGAAGCTTTTGGATCGCCGGATTTGTCTCTCGTGCCGAGGTGCGTTCAGGGGCCATCATAAGGAAGCATTATTGCAAGTCTGAGATCCATAGATTTTGATCTGCTTCGTGTAACATCTTTCCACTAGCTTCCAATTTGTTCACTTTACATCATCAACCTATTAGCAGATTAATTAACTTATTAACTGTGAAATTAAAGTTGGCCCTGCTAAGCACATGTCTAAACTCAGTATACCCACGTATATCGTATATCACGAAGAATAGCTCCTCCCTCATCGGTCACTCCCACGACGATCTTCTCCCGCGTCAAGGCTGACCGCTCCACAATCCTTTTCATCACTGGTGCCAGCAAAGGCGATCGCCCGAACCGCGGTCGTTGCCGTTAACATCACCTGCTATAGGTAGGGTTTCCGTTTTGCACCTCACATGCCATGGCAGGAACAGGAGTGGACATGTCTTTCGGTGCCGCCTATCTTTGCCACCGGATTGTCTTGTGGGGAAAACATAGGCCGCCAGACTTGTCTTCCGTTGCCGTGGACTATCTTGTGGGGAAAACGCATGCCGCCGTCCATCGCGCAACCATCGACCACCGTCGTACAGGGTTTTCATACAGATACATAACCTATGTGTACAGATCCGTACACATGTGATTGGGCCATACATGATTCTATCAGGACAACACATTAACTAATTATTCGCTAATTAGTCGTAAAAGATAATCACACTCTTAATCACGGAGGGGTATATCGAGCGATCTCATCAATCCTTGTGTTTGAGTTTGGCTGAGTTTGAGAAGAGGGGTTGTACTGGAGCAGATACCTTATCTAGATTTCTACGCATCTACCGCTAAAATATGCCTAGATACATGCGAATTTGGATGAATCTAGAGCATAAAGGGAGTACCAACTAGCACAAACATCTTTATGTGGATATTTCTGCGAGTCCCACTGTCACGATGCACAGTACCACTTGTCACTGCGAGTTTTATTCTTGCTAATCAACTGCGAGTCTGGAGTACCTAGATAGATCTCGTTGCGTGGCCCAAACTAAAAGCTCCGGAGAAAGTTGTAGCGATTTCGCCATTGGGGTCCTTCGTACTCGTCCAAGAATCATTGATCAATCTAACAACTCGATCAAAACCAAAGACGCAATGACAAAATGAGCACGCAGCAGACAGTGGCTGCCATGTGCTTGACGCCTTGACCGACTGTCCATGTTTTTTTCTTTTTTGTTTTTTGAGGGAAGACCGACTGTCCAAGTAAAGAGATCAAATTCTTCACTGTCATGTCGTTTGCTTGTCGAGTACAAATATATTTGTGGCCATGGCCCAAAGCGAAAGATATCCTGGCCAGGTTCGGTTGTGATCAGGAGGACCCAGATGAACCCAAAGATAAGTAAACCCAAGACTGGGAAAGCACCCGGCCCGTTTTCTACTTCCGTTACCTGGGCCGGCAGGTTTATTCATGGCGCAACGTCAAATTCATTTGTTTGCACCCTTAGTTTTAAAATAAGTCTCCCACTTTGGCTGGACATAAATGTATCTATATGTGGAAATATGTCTAGATACATTCACACCGAGATAAAGCTATACTATCTCTGTTTCAAAGAATAAGGCGCACACGTATTTCAAGATAAAGTTTGATCATGAAAATTAAGCAACAAAATCTCGATAATATTATATATAATTAGTATAGTTGGATTCCGTATTGAAAAGCAATGATGCTAATCTCATACAACCAATTTTTATATATTTAAAGTAATTTTTTATTAAATAAAAAGCTCAAAAACGAGAACATCTTATTCTTTGAATGGAGGAGGTGACACTTATTTTAGAACAGAAGTAGTATCACTTGACTATTGGTAGGATTTTATTTCCTTCCACCGAGAATGTGAGATGTTGTCGCTAGCGTATCCAATAGAGGTGTCATGGCACCCCTCCAAAAATATATAAAAACGTTACCTACTCCCTCTGTCCTAAATTATTCGTCGCTGATTTATCTAGATACATGTGAATCTACACAAATTCATGACATCTAATTTGGGATAAATGGTGTACTATTTTTTTACACTAATCATGGTAAATGCAAAGCCTAGTAAAGAATTTTCTAAACCTGGCACCCATCCATTTCATCATAGATTCACCACAAGATATTGGGCGTGTATCTTTTTGTGATTTCCAATTTAAAATAAAATATTAAAATTCTTGCGTAATTATGAACCGTTCTTACCTATGTTTCTCACGTTGATATCTTGAAAATAAGATCCCATTTATTTTGAAATAAATACTCCATAGAAATTAATCCATAAACATGATTTTACACGTTGACGAGTGCGTAAACTCATAGGATCCACCAATTATTATGTTGTAGCAGCTAAAGCTATTAATATGTAATATGCAGCTCATGAAAGCCTAGTGAATCTCGGTTGCACGCCAGTGGGGAACGGTGCATGTTTGTAGGATAGCAGCGGTTGAAGGAGAAGCGCTGCAGAATCATGGGGAGCCCCATCTTGATCTAGAACAGTGTGAAGTTCTGTTCGATGCAGATGTGGGGGGCCCATACGAATGGGAAAAACTCCGGCGCGTCGGCCGATGCCTTGGATATCCCTCTAGCCTGAAGTCATCGCTATCATCGTCCCATACCTCCTTGCCGTGGTGGACACATAGCACTGGCAGCGTGAGGGTCACTCTACTCGAGTATCTCTTGCGCTGGAGCACCGTCAACGGGGCGTACAAACGCAACACCTCGTACAACACCATCGTCAGCTGAAAATGCGACTTAAGCCATCGTAATCCGGCATGCTGGCCTCGAAGACGAGCATGACCTCCTCCCTGTTGTGGTCCTACCAGTTTGGGTGCATGCAAAGCACGAACGTCATCCACGCGAGCAGGACCGACGTAGTCTACCTGCCGGCGGAGTAGAACCATCTTGAATTCTCTAATCACATCGTCCATTGTGAACTTGTGATACCAGCATCCGAGCCGGAGTAAACACAAGAGGAAATTAGTGCCCTCTCGGATTGTTTCCAAGAGACCATCATCCACCTCGTCGATCCATAGGATTAGGCATCTCAGCCCTCCATCGTGAAAGAATAGTAGACATCGGTAGCTGGCGCACTAGCTCTCATCTCCTAAAGTTTGAACCTTCTCTCTTCCCTCAAACTCGGCTATGTAAATACTAAGGGAGACGAAGTTGTCCCGTACAGCGGCTGGAACGTGCGACCCATTTAAACTTACTTTTATTGTACTTACCGAGGAGAAGAGAGGGCATGTCTTCAACGACTTAAAGGGAACAAGGGCGAGGCGGTGATAACGGGTCCGAGGTTGTACGGTGTCGATGACTTAAAAAAAGAAGTAAACATGTTAGTCGAGATAAAAAGAAGTTGCAAATTTGACTGTTACCCTGGCATGCATCTAGGCGAAGTAATCAGGTTCGCGGGCTCACACGACCTGGACCCATTTAAACTTACTTTTATTGTACTTACCGAGGAGAAGAGATGGCATGTCTTCGACGACTTAAAGGGGAACAAGGGCGAGGCGGTGATAACGGGTCCGAGGTTGTGCGGTGTCGATGACTAAAAAAAAGAAGTAAACATGTTAGCCGACATAAAAATAAGTTGCAAATTTGACTGTTACCCTGGCATGCATCTAGGCGCAAGTAATCAGGTTCGCGGGCCCACACGACCTGGACCCAGCAACAGTCAAATTGCGCGCTTGCAACTTCTTTGCCCCCAGTTAATGGCCAATTAAGCTAGGGTTACAAGCCCACGCTGCTGGGCTCGGCAAGAGAGTTAGGGAGATCTCTCCTTTTAAACTAGTGGGAATACTCTTAGAATAGCGAGGTGGGACTAATCCGGCCCGCGCCGGACCTCCCGTGAGCGTGAGCGTCCGCGTCCTCAGAAGCCGCGCGCCAACTCGCGAACTCGCTCCTCGCCCAGTCGCCCTCCGCCCTGCGCAATCGGGATCCCGTTCCCGTCTTTCCTCCCTCGAACCCGTCCCCTTTCTCAACTCTCCTCCACGGATCCATCTCCGCGCGCAGTGGAAAAGGATGGATCATCTCCGGCGTGCGATGGTTCCGCCTCAGGCCTTGTTCCGTTCCATGAGTTTGCTTCCCCGGGAGGTTTACACCTAGACGTCCGGGATTAGAGTTGATCCCTCCCTGTCACTTATTTGATATCTAATCCCTCGGGAAAGAAATCCTATACGACTTGGGTCGCACACTACCGATGGCTGGACCCAGTCATGCGTTTAACATCTGGCAAAACGAATCGCAAAGCAGTCCGGCCAGATCCTCTAATTCCCAGTTGCTCGCTAATTCCCGTTGCCCTCTCTAGCGTCCCAAGCCCCCTGCCTTCTGCTCGACGGCGCTGCATCCACAGCACCCCGGCGGCGCAACTCACTGCCGCTACTGACCGCTGCTGACCACCAGTGCTTCAGCAACGTCAAATCTTCTCGACGCCCTGGCTCGCGACACCGCCGGCTGACCGCCCCATCTGCTTGCCCCCGCTGGCTGTAGCCAAGTTACTCGCCGACGTGGTTGTTACCTGCTAGCTAGTGCAAATCAACACCTGTGATCTCGACAGCCGCAGATTCTTGAGTCGTTGGTTCTTGGGTGCCACTCGTTATGCTGAATTTTATTCTCCTACGAAATATGGTTCCTGTTGTATAAGTGGATTTGATGCAGACTGAGTGAATAAAATCTTATGGTATTTGCAGTATTATCCTCCTACTTAGGTGAATCTGTTTAGATAAGTCAGCTTTGGTCACTTCGAGTTGTGCTAGCAATGCAATCGTGGTCATGATTCAGCGGATTACATCATCTCCTGACTCCATTTTTTTGCAAGGCTTGACGTCGGGGAGGTTTGTGGGTTGAGCGCCCATAGTAAGCACTCGCACCGCAGCGAGTGGCGCCGCCGGGGTGGGGAGGGAAGGGGGTCTGGGGTGAAGTGAGGGCCGCCGCCGGCGTCGTCAGGCAGAGCAGCACGCAGGAGCGTGGGACGCTGGGAAGAAACGGGTTAACAACTTAGTGCTGCTTTGAGATCCGTTTTGCCAGATGTTAAACGCGGGACTGGGTCCAGCCATCGGGAGGGTGCGACCAGGTCGTATAGGATTTCTTTCGTCGCTGGGCTCGCTCGGGATGATCCGAAGCTTCATCTGCAATGATGCAAAGACGTGGCGTGGTAAGCAAGGGGACATCGATTGTCTCATCTTGGGGCCAGCCGCGAGCACTACGTCACGTGCAAGCATTGCCGGCACTTTTGTGCGGGCACTTTGCAAATCCGCCTCTAATTCTATTGTTTAGCGGCAGGTTTTTATTAGTGCCAACAATTCCTACTCAATTAGCGGCAAATTAGTGAAGTGCCTCTAATGTTTCGGCAATCAGCGGCACTGCTGGAAAAATGCCGCTAATATAATGCAATTACCGGCAGTTAGCAAAAGTGCCGGTACTATGTTTGCAGATAACGCTTTGGAATATTTAGATTACGCGTGTTTAGTCTCCAGCCAGACCTCCTCTCTCTCTCTCTCTCTCATTCTCTCTCATCGCACACGCACACACACGGCTGAGCCGTCGCCACCGCCGCCACCCACGGCTGAGCCGTCGCCGACCGCCTCCGCCACTGCGGATCGCCGGCCCAGCTCCACGCGTGTCTTCTCCCCAGATTCTCCGCCGCCGTGACGCTTCTATCCTCCCGTGCGCGCCCCCACGACAAACCCTAGTAGTGTGGCTCGGGGTTCGTCGGCGCGGCCGCGTCCCCTTCCCCGCCGCCGTGAAGCTTCTCTCCTCCCGTGCGCGCGCCCACGGTAAACCCCCTGCATACGCCGCCCCCGCTCCCCGTACGCCTTGATCTGTCTGACGGTGTCGCTGTTGTTGTTGCTCGCAGGTCGCGGCGGTGGAGGTGGAGGAGGAGGAGCATGACGGCGCCACCAAATCGGCGGCGGCGGCGGTGACCGCCCCGGCCGCGGACGGGGGCGAGGCGGCGGCGGACGTGGAGGCCGTCGCCGGGGGCTCGCCCGTCGCGCCGTCCCACCTCCTGGTACTTACCTATGTCGAGCACGCCTCCGCCGCGACCTCCCAACGACGCCTACAAGTCCTGCTCCTCTGCCTCCTCAGCCCCTCGGCTTCGCCGGTTTGGTGGTAGGCTCGGCTGCCCTGGCACTACTTCGACTACCTCGCCGTCTCCATCTACCACGGCCTCGGCTACAACCACGACTGCACGCCCGATTCAGGTGAGCTTTGGTTTGTCCTGCTATCTCTGTTATGTGCTCTATGCTGAATTGATATGGGCTGCGTGAAAGTTCATAATAGGATCTAAATAGAAAATGTGCAGACCCAACATCAGTTCATAATCTGGTCTTTTATCCGGATGAATTTTAGTTCATTTGAAATTCTCTTTTGCCCCTCTGTTTGTATTAAAATAGCCCATGCCCTTGCGGCCATTGGTGCTAACCAAGATGATTACCGGCTCTTATTTGACTGAACCTGAACCTGTAGGTGTAATGGTGGCCATTGAGTTAAATGAGCCAACATAAATGGAATCGCTGTGTGCCTGTAGATGAATCGATTTGATAGATCAGATATTGTCATTCCAAATATGATTCGATTCAGTATCATCAGGATGCAAAAAGTCATCTCGTTGAATTTACAGAAGTCCAATTTTGTATATCTATGGGATTACATCCACAATAATGGCTAGCACTCCATACAAATTTGTGGATAACATTGATACTACCTCTGTCTATTTTTAAATGTCTAAAGTTTGTCTAAATTCGAATGTATCTAGACACTCTTTAGTGCATAGATACATCCGAATTTGGACGAACCTTCCGACATCTATTAACGGACGGAGGAGTATATGAATTCAGCGTAAACTTCAGACTCGGAGCAGAATCGTTCAGTTTACCTCAGATATTTGTAAAACATCACCACTATGCGGATAGCAACTGCACGCTGGAGCTCCCTTTTTTTGTGAGGGACAGACTGAGACTCCCTTGTGTGGAGAAATATTGACCAATATGCTGACATGCCCTGAGGAAAAACATGAAGAATTTAAGATAGATTCTGTTAGGAAAGTGTGTGACGGAATTTTGAGCCCAAAAGATCTGGAACAAAAACTGAAAGGACTTAGTGAATATTTTTACAGAGATAGGTTACATCTGCATGTATTTTCTGAGATGTAGGTCGATCTTGCTTTGTTTATACAGCAAAGAATATCCAGAAACTTGCAACTGTATTAGCTATAATATGTCCTGGAGCCATAAATTTTGAGAAAGACTTGTGTGCTATTTTCTTAATGGTAGCACAATCACTTATGTTCAGTTTTTTTTTTATTTCTTCGCTGTGTGTGCAAAAAGTAAATTGTCGATCTGGAAGTTTTGTCAAGTCAAATTATTATGTTGTTCTAGATATAACTCACCTCACCTGTATCAACATAAAATTGAGAAATTTGTATTACTTCCAAACATAAATTTGGTATGCTAATGTAAAGATTTTAGAAGCTTTCTCTAATACATGGAGAAGATTAAGGTACCTAGGATGTAAGTTCATAGAGAGTGGGAGGACCAATAGCCTAACTGCAGCAAGTTGTTCAGAAGAAACAACATGGGAAGAGAAAAGTACAGTATGCCAGCAACGAGTGTTTACAACAAAAGGATGATTGCTCAATGTGCAAAAATATTGGTACACATCTTTCATTCAAAAGGTAATAGAACACTACTACTATAAGACCAAGAAAAAGCTGTCGTAAATGTTAGTTTTAATCCAATTCATAACCATGCACCTCGGCACCATCACTGACTTCACTTCTATGCACAAACACAAAACATCTGAGCCGTGGAACCACAGGAGCGTAAATTAGATTCCTAGATACCTTGGATTAATTCAGAAAATATGATGATGGGCATTACTCTGTACAGGTACCAATGAGATTAAAAACAGGAAGACAATTTCTTCCAGATGCATGTGTCTCTAGCTATCTCATTGTTGTCAGTATTTACTTTAAAATAGATAATGTCTTCGATCCTATGAAGTGAGCTAACAGAGCCTCTTGCTTTCATTTGTGTTTTTGTTTTATGTTGTTTAGATTTGGACCAGCACTCTCCAGAGAACAATTTTGACAGCAACTCCAATTTTTGGATTTCCAAAGGTAGTTCCTTGAATGTTTATGATTTATTTTACAAACCTCTTGCTATCTACGAGTATGTATCCTGATGAACGTTAATCCTTGTTGTTGGTAGATACAATGGCGTGCTCTTGACGAGATCAATTCTGGTGTGTGTGATGGGATGACATATGAAGAGATAAAGAAAATTATGCCTGAGGAATATGAGTATGTAATCCTCTCTTATTTTTGCAACAATTATTCCGTAATATCTAATTGGATTTATATACAATGCCTTGCCATTTTGTTAATTACCATGCTGCAAAGCTATGTTATTTTCCATACTAATCATAGCATGCTAAAAACTAGAAGTTACATTAGACATTTCAACATGTATGAGTCGCAAAATTGAGCTGACAATATATAGCTGCAATTGCATAACTTCAACAAAACATTAGATTAACCTTTTCATACCTATCATATATTTACATCTGAACACACTGTTGTGATGTTTTGTAATGTACTGTGCAACTTGCAACCAGGTCACGCAAAAAGGACAAGCTGAGATATCGCTACCCCCGTGGGGAATCTTACCTTGATGTGATTCAGAGGTTAAGAAATCTGATTCAGAGGTTAAGAAATCTCACTGCATTGTTCAGAAGTTCTGCTTTACTATTACTAGAATTTGAAAACAGAAAACTATGGAAAAAAACATGTTCTGCTATTATCTTCACGGCTCCAACCTAACTCATGTGCTGTACTATTTAACTATCCTCAGGTTGGAACCTGTCATCATCGAGCTGGAGCGCCAGCGAGCACCAGTGGTTGTTATATCCCACCAGGTAATTTGTGACATATGGAAACTTCACTAATACTGGTTGACAATTAAAGGTGTAGTTTCTTGTGTCTATTCACATGTGCACTTCACTAGTCACTGCTTTGATATACTGGTTGGATGACACTGTAACAATTTGGTGGTTGCATTGTAGGCATCGTCCTAGTGTTTGTGGACTATATGATCTTTAGTTTGATCTCTTTTGAGTTTGGGTTAATGGAGTTTTGACAATTTACGGGCGTCAATAGTAAACACTCTGCTTTCACTTTTCTCACTATACTTGAGTCAGTGAATTTTACCTGCAGGTTCAGCCTTGTGCTTCATCAGAGTTCATCTTGATCATCCGGTGGACTCATGTTTAGATCAGGTACATCTGCCTCTTTCGCTGAACTACTCTATTTGTTCTCGGTCTCTATTTATGAACTGATCATGTACACTGGGACTAAACTGCTATGTGCATGAGATGGAGCCGGCGCTTTGTGTGGAGGGCAGCGGTAGGCTAGGTCGGCGGAGGAGCTTGGGTGCTCCAAAGGCATGGTCCACGAGGAATAGGCGATGAAGGGCGATCTTTACATTGGCCGCATCGAGGAGGCCATGTCCCTGAAACGGAGCGGCGGTGCCTCATCCACTGCTTCCTCAAGCACAAGAACAACTCATCCGCTGCTTCCTCAACCAGAAGAACAACTCCATCAGAGTTGTGGACAGTGTTGCCAAAACGGCCACATCTAACTAGTAATCTATGTGACAACACATGCCGTGTAAAGTGAGAATGCCGTTTAGTTGTGTAAAATGTGAGTTCATTTTAGTTCTGTAAGTTAGTTAGCTACAATCTACTTAACTTATGTAAGCAATTTTAATGCATGATCATGTTGCCATGTTGGATTAAAACCTCACTATAATGAGTGCGTTGTTTTGAATTTCCTGGAAGTTTTAAAAGATGCATGCAAAAAATAATCAATGGCAGTTCTTAATAGATTCCATAGCATCATTAAAAAATGCCTAAGAAAATAATCAGCGGCACTAGAATTAAAAGCCTAAAAAAGTAATTGGAGGCATCCTCTAAAAGAAGTGCCGGCAAAAGGTTTGGACGGCATTTTTTTAGAAAAGTGCCGCTAAAGAGATTTTGTGGCATCTTCGGAAAAGTGCCGGCAAAAAGTTTCCGTGGCGTCACTAGCTTGTGCCAGAAAAACATTCCGCGGCATCTCCAAAAAGTGCCGGCAAAAACCTTCCACGGCTCAGACAAAAAGTGCCGGCAAAACTTTTAACAGGCACAAACTGATCTGCCTGAAATAGTTATTACTGGCACCAGTACGTGTGCCTTAATTTACATATGGCGGCATTTCTCGAAAAGTGCCGGCAAAGACCTACCCCGACTGGAATAAACGCAGCACTTTTTTTTGTGCCTTGAAAAACCTTTGCCGGCACTTTTGGTGCCTTTGCCGGCACTTTTTTGTGCCGGCAAACTGGGTACCTGACGCAGTGGAGCTTCGCTCTACTCCGGATTGATCCATCTGGCCTGTAATTAACCGATATGTTCAGACGCTTCTTGATCAGCAATCTTGCTCAGACACTTCAGATTCCTGAGCCTTTGTTTTGTACCGGTGCTAGTGTTGCTCAGATTGACCCTGGTCCTCGTTCTCATCTTCCTCATCATCTCCGTGGTCCTTGTCTCTCTCATCTGTCCCAGGAGGCCAGGAGGAGCGGAGTTGTAACTTGTTAGGGCCGGCATGGTCGATCGGCTCCACAGCCGGCATGGTTGGAGTATCAGTGTCAACAGCCTTTGATGCACTGGCTCCTGCTCGGTAGCATCACCAAAATTCTTACCCTCGGGCCTCGGGGCTTTCGTCAGCCTCATCATCATTATCAGTATGCTCCCCAGGGCTAAATGCAAAGCCTAATAAGGAATTTTCTAAACTTGGCATCCACTCATTTAATCCTAGATTCGTCTCAGGATGTTGTAAATTTAATATGGAATATTTTTAAAGAATTTGTCCGAATTATGAACCACTTTTACTTTTCTCACACACATCGGTATCTTTGCAAGTTGATTTCACTTATTCTTACACAAATACTCCATACAAAGTTAATCCACGACCATGCCTTTTAAACGTTGTCGAGTGGTTAGAGTCATAGAATCCAGCAGTTATGTTGTACACACAGACACAGTTCAAGCTATTTGATTTGTAATATGCAGCTCACGGAAGCCTCGTGAGCCTGAGTTGCGCGCCATGCTGTGGTTCCAGCAAGCCGATGGGAAACGGTGCGTGCCTATAGGACGGCGAGAGCTCGAAGGAGAAGCGCTGCAGAATCATGGCGATTCCCATCTTGGCCTCAAGCAGCGCGAAGTTCTGGCCAATGCAGACGCGTGGGCCCCAGCCAAATGGAAAAAATGCTGGTGTGTCAACAGACGCCTTGGAGATCCCCTCGGCGAACCTCTCTGGCTTGAACTCATCAGCGTCCGCGCCCCAAAGCTCTTTGTCGTGGTGGATGAACAGCGCAGGCAGCGTGAGCACCACGCCCGCCGGGTACCAGATGCCGCCGATCTCCATCGGCTTGTATGTCTTGCGCTGGAGCGCCGTCAGCGGCGTGTATAGTCGCAACACCTCGTATAACACCATGGTCACTTGAAAATGCCATCGCAATTTCAGGACACAACATTAGACATTACATTCATGATCTTTTAAAATTTCAAACGAATTAGTATCTACCGGTAAGATAAATTAAGATGACACTGCAACTTACGATTTTTAGGCGACTTAAGCCATCGTAATCAGGCGCGCTGGCGCCGAAGACAAGCATGACCTCCTCCCTGGCACGGTCCTGCCACTTTGGGTGCATGCTGAGCACGATCATCGACCACGTGAGAAGCACCGACATGGTTTCCGCACCGGCGAAGTAGAACAACTTGCATTCTCCAATCACGTCATCTGTTGTGATACCGGTGCCGTCTCCCCTGCAGTGTTCCATGTTCGACTCTAACAGCAGCCCGAGAAGATCATCAGATGTAGCTTCTCCTGCTTTCAAAGCGTCCTCTCTTTTTGTGATGATCCCTTTTAGGATCCTCCCGATCTCCGCAGCAATCTGCTTCATCCTTCGGTTGCCTTTTGTTGGGAAGAACCTGCACATGGAAGTACAATCTGCTGTATTGTAGGATCCAAGCAAACTAGTATTGCCTTTTTTTTTTCTCAAATGAGGAGCGATAGCCGGTCTATGCATCAATCCATGCATACAACTATTTATTGTATTATTTAGAGGTTTAAAAGTTTACATCTCATGGGGGGGGGGGGGGGGGGGCGTCACACGGGATATATATAAAAATCAACCAACGAATGAAAGTAAAGAACTCACATGTAACCGGGGATATGTATCCTGTTGATGGCCAGCATCATGAGCTGGACCTGCTCCACCTGAAGCTGGAATATCCTCATGCCCTCGAGGTAGTTGCTGCCGAATGCAGCGCGGGAGATGACATCCCCTGTCAGGTTCTGCATAGCAGGCCAGACATCTACCTCGCATGGCACATCAGCGGCTGCTAAACCTTCCCATCTATGTACCACCTCCGTGCAACATTCTACGAAAGCCGGCAACATGCGCTGAAAATGCAACACAAATTTTGTTTCAGCCTGAACAATGCTCTGTTTGTTCACGGCGAACCATTGCCTGTTTTTCTTGTCGATAACAGATTATAAATATAACCTTGAGCTTCTCCAGATGGAAGGCAGGGTTGATGATCCTTCTATGCTTAGCCCATTTTTCGCCCTCATGGATAGCCAAGCCGTTGTGCAACATCCTCTGAAGTCGGCCAAACGTGAGCTTCTCAAAGTGGCCGAACTTGTTGGACAGAATTTCTCGCACCAGTTCAGGTTCTGTGATGGTCACTCTTGGCACCGGCCCAAACCAGGTGATCGACATTTTACCTGTCAAACGATTTTGCCTATTACAGTGAAGCTTGTTAGAAGTTCTTTAGTATTATTTGAATTTACACGTTTTTATTTTCCATTTATCTTTAGTATGTGGAGTAAATTGGTAAAGTACTGTCAGGGTGATGCCATCAACAATGTTGCTAGAACATTAGACCCCCCAAACTCCACGCATCCACTAAAATAAGAATGTTGGAGTATTTGTTAAGTGGACTGTGGGAGACAACTATGAGATGCCACCGAAGATGTTGCTAGATCATTAGGTTTCATAGAAAGCTAATTGGCATTTACCACCAAACCTAACGCATGTATCAAAAAGTAACTGTGGGTTCCAAGGTCTATTAATCATCAATCATATTATTGTGGGTACTTTCCCAATTGGACTATTGAGTTGATCTTTCGCCTACAGAGTGATGACGTCTACTTGTAGCTAATATGAGTAAAAAGTTGGAACAAGGGGCATCCATTCCCTTTAATACTAACTATTATTGTATGAAATCTATCTGTTATAATACTAAATGTATATATAATACTACCTCTATTGTATGAAATCTATCTATTATAATACTATCTCTATTGTATGAAATCAATCTATTATAATACTAAATGTATATATAATACTACCTCTGTACATAAAGGATTGTATGAAATCTATCTATTATATACTAAAAGTATAATGTGAGGTATAAAATAGAGATACCATATTAATCCACATAGGCTAAAAAAATATATTAGTTGATCAATATTTTAAGGATTAAGATTAAAAAATAAAAAGTATTATGTGGAATATTAAAAATGTACACACGAGGATATGACATGTATCTTTAAAAAGAAAAGGTAATGATATAATGGCACACGTACGTTTTCCATGGATTAAGTATCCAATGAAAAAGCTATACACGATCATGTCCTCCTAGGTATGTATTGATATGGAGTCTTGGATGCACAGTTGTCCTCCTGAAGCATGTACAATGGTTAGGAAGGCACGTCTTCTAGTTCATATCATCTAGAGAGGATGATAAATATAATCGGTACAATGCATTATCTCTTATTGTCAACCCTTGCAATAAATGATAATTGATTATTTTTAGTAGAAAATTGTGTGATTAAAGGAAGACCAGTCGTACAATAGAAAAATAGCTTTCTCTTATTTCATAAGAGATCATCCCTTAGCCAAGGGAAGACAACATTCTCTCCCTTTATTCTCTCTCCTCCAACTAAGCAAAAAACTGACATGGCAAGCGTAAGGAAAGTCTGATATCACCCCATTGTACGTGCCCTTAGATATGTGGTGATATGAAGTCTTGGATTGCAGGATAAAGCAAATCCTTAGTCCAACATACCATCTACCTTTTTTTAGCATGAATTAGGCACACAGATACGGCGAAGCTCGTGATCTCCTTCGCGCCGATATCATCCTTTCTAGCGTGAATTAGGCAAATAGATATGGGAAACAGATAATTGACACGATGTATAGGATAGCACTACAATAGGGAAAAGCGGGCAATTAATTGTGAATCTGGCAAGGTAGGGGTTAGTGATGCCAATATACCAATTACCATGCATGTCCAGATTAATTTTTCTCTCGTATATGCAAGATGATTGGTATGGCCGTGGAACTGATTTGCTTGCAGCAGAATCAGTGGAGATTCAGCTTGTCCTCTTTCGCAAACCGATTGAGTATTTGAACTTCCTGATTCACATGGAATAGGACTTCAGTCCCTCTGATTACTAGATTTGGTCTTTTCTTGCGAATACTAGATTTGAATCGTGAATCCATTTCCCTCTATGAAAGGTATATAGTAGTCACTTTTATACTGCTTTAATAAATACAAAGGAAAATAATCGTAGTGCATGTATAGCCGTGTCTAAAATTTAGATAACAAGGAGTCTAGGATTTGTGTAGACATTAATAATGAAGCTATGTACACCACATATATATTATCCAAAGGGAGTTGAGATTCCTTGCATGATTTAGCATTTTGAGTGTTCGTTGGCAATCAAATTACTAGAAAAATACAAATTAATAAATAAACTACAGTAATGTGTCTGACAGGATCTCTCCATAGAGTTGATTGTTTAAATAATTCATATGGTTCGAGTACAATAATGGAGATATAGTCCTGTAATGGTGTCATAATGCAGAAATTGCTTCTTCATGTAACTACTCCATTGTTATCATATGAAATTGTGTCATCGAACTTAGAATTCTCTTTATTCTCAAGTATTAGTTTATCCATTCGAAGATGTATATTTTGGGGTGATATTGTATTGCCCATATAGCTTTGTATTAAAAAACCCTCGAATGATGCTAATTTTATACGAATAATTTTTAATATTTGAACTAATTATTTGTCAAAGACAAACCTTAAAAGACATGTGCGCCTTATAAATTTTATTAATTAGAACGAAGAAAGTACTCTATAATTTTTATTTTATCGAATATAGTGCAGAAACGTTTGTGGTGCTTTGAGGATCGGATAATAATTGTCCACCCACAAAACATGACTTATATTGATACCCGCATTTGATATTTTACGTAACATAACTTTTACACTTGCTACAGAACTAATATTTCTTAAACTTCAGTATCCGTCAAAGTATATTTACATTCCTCGGTCACTTTTGAATATTTTACATGGTGCCCGCGAGGGTTGTCAGATACATCTAAATTTAGACAAATATCTAACATCTTTTTTATGAACGAAGGGAGTGGTACTCTAAATTCCACTCAACATATCGCACATTTCTTAACTTCTGCAACCCGTTTAACCCTGACATTTTAAGGCCCGCTTCTTTTGGCAGCTTAAAAAAAAAGCTGATCCTTTCGAGCTTCTTCCATAAGCCACCTGGCTTATTAGTTAGGGCTTCTGAACATATAGCTAATTGGAAGCCCTAGGTAATAACTCGGGTTGCTCATAGAAGAAGTTAGGAAAAAGTCAGCTTATTTTGGTAGCGATAATTAAAATTCAAACATTTCGTGGGCACAGTTTGCAGCGAAGGTAAACTAGTTCAGCTACCCATCCGTTAACAATAGCCTCGTGTTTCGGGTTTGGGTTAAGTTAAATTCTAGTATAAGTTTAAACTACAATAAGAAAATATCAACATGTTTAATATTTTAGTAGTATGAATTTTATACTGTAGATGCCAAGTACTTTAAAAAAAATATTAATTTAAAATTTTGAAAGTCGTCAGACTTTGACTTTAGCTGATCGGAATCGTGGCGTGAAGCAATTGTGAATAGATGGAGTAGCAAAACATTGCGGTCGGGTTTAGGAAACGAAAGAAAGCAAATTAAGAGGAGAAACTAGCTAGAGCACGCACCGTGTTCCTTGATGGTTTGGTGGTGCAGCGGCATCGCTCGCGGCACGACGTCGTGGCAGCCCAGCGGCATGGTCTGGGACCTGGCTTCCTTGCTGAGCCGCACGAGCAGCAGCGCGTCGCCGGCCAGGGAGCGGTACGCCGTACCCCGGAGGCCCTGCGACCGCAGCGCCCGCTCCAGCCGCCGGGGCCTCCACCACGCCCACTCCAGCGCCCTCACGGCGCACCACGCCAGGACCGCGCCGGCGACGGAGAATAGCACCAGCTGCCGGTCCTCCCATGGAAAAGCAGGCCGCGGTGATCCTATCCCGCCGGTGACCATTGTCAACGGCATCTGGCGTTGTGTTCGTGGGGAACAGGCGGAAGGGGAGTGAGTGGACGCTTAGTTAGTTAATTTTTCCTCACTTGTGCTTATTCAACCGACGGTGCAGGCGGTGAGCAGGTTGGACTGATCAGCGGGAATAGAGCATGTATCCACGCGCGCGCTGGTGGCGAAGTAGAACATGTCGTCCATCCGTCCGTCCGCCGTGAGGGAATAAATATCCACGCGCTGGCTGGCTGGCTGGCAAATTGATGACGTCGAGCGGAAATTGCGAGTCTGCGCGCGCCGTGGTCGATCTGCCCTAGTACTACTCCGATCGATGCACGCGAGGAAAGTGCGTCAGCGCGCGTGATTAGCACGAATCGAAATCCATGTCTCCTGCATTAATTTCCTTTCCTTTTCTTTTCGCTCGCCCGCCAGCTGGAATCCAAAGCGCGCGCAGGAGCTGAGTGGACCAATCCAAGGACCAGACGGCACGTTCCGCTCGCTCCACATCTCTTCTTATTTGGAGCCAGCTTGGAACCAAATTCTCACATTGGAGTACCAAACTTAAAGAATTAATGCTGGTGGATTAGTTCGTGCAATTTTTAATTTAACCACACCAAGCATGCACTCATTTTCTCACCCCCGCGCGCGTATCAATTATTACAGTACGTATTGTTCTTCCCGAATTAGTACTAGTAGTTTGTTTGCTGCTTACCAAAGGAAAACCAAATACGGAGTACGTCGGGCGACCCTAGGTAGCGATCGCGCGCTGACTTCGACCCGAGCGATCGTTTTTTCGTTTCCGAAAACGGATTTCCGGGAGATTTTGCTGTTTCTATTTCGCGGGGCAAAATTAAACAGCAGAGAACAGGAGTCGAACCCAGGACCTCCTGGCAAGGACGGGCGGGCCAAACAGCGGGTACAACCAACTAAGCTATCAGTTGTTTGTGTCATCTATGTAGACGTACCTCTATTTATACTAAAATTAGACACGGCTGAGATAACAAAAGAAAACACGGTCTAAACTAAAAAAATGCAGATAGCAAACCATGAAACTAGCATCCATATTGATATATATTGATAATTGTTTATTAGCTTAAAATTTATCAACCCATTTGCCCGTTATTTATCAACGGTAAATGTAAAAAATTATCGATCCGAAAAAAGTAATTTAAGTTAGAATATTATGAGGATATTTTTAGCTCACAATTTATCAACCACTATGCTTATTATTTACCAACGGTAAGATGTAAAAAGTTATCAACCCAAAAAACTAATTTCATTTAGAATACTTTTGAGGATATGTTTAGCTCATAATTTATCAACCCCTATGTTCGTTATTTAGCAATGGTAAATGTAAAAAGTTATCAATCCGAAAATCTAAATTCATTTATAATATATTAAAAACATGTTTAACTCTCAAATTTATCAACCCCTCCGCCCGTTATTCATCAACGCTAAAATGTGAAAAGTTATCGATCCGAAAAGTTAATGTAATTTAGAATATATTGGGAATATTTTTGGCTTACAATTTATCAACCGTTATGCCTATTATTTATCAAAGGTAAATGTGAAAACTTATCGACCCGAAAACCTAATTTTATTTAGAATATTTTTGGGAATATTTTTATCTCATAATTTATCAACCCCTCTATTCGTTATTTAGCAATGGCAAATGTGAAGAGTTATCAACCCGAAAAGTTAATTTCATTTAAAAATATTTTAGAAACATTTTAGCACACAATTTATCAACCCCTCTCGCCCATTATTTATCAACGCTAAAACTGAAAAATTACCTACCCAAAATCTAATTAAGTTGAAAGTGATATTTATTTGAGTTGCAAGTGTACTTATTTGAGTTGCAAGTGGTAGTTCATTTGAGTTGCAAGTAGTTCTCCCACCCGTTATTTTTTCCCTCTTAAAAACCACTAGCCCAAAAAAGGGAATTAAAAAATAGTCCAAATAAAATTATTTTTATATACAAAAGTAACAACAATATGGAAAAAAATGATACTGAATTTCTAAAAGGGAATTGTACAAAGGGAATTGAAAAAAGTTGCATTGCTAGGTAAAATTTGGAATAAATTTACGGAATCAAAAATACTGATACAAATGAAAAAATCACAAAAAGAAATTCGCGAAAAAAAAGTTCATATTTTTACGTTTATAACATATACAGTCGATAGTACAAAAACAATCTGTTTCTGTTTCTAACAAAAACCATTCGTTGCTCGCGTGGTTAGCTTAGCTGGCGCGTGAAACCAGGAGGTTGCGGGTTCGAATCTCCGCGGGGCAGTTTACTTTTTCCGGCTCGGGCGCGGGGGTTCTCGGGTCGAATACGACAAAACTGCATACGCGTGGGCAGGTTTCGCGGTAGAAATTGTTCGCTCCAGCGCTCGACCGCTACAAAGGGAATTCGGAGTACGTCGGTCGAGCCAACATCATGCGGATTAGCTAGCTAGTAGCTACTACTTCGGCCCCACCTATCTTGCTGTTACATAGAATATCCATCAGCACTCGGTGGATCCGCCGCGCGCCCCTGCCTCTACCTTCAGGTACCACCGTGGAGGGACGCAGTCCCCACGACGAGCTCATCCCTCCCTCGCTTGAGGTCGTGGTAGCCGCGCTCGCCTCCCCGCGAGGCCGAAACGAGCTTGCTGCAAGGGACCGAGGCCGGAGCTGCACTGCGGGACCGAGGCCGAAATGGCGCGCCTGTTGGAGATGCTCTAAAATCGTATTTGAGTGGCCGGCTGCATTGCTATTGCCTTGCTACACCAGGCTGCCGCGACATTGCTACATGCGGCCAATGCCCTTGCTGCATGTGGCCGTCGCCATTGCTCCAAGTGACGGGCCTGAGAGCTCATCTTCTCCGGCGATGATGTGAGTGCTCGTCTTCACCGGCGACAAGTTGATAGGATATTCTCCGGAAATGTTAGTGTCTCACTTTGAGGACACATACGCACCACTTCTACAAGCCATAGGGCAGGGGAGTGGGATACATATGCTGCCGGTGGCCAGCAGGGTTCATGGTGGAGCCTCGTCGGCGCTCGAGTTTTTTTTTTTTTTTTTTTGTGCGTTGTATCCTCTTCTTTTCTTACTCTTGAGGCGGTGTATGTGGGAATGTACGGACAGAAAACAGAGCAGAGAGAGAGGCACGTCACCCGCATTAAAAGACAAGCGTCGAAAAGCGACATGCGTTTTGAAAAGATTCAAGGGACCAATCAAACGGCTAGCGACCTGGGGCCGGGATCGGAGGCTAGGATACCCCGGGGGACGCTCAACACGTCCCTTTCTGGATATTTCAAAATTATTAGGCCGGAGCATTCCCTTTCCTTAATTCTAGTGCAACGGCTGGCGATCCGGGGGATCGGAGGTCGGGATCGGGTCCACGGGGGACGCTCATCATGCCCCTTTCTAGATATTTCCCCATTATTAGGCTAGAGCATTCTCTGTTTTTAATTCTAGTGCAAGACTTTACTCTAGCCTAGCTATAATTCTTTTTTTTTCTTTATATTGCGCACTCCACAAACTTTCGAAACCGTACTCAGTAGCCATGCAGCTGGCAACTGCGTGCGATTTTAGAGGGGCGACTGAAAAAGAGGAAACTGCATAATGGGGCTTTACTACGCCGAAATGGCAACGTTTATCAAAAACATTGTACAATTCTACAACCAATAGAGAACAAGTAAGTGCAACCCCCTTTGCCCCATCCCACAGCCCTCCACGATAGCCAGGTGGAGATCGCTGATCGGGCCAAGGAAACTAGGAAACGCGCCGAAGAATTAGGTATGAGGAAAAAAAGAGGATGGGATATTTCTTCTCGAGCCCCACGCAGGTGGGACACGCCCATCTCGCTTAGCACGGAAGGCACGCATCCAGCCCAATCATTTCCTCTTCCCCTCCACCCAGTTCTTGCAATCTACTGATGCGCCGCCGCGCTCTCTCTTCGACGGTATTCCATCATCAAATTCGCTACCGCCACCATCTTCATCTCCATGCCCGTCCGTTGCAGCAGCCCACCCAAAAGCAGGCCGAAGAGGAGAAAAGTGTGCGATTTGGTGGCGGCGGCATCCACGGTGGCAACAGAACCGACCTCCACAGCGGTCGTAACTAGGGACGGTGGCGGCGGAATTTGAAAACGGCGGAGACCTGCGCCACGACCCCTCCGGCAATGGTAACCTCCTGCTCATCTCTCTCCTCTGTTGTGGGGTTTAGGGGCGTCAATACCTCCCGCTGCTGCTCATTCCCTATTTCTCCCTCGATAGATTAAGTCGAATGATTGGTGCTGCTGCAGTTGTTTAATTTTGGACATTGATTATTGCCTACCTTTCTTATTGCTTTCAGTTTAAGCAGCGATACCAACATGTTGGGGTTACAAAGTCTGCTAAAGTTAACCACATCTCTCTCATGTTGTTTCTGCAGATCGTTGATTTGTCATGTCGAGAGAGTGTTTGATGAATTTTGATGTAGTCAAAGATAATCCGTCACTGATGTTGTTTCTGCATATGTTATTTTCCTGATTTAGATAACCTTTTTCAATCTTCTGATTTGGCAGTTCCGTGTAGACATGAAATTGCTTCATTCTATCCTGCAGTTTAGGTACACTCCTTCAATTGAATTAAGTGAAAAAAGTTGTAGGGGTTTGTGATCCATCCAAATAAATATATTTGAAGGTTTTATGATGTCTGGAGTCATCCTACATTCTTTGCCTTCGCTATGCTTTTATCTACTAAGCATCTATAACCTACAAAAGTTAAGTTACATAGCTAAATTAAAGACCGCTATATCACTGCTCGTAAGATTTCCAATGAATTAACTATTTCCAGAGATTCAGTTGAAAACCTGCAAATCTCTATCAAAATTTACATGCCCAGGAGAAGAGAAACACTTAGGTCAATGGTAGCCCACCTCCAATATTGCTGCTTATGCTGATTCTGCACACAAATATTTGGAGTGAAAAGGTAAAGGATTAGAATTGAGCTAAAGGTCAACTTGTTTTGTATATTTTGAATTGTTCTCACAGGAAAGTTTTTCTTGTTTATCTATAATGCAATCACCCCCACACTCTCTACTTTCATGAAATTTTGTAGTTTGTAGATTAAGAGTGAGAGTATGTTAATGGTCTTGGACCAGTATGGTTTGTGGCTACTACTGGCATGTCCTGTGAAGTTGCATGTTGTGTGACAAGTATAGTGGATCTAAAACTATTCACAGTTTACCATTTTAATTGTTTGAGAAAGTAGTACTCCCTCTAGCCCGAATTAATTGACGCAGCTCATGAATTGATTAATGTAGAGAGGAGGCCCTTGGCAAATGCGGTGCAAGATGCTGATAACCAACATTTTGCCTTGGTCTCCGAGAGGTTATTCATCTCCTTTACTCTCATCTAAATTTGAACTGCATATCCTTATCCTAGAGCTTTTTCTACTTAAAGTTGAACAAGTGTTTGATTGAGGATTTCTTGTTTTCCTCTTATTCATAATTGTTACAAACATCATATCCGCACTATTGACATGCCATTTTTCTTTCAGTTTCAGTGACCCCGGTCCACATGGAGCAGGTAGATACTCTGACAATATGTTACATGATATGGTCAAGAGAGATTGGAGAAAAAGGTGCACAAGGGATAATTTATATGCTTGATTGCCTTAGAAAGTGCAAGCATCGTTTCGAGATTGGAGAAAAAGGTGCACAAGGGATAATTTATATGCTTGATTGCCTTATAAAGTGCAAGCATCGTTTCTTTTACCAAATTCAAGTTATTCAGTCCCATTGAATTACGGAAAGCCTCATAAAAAATGACAAGGATAGTTCGAAATTCCCTCTTAATTTTATCATATGGTTGCCAGATGTTGCATCGTTTTTTTCTTTCTTCTCACTTTTCAGATTTGTTTACAATTTTAATAAGCATCTATCGACTAATTTAAAAAAATTCCATGTTTTCCTATAGCCCAATATCCCCACTTTCTAATGTGTTTTCCTCTCTCAGTGTCTCGCAGTGAAACAGCAGCATGCAGTTCTATTCTTGCTGGCACTTCACCAAGGAAAGATCAAATGCTACTATAAGGTAAAGATCAGCGAACTGTGAAGAAAAGTATAGCAAGATAACATGCTGTGCTTTTTTCCTTGAGAATTAGACTACCGAACCTTTTCTTGTTGTAAACATGGTGTTGTAAATAGTGTATCTTCCGTTGTTCTCTGACTGAACCTTTTCTTGATGTAATATATTTGGTGGTGCTGGTTGTCAGACCTTTAAGTAGAGAAACCAGATAGAAACTTATTGAAGAATTTGTGAGAAGTTGCCTCCAGCTGGTGACATTGTTAAGAGTGAAAGTTGTTCAGCTTTTGCTTTTTACAACCTATCTACATAACGATCAGCCAAACAATTCATCCTTTAGAGATGTATGAACATTACACTCTAATTTCAGGAACTACAGTTTAGATGATATGTAGTGCAACATGTTCTTATGAATTCAGTTACAAAAATCTTTTTTTGGCTTTGATAATGTATCTTGCATTCAGTTTGTCGTAGAATATTTGAAACTGTTACCTACCTTTCTAAAACAAGCATACTATCAAATAAGGTTCCCCTTTTCTTAAAAAAGGCCCATTAGTTCCAGGTGTAATTGTCCTGCCTCTATCTCTTCCAACTGTTTTTCTAGGATACTTATTGTGTTCCCTGATAATGAATTCTTGAATCTGGTTGTTTCTTCCCTATGATGTTTTAAGATAATTTTCGTTGGTGTTTGGATGTGTATCATCTGTGTTGTATATTCTCACCAGTTAAAATTTGTTTGGTCGTGTTGATGGTTGTATCATCTATTTATCAGTTTTCCATTGTGTTGTTAAAGAATATCGATGGACGAAGTGGTGGTGGTTACATTGACAAGTCAGCGAGCATCACTGCCAAACACCTTATGCCACAGTGCCCCAACTCTCCGCTTCATAGGTGATATGGCAGACAAGGACACCCACCTTTTTTTCGATTTGATGTTTGTTCAGGTGAATACAGCTTTCTCTTTATTGATTTGATCCCTAGGTTTGCTTAGTGCTGTCAATGTTGCATAAGAATTTGGAAAATGATCACGAGCTTTGAATTTTTTGGTTAGTGTTTGCGAAGCTCACCTCGAGATAGCTGACCCACATCTGGCTCTCGCATTTCTTATACATGTTCTGTGCATCACCTAATTGGCCTTTAATGTGTCAGAGAGAGCGCATTGATTTCAATTCATGTTTCTGCTGCTTGAGTGAGAACTATCTGATTCAGTTCATTTTCACACGCTCTCAGTTGTTGTCGTACTTCAGAGTTGGTATTTCGGGCAACCTGTGGAAACTATCAACTTTTACATTCTTTATACGCCATGTTCTGCTTGGTTGCTTCTAGAGCTGTCAAATTTCTTTTGCCACACCAGCAACTAGGTATAAAGACTACTTTTGTGGTTGCTACCCTTGTGATCCCCCCCTCAATAAATTTCAGCATTGTGCTTAGCTATCTTTAAAGTCCCTTTTGTCATTTCAGTGCAGCATGAGCATAGTGTGAGATGAAAGTTTTTGTTTGCTCTTCGGCATACAACTGATTTGTTATCATATGAACCCATGAGGCATATGAACATGGTTCTTTTCAGGCATAGCTTTCCTTTTATTTATGAAAGCATTTTAAATACTGAACCTGATCTTGTTTATTATCTGTTGCAGTGTTCATTTTTTGAGTAGCCTAGCAGTTTTGCATAAGTTTGTTTTTTTTTCCTTACAAATGGCTGTTCCACGCTACCTTAGAACTGAATTTGCTTCATAGCTTTGGTTAATTTATCTCTGGTGTTGCCTGGTTTCTTGTTTTCTGATAGATATGCAGATGCTTTATTGCTAGCCTGTTGCATTTAGGTTCAGAGGATCTTCTCTTTTTGGGAGTTCCAATCTGCTTGTTAGGCTGCAAGCCTGTTTATTCTACTCAGATAATGATTATTCATACATTTATTTCAGGACGCACGGGTTTTTACTAAACTGCATCTTATGTTCATCCTTTGTTTCATCTTCACAAGACAGTGGGATTGTTTTTATTTTAGTTCTTAGATTTTTTGGTGCTCTACCTTGGAGCCTGAGTACAAATATGACTTGTGTATGCAGCGTGCTAGCATCATCATGTATTGTAGTTTTTTTTAATTTCCTTTCTACTTATGAAATATTATCTGTCATTATGAACTTCACATTGTTGTTTAGCTGATATTATCGTGTCAACCAGATAGCTCTCCAAGTATCAAGCTCTGCTTAGGATTTATGACTGCACCAAATATGAGGTTGTATTACATGTTGCCAGCAGGCAGAAAGAATGCATTGGCAGAAACGAGGCTGAGAGTTTAAGGTCCTTCTTCAGGAGATTAGTACTTATTTTGTCTTGCAAGAAGCTATGTATCTAGATTTACGAATAGTCTCGCTGTTTTTATATGTGAGACAGTTGTTTTACATCTTCATTGTTCTGCCCAAAGTTCAAAACTTTGATTTCTGCAAACAAGCTGCCTGAGAAGGCTCATCTGCCCCAATCTTTAATTGTTGCTAATGTTCATTCAAAAAAAAAATTACCCATACAATCAGTTAAGCATGCGTTTAAATTGGATTGCAGAAGACCAGCGAGGAGGCGCCCCAAGGGGCGCCCCAGCCACTAGTATGAATTCAACTTCGTTCCAACAATCCCGTATATAGAGAGTACGTAGCAGTAGCACTGATGATGTGAGACATGTGACAACTACTCAAGGTGTATATCAGTTTGGACGACAAAAAGAGGTCGGTTGAGAGGGTTAGGTTATTCTTCGCGCCGTGGCTCCCCTCTCTCTCTCTCTGTGGCCGCTCCCCTACTCCATGCGTGATTCCAATTCAACAAAACCGACGACGCCACATCAACTCCAGCTGGTTCTATTCTCCGCCCATCCGCCGCGTAATTTATTGCCATGTAGTTCGGATGGTTCTGCAGTGATGGCATGCCCAGGCTATCGCCGGCGGCGTCGAGATCATGTCAGCTTCTGTCGGACATGCGTCTACCGCGACATCACTCCATGGGGAGCAAGGCCAGCTAATTTTCAGTGTAACTTGGATTAGTTATTCACATTTCCAACTAATACTAATAAATGTAACACTAGTTTATCTCATTTTTTTCTAGAATATAGACTAAATCAAAACGGAGGGAGTATTTCAAAGCGAACAGAGTAGTACCCACTTCATTTGAGATTATAGGGCCGGAGAGGTTTCTCAAAGCATTCCCTCTCCTTAATTCCCATGCAAAACTTTACTCTGGCCCAGCTATTTTTTCCTCTTACACACTCTCATCGCATGCAAAAACTTTGGAAACCGGCAGTAGCAATGCAGCCGGCCACTGATTACGATTTTAGAGCATCTCCAACAGGCGGGCTATATAGGTTGTGCGCTATCCGTCGTTTTGCAGCGCTGCAAACGGTGCGGCGCTGTAGATTTTTTTAGCGCGGGCCCGTTTGCCCTATCCCAAGCGCTTAACTTTGGGCTCCGGCTGCAGCGCGCGGCATCTCTCGACGCACGCACGAAAAAACCGGCGTTGAAACTTCCCCCGTGTCTCGCCGCCCCACCGCTCAATCCCATCACCTTCGCGCGGCCGCCGGCACAATTCCGGCGATGGACGCGCCCTCCGGCACCCCAACGACCCCTCCCAACTCCATTCCACCCGCCGCCACCGCCGATGCCTCCGTCGCGCCGCCGCCCCATGCGCCAAACCGTAGCGGTGGCGCCGATGCCGACAAAAACAACCGCCGCTGCCCGAGCTCTCTTCGTCCCACCACGCCCGACACTACACACAAGTGCCACCGTCGCGCGGCTGGCCGCCGCGCAGGCCCCCGGCAAGGCGCGGCGCCGCCGAGGAGGAAGATGCCGGCGTCCAAACGCCCGTCCGCAGCCGCGGGCGCCGGTAACCTGCCGCCGAAGAAAGTGAAGGCAACCGCGACCTGCCGCGCGCAGCCTCCGCCACCACCTCCACCGATGAACCATCCGCCGCCGGCGCCTCCATCCGGCGACCCATCAAACGCACATATGGTGTATGAGGAAATGCCGGAGAGGTAAAGAACACTTCTTTTCATCCAAATTTTTGTTTAGATGCCAACATAACCGGAGAATAATGAATTCCATTGCAATGTAGAGTCGATGATGAGTCTTTCATGGAGGCAATGAATGTTGCATCTTCGTTTATGAATGATTACACCGTTGGCCAAGAAGAGATTGTTGGTAGCCAACATGAACACACCCACGGCCAACATGTTTGGAGGAGGCATGCCCATATTTGGAGGCATGCCCGCCATGGGAGGCATGGCCGGCATGGGAGGCATGACCGCCATGGGAGGCATGGGAGGCACGGGAGGCTTTGGAGGCATGGCCGGCATGGGAGGACCAAGCTATGGAGGAGTCTTCGGAGGGACTATGGGAGCATCGGTGAGTGGTGTGTATGGAGCCATGGGAGCACCACCAGGACGATTCGTGGCCTCGATGGATTCTACTATTTCTCCTTCAACCCAATATGTCGATGAAGAAGAAGCAAAAGAAGGCGATGACTTGGAAAATACGGAAGCGTGAGATGCATTTGTGATATGCAAATTGTCTGTTGCACTTTGTGCCCATTTGAACCATATGTTGTGTGTCGTTGTTGAACTACGTCATGTTGTGTGTCTTTCTTAAACTATGTGATGTGTGTGTTGCACTTTGTGTCCATTTAAACTATGGTAGATCATTTGTTTCATGATTTATGCGAGTATTTGATCTTATTGAATGCATAGTAGTGTAGAAAGTTGTTTTCCGCCGGCACGCGTGCTGTATTTTGGAGCGCCTGATGGAGGAACTTTTTTAGCCCCCGAGCACACGCTGCATAATACAGCGTCTGGTGGTGGAAAATTCAGCGCAGGACGCGGTATATGTTTACAGCGCGCTCGCAGCAACATTTAGCGCGCCGAAATTTAGTGCTCCTGTTGGAGATGCCCTCGACTCTCGCCTGCCGCTCCCCTACTCCACGGACGAATCCAATTCAACAATACCGACGACGCTGCATCAAGTCCCCTCGGTCCTGCCCTCTGCCCCGCCGCCACCATAATTTATTGCCATGTAGCTCGAACGGTTGTGCAGCAACGGTCTGCCCAAGCTATCGCCGGCTGTGTTGAGACAACGGCAGCTTCTGCCGGACCTGCCTCTACCATGGCAGCGCTCCAGGGAGAGCAAGTAGAGCTACTAACACACCGCCGTCAAGCTCGCCAAGGACCAGGTATGTGCTGCCAACTCCCTCCATCGGTTGGGAGGATCTTGGTTAAGAAACGGCTGCCTTTCTGGTTGATTTAGCTGTCATGGCTAGAGATATACGCTTTATATCATGGGGAGCACAAGCAAACTTATTTGATTTTCTCTGTTTTGCAGGAGGTCGCCACTAGTGGATGTGGTGGTCCTAGGCAGTAGCGCCTCTGCCGGAGCTGATGGACGCGCCCTCCCCGACCACAAACAAGAGCCGCCCGAGCTCATTGAATAATAATTTGTAGTACTCTTATTAATTACAAGTCTGTCTCGCGCTATCTCGGTCGTCTTTCTATCTAGTGTTCTTTGTTGTTGTCTTTCTACTACTTTTGTATGTACCAAAAACTTACATGTTTATCGTCATTCCTCCATTCATAATTACCCTACGTTTCTAGCTTTAGTTAAAGTCAAACTTTACACAGTCTGACTACGAATGTAATAAAAATATTAATATCTACAATAACAAATTAGTACCATTAGAATCATCTTGAACTTTTTTATATTATATAATATGCAGTTAATAGATGTTGATATTTTTTGCTAACTTTGATTAAACTTTAAAAACTTTGACTTTGACTAAAGCTAAAACACGGGTAAATAAAAATGGAGGAAGTATTGAATTTTATGTTCGAAATGTTTTTTAATTGGATTCCAAAAAAACTTCTAAGCTATGGCACAAATTTAAAACACTTGACATGTTTATCTAGTATATACCAGAAAGATAACGGTTTTCATGTAGTTGTAGGGATGTCGAGTGTTTCTTTTAATGCAGATACATCTAAATTCTAATAATGCTCGGACAATCTTCGTGGAATGGAGGGAGTATTTGGCACATGATTCGATCCTTTGTTTGCTTCAGTTTGTCGCCTAGCATGTAGAAATTAAAATTGACGCTGGGATTGATAGAAGCGCCCCACGGTAGCCTGTAGAACGCATCACAACATCCGTTCTCCACAATATATTCATGCAGGTTAAATCTAATGATGTTACCAAGTAGACCATGCTTTTACATATCTCTAGAGCACACAATCGAGTACCAACGATAGGGATGTAGATGGAAGTACGAGTAGGATGACCAAATCCACGTAGCTAAATGGCTACCTAGAGGCGGCTAAGGGTTGTTACACGTAGTTTAAGATAAATGCATGATCATAAATTTGGTCAACACAATATAAATTAGATGTCACAAAAACTATACCATTATAATTTTTGTTTTGCTCTTTTGAATATGAATCTAATGGTGTAAGATTAATGACATATAATTTATAATTTATTGATGAAATTTATGTCAAACGTTCTCTTATACACTCTTTAACCCCTATAAATAGATATGGAAGGAGTACATGGTACTAAACCTTTCTTAACCATCCATTTGGGAGCATTTTTAAAACTAGAACTACTTCAGTGTGATTTAGTTCACAGTCAATTTCACCCATTAGATAGTTGTTGATGCTTCAGTGACAAAACATGGTCTTGACTGGTGGAGGCGATAAGGAAGCATTGTTTTGAGTGGGGCA
>NC_061514.1:282978915-283088694 GCF_022539505.1 Lolium rigidum | reverse complement strand
ACCCCTACACGTAAATACAGATGTTACCCAACTAGATGCCATCGCTCGCCTTTTGGCCTTTAAGTGCCACAGGAACCTGTGCAGAGATGGGTTCGATGAACTTCTGGTCCTTGTTGGCAGCATTCTGCCGAAAGGGCACCTCTTGCCGCAAAACTTCTACTATTCGAAAAAATTGCTCAGTGACCTCAAGATGTCATCTCAGCAGATACACGCTTGTCCAAAGGGATGCATGCTATTCAGAGAGGAGCATGCTAACACAAACTATTGCATCCATTGCAAAAGCTCTAGGTACTTTGAGGTTGACACCAATGGTGATGGTCAGAAGAGGCGGACCACGGTTGCCAAGAATATCCTCCGCTATCTTCCAGTCCCTACCGAGGATCCAGCGGCTCTTCATGACCGAGGATACTGCCCAGCAGATGAGGTGGGCTGTAGAAGGGATCAGACCGGACGGTGGCAAGATGATACATCCGTCGGATGGTACCGCATGGAAGAACTTTGTCAAGAAATATCCCCAGAAAGCCGGTGACCCGAGGAGCGTAGCAATTGCGATATCAACCGATGGGTTCAATCCATATGGTATGTCGGCTGCGGTATACAGTTGTTGGCCAGTGTTTGTTATTCCCCTGAACCTACCCCCTGGCGTCTGCACGAGATCAGAGTACATGTTTGTGTCGATGATAATCCCAGGACCAAAATACCCGGGTAAGAACATGAACGTGTATCTGGAACCACTGATTAATGACTTGCTTCTTGGCTGGGAAGATCGCGGGATCCGAACTTATGACGCGGCAAAGAAGGAACACTTCGATATGTATGTCTGGTACCACACGTCTCCGCATGACTTGCCGGCACGTGCTTTGTTCTCGCGGGTGGTGTACACATGGGAAGTGGCCTTGTCCGGAGTGCAGTGCAAGCCGTGACTTTCTTCCGGCTAAACAAGGGTGGCAAGTATTCCCGCTTTGATGAAGCTCGACGGTTCCTTGAGCAGAGTCATGAATACGGGAGTGATGTAAAGAGCTTCAAAAAAGGCCGCGTTGTCCATGCACCGAAGCCAATTCCGAAGACCGGACAGGAAACCAAGGCCGAGTTAGACGCTCTCCAGCCTAACCCTGATGGGAATGGTTTCTTGGGATATGGGGAGACACACCAATGGACCCACAAGCCGTGCTTCTGGAAGCTTCCTTACTTTGAGTTTCTGGAGCTCCCGCATAACATTGATGTAATGCACACCGAGAAGAATATCAGTGAAGCCATTTGGAGCACCATAGTGGACACTGAGAAGACGAAGGATAACATAAAGGCTCGAATTTACCAAGAAAAGTTGTGCGATAGGCCAGAGTTGAACATGAAGCCACCTCAAGGTGCCAAAAAAACTTGGACTAAGCCACACGCTCCGTTCTGCCTCACAAAGGCCCAAAAAAGGGAGGTCTTCCAATGGATGAAGGACTCCTTGTTTTTCCCTGATGGGTTCGCAGCCAACTGGATGAGGGGTCTTAACATTGAAACGTTGCGAGTACAAGGACTGAAGAGTCATGACTACCACGTATGGATTGAGCGGATAATGCCGGTGATGATTCGAGGCTATGTTCCTGAGAAGACTTGGCGAGTGCTAGCGAGGTTGAGTTATTTCTTCCGCCAGATTTGTGCTAGGGAGGTAGACACTAAAGTGATTGAGAAGCTGGATGAACGAGCACCCATGTTGCTTTGCGATCTAGAGAAGATCTTTCCTCCAGCGTTCTTTAATCCGATGCAACATATGATCCTCCACCTCGCGAAGGAATGCTTAAAGGGGGGGCCGAATTGGGGCCGTTGGCAGTTTGGTCCCGAGAGAGAAACACAAAAGCTTCGTCAGATGACAGGCAATAAATGCAAGATCGAAGCATCCATAGCCGAGGCAGTCCTGAACGTGGAGGTGGCAAACTTCACCACTAAGCACTATGATCCCAACATTCCCACAAAGCACAACCCGGTCCTCCGTTACAATGCCGCCAACAATGAAGATGTACCCAAGCTTAGCATCTTCATAGGGCTTGGCGGCAAGTCAAGTGGCTCGAAGCCGTACACAACGAATTTACATGAACGGGAGTTGATCCACTCATATGTCTTGAACACCATGGTGGAACTGAAGCCGTACATCAAGTAAGTGCTAACCATTTAGTTATTCGCAAACATTCATCGTATGTTCGTGGCTAACTCTTCCTCCGTTCACTGTTGTAGACAATTCACGACTAAATATTGGAGGTATACCCACGGGGATCCTACCTCGGAAGAATCCAAGGATATTTTCGATAAGGGCGGCGGTCACGGTTTCGGTAGCTGGTTCCGTGGTTTGGTACTATCCTATCCAAATTTGTTTGTACACCGTCGACATTTCGGCCGACATTTCTTGTTCTAAACTTGTCGTCCTAATCTTGTAGGCAAGAACCGACAAAGACATGAATCCCTTGCTACGAAAAATTGCTAGGGGCTTCAACCATTCCGTCGACTCGTTCAATTCTTATGACGTGAACGGGTATCGCTTCCGCACCCATCAATACACAACAAGCCGTCCAAACAAGAAGACAATAAATAGCGGGGTGGTATGTCAAGGTGATGATGGACTCCATTACTATGGAAGAGTCGAGGGTATATACGAGCTGAATTACGGGTTTGACAAAGGGCTAAATCCCGTCGTATTCAAATGCCATTGGTTCGACCCACGCCGCGTGAGACGGGATCCTGAAATTGGATTGGTCGAAGTTGAAAGAAGCTCTGTTTATAAGGGAGAGGACGTGTACATTTTGGCCACCCAAGCCTTCCAAGTATTCTATCTCCCGTACGCGTGCCGAAACCCGACCAAACGTCTACATGGATGGGATGTTGTGATGACGGTTCCTTCACGCATTAGGCCACCCCCGCCAAACAAGGATGATTACCGCCGCGTAGACCCCTCAACAAGGAGTGTTGATTTTTATCAAGAAGAAGGGCTCCCGGTCATTTCACTATCGACTTGTCGGCCGTTGTTGATAACATGGTCGTAGACGATGAGCAAGAAGAAGATGCGGTTATGGAGGAAGACAATGAAGAATATGAAGCCGAGGATGTGTGTGCCGTAGAAGACCTAAGTTTGCTCGAGGCGTTCAAAGCGAGGCATTGACCTAGGTCCAAATGGACCACCTCCAGGTTTCATCGATGATTATTGGTTCGCCGAGCCCGATGATGATGAAACATGTGGTCCGATTACGGATGTCGACAACGGCTACTGATCTATGTAGTTGTAATTGTGAGGCTATCCTATGTAATAAACTGTGTGCTATGTAGTTGTAATTGTGAGGCTATCCTATGTACTGAACTATGTGCTATTTGTAATAAACTATGTGCTATGTAGTTGTAATTGTGAGGCTATCCTATGTACTGAACTATGTGCTATTTGTAATAAACTATGATCTATGTACTCGAACTATGTGCTATTTATTGTTGATTTCACTAATATTCATCTGTTTACATTGCATACTAATAAACCACTCTATTCATTGTGTTTGCAGGTGATTGAAACATGCCGCCAAGAAAAAGAAAGGGAGGTTTCAAAAAGAAGATCAAGGCCGTGGCCTGAGCTTGTGGGACTTTCGAGTGGTTCGTCGTCGCAGACACGTCCTCCTAGCGCTCCTCCTAGCCCTCCACCACGGAGGAAGAATGCCCAGCCACGGCGACTTCGTACCCCTTCTCCTAGTCCTCCCCAGCCGAGGATGATGATGAGGAGCAGTGGGGTGGGGAGGACGAGGAGGACGATGAGGAGCACGGTGGGCAGGATGAGGAGGATGGTGGGGAGGACGGTGGGGAGGACGGTGGGGAGGACGGTGGGGAGGACGGTGGGGAGGAGCTCGAGGAGGATGAGGGGTTGGGGGGCTTGCCGCAGGAGCTAAACAAAGACCTAGCTTGGTATCCGCCCGAGGAGGAGGTGTACGTTGCAGCCGAGGAGAGGCTGGAACCACGGGACAAGAAGCCGTATAAGCGCGGGATTACGAAACTCCCCAAGCTAAAAACTTGGGCCTTCCGCGATGTTGTTCTCGTGCCCGCTGGAAAGAGGTACATGCTGATTTTGGCATTCCATTATTGAAATTTTTATCATTATACAATTTTTTTATCACATGCATACTGATTTTGGCAATTCGTTGTGCAGCATGTTCAAGTATGGTGACCCGAGGAGGCTCCCGACACGTGAGTACTCGAACATCCTTGGAGGCCTAATTAGGAAGCATTTCCCTGGGATTGTCAACCTCCCTAGTGGTGGCCGCGATGTGGCTTGGACTTGGAAGCACTACAGCCTACGCGGAAGATCCTAGCGGCAAGTGCGCCAACATGCAAGAGCGGGTTGTCCGCCACTTCGGGTACGTGACTTTTGGCTTCTTAGCATTCAAACACTTCTTGACTACCAATAGTTGCTCTAATTCCTCTTGTTTTACCTATGTGCATGGTTGCGTAAATACTTCACGAGGGCTGAGGGCAAGGAAATTGCGTGCGACGTTATCTTACACGAGTTGTGCAGGGTGAGGGTGACCGGCATGCACTACGAGGCACGTGTCCAGGTGCGTCCGCGATCGGCACGCCGAGCGCAAAGTTTGGATGAGTAAGGCTGATTGTCGGGATACGCTCATGGCACCGTGGCGCACTCGCGGTATTAGCATCGATGTGTTATTTATTTCCGCATTTTCATGTAGTATATGTTCTAATAATGGGTCTATCTTGTGTATGTAGAACCCTCCTCGCACGTCGGGGAAGACAAGGCGTGCTTTCTTGCGATGGTCATATGGTGGACATCCCCCGAGTACGCCCGGAAGCACGAGGAGGGCAAGCGGAAGCGTTTAGAGATGGGAGGTGGATCACATGTCCCGGGCAGCAAGAACTTGGCCCTTACCTTGCAGCAAGAGGTGAGCAAATGGTTTCTTCATTCTTTCGTTTCATGTTATTGTTAGCCCCGCAAGGGTGTCCCTCTTCACTTACTTGCATGTACTCTTTTGCAGGAAGTGAAGACAGGCGTGACACCAAACTTGTTTGGCCTTTTCCAAAAGTCCAAGACCAGGAGGGAGCCGCATCCCGAAACGGGGTCCGTGTGGGTCAATGGGCTAGCGGAGGCCCGAGTGTGGCGCGTACCGCTCGACGTTCAAGGCCAAGCACGGCGAAGACGCCGACCCAACCACCGAAGACTTTGATGTTGAGGTTGCGGTGCTTGCGGGACAAGGCAAGAAGGGTGGCCGCCTATGGATTGCCGACGGGTTAGTCGACCCATCGACCATTCCATCTCTACGCCGGATCCGTCGTGGGCGTACGAGCGAGCAGCCTCGGGTAGAGACCCGCCCACGGGCTTCGGACCTAGCTGTGGAGAAGTTACGGGTAAGTTCTTCGTCGATCCTCTACGCTTCATTACATGTTTTCCATTGCAATGTTACTGACATCGCGGCAACACAACGTAGGCGGAGATGGAAGAAAGGGAACGGAGGCACCAAGAGGAGCAGATGCGGATGCAGCAGCAGATTAGGGAGAACATGCGGATGCGAGCACGAGATGTTGCAGCGAGATGCAACAACGGCAACGAGATGTTCCAGGCAGATGTTCATGAACCAGAGCCGTGCCGACTTCCCCACCGGGGAGTAGTGCTCCTAGCACGTCGTGTCCTCCTATGTTCCCCAACCGGGTAAGTGGTTAACTTAATATCTCCGTCTCAATCTTGTTTGTTGTCTAACCGAACTTTGGATATTGCAGATCCCCGCGCTCGATCCGGCTGTGATGGCACTCCTCCGAGCAAGCGCCAAGTCGAGCCCGCCGACACCCGGCTTGACCGTCAACAATACGGGCATCATCCGGAGCTCGCAGCGAGTTTCTAGGTGAGTTCTCCTACACTTGTAATTCTTCAATACCATGTCACTTGTGAACTTTAGCCATTCAACCATGTCAATTTTAGCCATTATGTTCAATTTTAGCTATTCCATGTTAATTTTAGCCATTCCATGTCATTCTTAGCCATTATGTTGAATTTTAGCCATTTCATGTCAATTCTAGCGATTATGTTCAATTTTAGCCATTCCATGTCAATTCTAGTTCTTCCATGTCAATTCTTGTTCTTACATGTCAATTTTAGTCATTCCATGTCATTCTTAGCCATTATGTTGAATTTTAGCCATTTCATGTCTATTCTAGCGATTATGTTCAATTTTATCCATTCAATGTCAATTCTAGTTCTTCAATGTCAATTCTAGTTCTTACATGTCAATTTTAGCCATTGCATGTCACTTATGCATCTATATAAGAACTTGTAGGAGGACAAGGAGATGGAGGACAAGGAGGTGGAGAAGGACAAGGAAGTGGAGGACAAGGAAGTAGCGAAGGTTGACGTTGCTTGTATGAACTTTGTTGTGTGACTTGGAGCATTCTATGTGTGAATTTGTTGTTGGACTACTTTGTTGTTGGTGGACTTCGTTGTTGTTGGATTGTATGGAACATTCTATGTATGGACTTTGTTGGACTATTAGTGGTTGAACTTTGTTGTTGATGATGTGCAAATGTCTATATATTGTGCTATATATGTATCTGGAAATATATGTCTATTTTGTGAATTATATGTGCAGGGATTAAACGGAAACAGCAAAAAGCTGGAATTTTTCAGCACCTTTGCCGTGCACATGCACACGGCAAAGAGAAAGCCGCACGGCAAAGGCTTTCTTTGCCGTGCACATGCACACGGCAAAGGGTGCCTACGCTGCCACCTGGTGTTGCTGTAGGGTGCTTTGCCGTGTGGCTTGGAGTGGAGGCGCACGGCAAAGCCAAGTGTTTGCCGTGCAGCTTGGAGGGGAGGCGCACGGCAAAGTCGGGGGCACGGCAAAGCCGCCCAGCGCACGGCAAAGCGTATCGCACGGCAAAGGCGGGCGCAGCGCACGACAAAGGTAGGTCGCACGGCAAAGCCTTTGCCGTGCGACTTTCGCTCGACGCACGGCAAAGGTGCCTTTGCCGGCCGGATCGTTGCCGTGTGTTCTTTGCCGTGCAAGGCCGCACGACAAAGCCTTTGCCGAGAGGATTTGGGCCTTTGCCGTGTGATATTGGCGCACGGCAAAGAACAGTTCTCCCGTAGTGAGAGGTAGGAGACGACGAATAAATAGCCAGATGAACCCCAAGAGAGAGGGATGGTGGATGTATCTAAGAGTGCATCAGGAATGTGTGGTGACATCCTTCATGCCATGATGAATGGATGGTAGGAGCATGTCCTACTCAGTGGTGACAATATTTTGGAGGCGCATTTAATCCTTGTCATCAGCGATGACGAGCCACCAACCATCAGCCACTAGAGGAGGAGCCTAGGATGGCGTGGTCAGGGTCCTAGACAAACGGTAACACAACTTGGGGCTTTCCATTGCGCTTTAGGGGCTATGTCACACACGATGTTTTGGCATTTTCTCATTCATTTGCGTTTCATCATTTCCCCTTTTTGGGGGGTATAACAAATAATTTTATAGTTTTCGCACCTAGTTTTTGTAACCGGTGACTACATGGACACAAACACATATGGAGATAGCTATTACCTAAGATTTCATGTGGGCGTCGATTGTCCTGAGTTACTATTTGCATACATCCAATGGTATCTATTACCTATGATTTCATGTGGCGTCTGATTTTCACGAGCTATTATTTGTAAACATGAAATCATAGATATTAGCTATGATTTCATTTTCCTTCTTGCGGCCGTGAGTTACTGGGGAGCTTATTTCATGCTAGGAGATAGAAATTTCCTTTTATTTCATGTGCCATTTTGTTGTTGTCCTTATTTTATGATAGGAGAATTATTGCCTATGTTTTCATGATCCTTTCATGTTTCGCACTTTCAGTTTTTATGCATAAAGTGAGAGCTATCACCTATCACTTGGTGGCTTAGGGTTAGAGAGTTGTAGAGGAGCCCCGCGTCTCACATAAGCAGCATTTAGGGTAACACTAGTCATGATGGACACTGACGTGGTAGCGATGGTGAACACGGAGACGAGCCCCAACAATTTAATGAAGGTAATGATTAGAGATTGTGAATCATAACAAAGGGTTAGGGTATCGTGAGTCAGAGTGTTCATTGTGCAGCAACAACGATAGGCTTGGAGACGAGCCCAACACTTTTTAGGAAGCACCAGTCAGACTAATGAGAGTGGAAGTAAACATGGTAGAAATGATCGACACGGAGACGAGCACATCGCGTCAAGAAAATCAGCGGTCAGGGTGATGTGAGCCAGGGAAAGCAATGCCACTTTTTGATGAGTCGTAGATGAGCCGTGTGTCTCAAAAGAATAAAAGTTAGGGTAACATAAGTGAAGGAAGGAAACAAATAGAGTTAGCAAGCCAGAGATGAGCCGTGTGTCGCAAGGAAGAAGCAGTTAGGATAACGCGAGCTTGAGTTGACATCTGCACAAGTTTCAACAATAGTCATGGACTCGATCCCACCATGTTAAAGAAATCCACAATTAGTGTTAGGCGTGTGTATCAAGGAAGAAACGGTTAAGGTCACAAAAATTGGAGACGTCATCGCGGTAGTAAAAACGTTAACAAATACGAGCTCACCACATCAAGGGAAGCAAGAAATGATTAGGTTAACGTTAGTTAGAGTGAACATTGGCACGGTAGAGAGGACGGGCTTTGAGACGATCCTTCCACGTCAAGGAGAGCAACAATTATAGTAACATGAATGTAGGAAAGGTGCGGTTAGGGTTAGCGGTTCCCTAGACGAGTCGCTTATTTCAAGGACACATTTGTTAGGATAATGTGAGTCTGAGTGGACGTCAGTGCAATAATGACAACATGCAGGGATACGAGCCCACCACGTCAAGGAAATCATCGATTAGTGATAGCAATTCATAGATGAACCATGCGTGTGAAGGTAACAATAATTAGGGTAATACGGGTCAAAAATGGAACGAGCAAGAAGCTCCTGACGTCCAAGAAATTAGTGGTTAGGGTTGGCAAGTCGTTAGATAATGTGAGTCGGAGTGGATGTAGGCACAACATTGATAAATTTCACGTATGAGCCTGCCCCATCAAGGAAAGCATTGATTAGTGTTAGCGAGTTGTAGACGAACCATGCTTCTCAAGGAAGCATCATTTAGGGTAATGCCCATCCATCACATTAAGGAGCAACGGTTAAGTTCAGCCTAAGTAAGTCATCCTTCTCAAGGAAGCAACAATTAGGAAAATGTGATTCAAAGTGGGTGGTTGGCGCAGTAGTGATAATGTGAATGGAAATGATCCCACTAATTAAACGAAACCAATGATTAGTGTTAGCGAGTGGTATATGCATGAGTTGCGCGTCTGAAAGGAAGCAATGGGTAGGTAGTGCGATTCAATGTGGATGTCGGTGCGTCAGCAACATCGGGCATGGAGACGTGCCCACAACATCAAGGAAAGCAATGGCTAGGGTTAGCGAGTTGTATATGAGCCATGTGTCTCAAGGAAGCAACGATTACGGTAACATGATCAATAACGTTGGAGAATGGAAAACATACATAAATCTTACTAGGAATGCTACTAGTTCGATAATGCTAAATTGAGTATGTTGATTATAAACATAGTTTTCTCTGCTATAGGATATGGTTTACCAAACGACTAGGTTCCACATTACCCCTAAAACAAAAATGACAAAGGGATTTGTTGTTTTCACAAAAAGCCATGTTATCATGTGTGAACCATGTCGTACACGTGTAATTCTTCCTAATATAGATCTTCATTTTATGCTATCAAATAGTTGATGCATGTCATTTCATCTGGCATTTCTTGCTAAACATTATTTTTTACCCTTGGAGCACAAGTATAGCAGTAGACTATAGCTAAAACAAAAAAATTGTGCAATATCAAAATTTATTTTATGTCTTGCTTGAGGTAAGGTAGAAAATAGTTTTTCAAACCTTGGGTTCGATGCTAGAAATCCATGCTTGTGCAAGAAGAGATTTCCACGCTTGTTTTTATTATTATTATGGATGAACCAAAGATTCAATATCATATGTGTTTTTTTTCCAAAGAGAAATCACCATTTGTCTCGCAACTTAGGAAAAAACACTAAGAAGTGCCAAAACAATGCAAAATGGAGTTTAGGAATCGATGTTTTAATCCAATTAAGATCTTAGAACCGCATAAGAAGACTGAAAATATCCCATCAAAGGACATAGGTAATCACCTATAAAATCTTAGGGCCAGCCGGCCGCAACGCGAGGCAAATAGTGGGCCAAGCAACTATTTAGGTGATGAGGAACAAATTAGAAAGCAGTTGAAAGCAAAGTGGGACAATTGGCCCAGCAACGTAGCAAGGCGGAGGGGGCGGCATCCTGAAGCGATGTTATACCCATAGTGGCATGAAAAATTAATGATGTTCTTGTGTGTTTATTTCCGACTGCACGTAGTTATTAATTAGGGTGTGTGGGTGTAGCTGTCACATTTATTCTTCTTAAACATAAGGCCTCAGGTTGGACACACATAAATAGTGCCATGAACGGGAAGACGCATACAAAGTGTGTCGCTCAACCATGCATATTACATTGGATGTGCTCAATTGGAACGTGCCATGAAAACTAGTAGTTGCCAAGCTAGTATATGTATACACGTGGCCAAGAAGGTTCGTTTTTCGCAAAAAAGAAGAAGCTTAGTTGATCATAATGCATGTTCTATAAGAATTCAAGAAGTGGAACATATCCGCCATGATAGTTTGTGAATTAACAAAGTTGACTAATATAATAACTACAATAAGATATTAGGAAGAAATAACACGCCATGTTTTGGCCTTTACCAATGTTATTACACGTCAATTTCTAGACCCATGCATGTCTACCAATGTAATTTAAGATGTAATCAAACCCTGTGTTTGCTAGTATATTATACACATGTACTCTATTTTTTTCTTGCAAGTAGATGGTTTCTGACGTACAAGGCATTGAAGTAGCTATCAGTCTAGAATCGTGATGACATGTTGTGGTACCATCAACAACATGGCAGGGAAGAAGCTACAACCATGTACACGCGGAGCGTAGGTTGCAAGGAAGAAGCAATATCATCATGCATGAGGGTGGGGTCCTTAGTACTTTGTTGCTAGCAAAATGTACCACTACAGGAAAATCAGGCGCTGCCGTGCAGCATATCATTGCCGTGAGGCGCCGCACGGCAAAGAATTCTTTGCCGTGCGGCGCAAGAGGCACGCACGGCAAAGAATATGTGCACGGCAAAGTTACAGGGTGGCGCACGGCAAAGATAAAGAGCACGGCAACCTCACCCATGCCGCACGGCAACGTTCCCTCGCACGGCAAAGTTCCTCAAAGGCGCACGGCAAAGAAACCATGACGGCAAAGCCAACAGAGGCCGCACGGCAAAGAAACTGTGCTCGGCAAAGGACTGGGACATTGCCGTGGGCTTCCCTTTGCCGTGCGGCCAGATAAAATGCACGGCAAAGACGCCTTTGCCGTGCAATCCTTCTTTGCCGTGCGCCATACTTCATTTTATTTGTTTTTCTATTTTATTTCATCTAATACTTATATTTATTTTTTTATTAGTTTTACTTTTTGATGACTATTTATTAGTGTTACTTAAGACAATGTGCAATACAAAATTAGTCTCCATGCTCATCCCCCACAAATATCAGGGTTCCGGTGCTCGGCGGCCGTCCCCCTCCTTCCCCCAAAACAGCGGGACGGCGGGTCTACCCCCGTTGATTTCTCCGCGCGAGGGTGCACAATGTACTTTTTCATTCTCTTAGGTTTGTTAGGGTAGGTTTTAGGTCCAGTTGCAAGTTTTGGTTGCATTTCGGTGCTCCGGGGGTCATTCCCCCCTAAAAACGGCTGTCTGTGGGCCCCGGTTTAGGGTTTAGGGTTTAGGGGAGCTACTTTTGCACCATTAGACCTTGCATCACACTTTGACACATATCATAGGTCCACATGCAAGGTTTGGTGGGGTTCCGGTGCTCCGGCGGTCGTTATCCCCCTCATTCTTTGAATTCATGTTATATATTTGTTAACTCTCCAAGGGTGTGTCACTTCACTCAATTACATGTTCTCTTTTGCAGGAAGTCAGGACAGGAGCGAAGCCTAACGTCTTTGCCGTGCTAAAGAAGATGAAGCAAAGGAAGACGCCCGATCTCGAGACGGGGTCCGTGTGGGTTAACCCGCAATCCGAGACCCGGTGCACGTCGTATGTCTCCAAGTTCAAGCAGAAGTACGGCGAGGAGGCCAATCCGGAGGCCGAGGACTTTGACCCCGAGGTCGCGGTGCTTGCGGGAGAAGGCTTGAAGCATGGCCGCCTATGGTTTGGTGACGGGTGCGTCGACCCGGCGAGGGTTCCCTCTCTCCGCCGGATCCGTCGTGGTCGTAAGAGCGGCCAGCCCGAGGTAGAGCCCCGGCCACGGGCTTCGGATCTAGGCTGTCGAGCGGTTACGGGTATGTTCTTCCTCGGGTCTCTACATTTCCTTTACATGCTTTCCATTGAAATGTTAATGACATCGCGGCAACACAACGTAGGAGGAGATGGCAGCGAAGGAGCAGGCGGCCCAGGAGCACGCACGGAACATGGAGCGGACGATTCGGAGTACCGGCGAGCAGCAGACACGGATGATGCAGCGGATGCAACAGCAGCAGCGAGATGATGCGGCGGCAGCGAGCACGGATGAGCTGGCTGATGAGCCATACGGCTCGTCTACTCCACCGGGAGTCTTCCTCCTCCACCTTACTCCATGTGGATGCCGCCACCGCCCACTCGGACCCCGGGGACACCTATCACCGTCAACAACATGAACATCATCCGGAGCATGAACCGCGGTGAGTCCTCTTGTGCCCAACCCGCTACTTGTTCAAGTGTTCAATATGCAAATGCAAATGTTCATTCCATCAACATGCTTATAGATTATATGTCACAAGGCAATGACGATGAGGCCGGCGGAAGCGGAGGAGGACAAGGTTGATGGCATGGTCTTCGTGCACTCGTCGTCGTTGTAATGCATTGTTCGCACTTGTTATGGATTGTTCGCACTTGTTATGGATTGTAATAATGGACATTGCACTTGTTATGCATAAACTATGTGTGCTCGATGTATTTGTGGTGTTGTTCATGTGTTTGGTGATGCTATGGTAAATATATATGTTGTATATGTTATATATATGTGAAATGCAATTTTGAAATGCAGGGATTAAAGAAAAACAGAAAAAAAATGAAAAAACCAGGGGCCTTTGCCGTGAGTATGCACACGGCAAAGGACATTTGGTCACTTTGCCATGTGCATATACACGGCAAAGACGCCACGTGTCGCCAGCCTGTGCTCCTGGGAGGTCCTGGAGGGTCTGCTGCAAAGGCCTTTGCCGTGCGGGCTGGCCCTCTGCCGCACGGCAAAGCTAAGGGCACGGCACAGAAACAGCGCACGGCAACGTTGCCACGCACGGCAAAGGAGGAGCCACACGGCAATGTCACCGCGCACGGCAAAGTCCCGCACGCACGGCAACGCTCTGCCGCACGGCAAAGTATCGCACGCACGGCAAAGAATTGGGCGCACGGCAACGGTCTTTGCCGTGCAGATAGGCGGTGCGCACGGCAACGTTTCCTTTGCCGTCGCTCGCTTTGCCGGGCAGTCTTTGCCGTGCGTGCACGCACGGCAAAGCCTTTGCCGTGCGTATAGCGGTCTTTGCCGTGCAAAGTGCCGCACGGCAATGTCAGTCTTTCCCGTAGTGTACACATGAGGTAGAAATAAAGCATGTCAGAGATAGTGGGCCGTACAGGACATGGGAGGTCGAAACTGTGAGTTAGAGTCTGGACCAATATTGGGGCGGACAACGATGTGAAATAAGGTTAGCATGGACCAAGCCAAAGGTGACAAGTAGGGGTGCGAAGGCGGGACAACATCGAGAAATTGAGGGTGAGGCCGTGAAATAAAGTTAGCATGGACCTCTAAACCTCAATTTAGAGGTTAGAGTAAGGGTGAGGCTGTGAGGGTGATGACAACATGAGAGGGAAGGGACTATAGGGATCGCCTTATCATTCAACCATGTCACCTGAATTGAGTCGATTGATTTTCAGAAGAAAGTTGGAGGTATTATGGCATGCATGTTAGACATATTTGGTCTGAGTTAGGAGGTAATATGCTACATGTGTTATTTGGATACGTACAATATGGATGCATGCGTCTGGATCTTACGATGCAGTAGTAGTGGCAACGCGAGTTTTTTTTTAAGTTATGGACAACGAGTTAGTCATGGTGCTTGATTTAATCAGTAGAATAATTAGTTTATGGAAAACTAGCTTACGAAAAACTAGTCCATTTTAATCAGTCAAGTTATTAAGTTGTAGACGGAGCTTTTTTTACAGGAGTTAAACAAGTTTACAGAAAACTAGCTTTTCATATACCATTTATCGAAACTATTCCATAGCTATTAGGCCTCCACAACTATATATCATGTAGGATTTGCAGGGTTGATAGTTGCTATTAATTAGCTAGCGGGAGTAGCCACCTCTTTCACAAATTCACTTAACAATGGAACAAATAGTTTTTTCTTTTTTATATTATATCTGCATCGAAAAAAAAGAATGAGCTGACATGTTTTTCTTTTGCCTAGACTTGCACAGAAACCTATATCACGTATGTGGTACGAGAACTTTCCCATGGGACGCAATGCTGGCAGTGTGATTGGATGACAAGCTGCAACTTAAGCATATCTCACATTTTCACGCGCATGCACACCTAGGGATTCTCATATAGTCCTATTGTTCCGTCAAATAAAAATAAAATCAATGTTGTTGTTCTGTCAAATAAAAATAAAAATATATCGTTGTATTGTGCCAAACCAAAAGGAATTAAACTGGCCATGCATTTGGAAAGGGTTATACTAGTGTAACACATTGGTCCACCAGCCACTGGCTCGGTCACCACTGTGTGGCTTTCAGTCTTTCAGTCCCAGCCCACATGGGAGTGCTACGAAGAGCTGACTATGCCTTCTCAGTGGCCCATTACAGAAGTGCTAAACATTACATTGCCATGCAGTAGTTTTAGTCCCACATTGCTAAGGCAAGAAAGTTGAGACCAACTTATAAGGAGAGCTCTTGTAGACATCTAAAATGCTACAGACACACAATGCCTTACACTCTATACACATAGCGCGTGCGCTCGCGTGAATATTCGCGACTTATGACTTTGGAGTTGCGGACATCGGCGCGGCTAGCGGATCTAGCAAAAAAAATCACTTTAGTTTTCTTTGTTTTTTCTTAATTATTCTTTATTCTATCTGGAGATAGAGCGTCTGAACGAAATATTCATAGATGACACGGAGATACACTCTCTCACTAGAATCATGTCATTATTTTTTCTTAATTATTCTTCAATCTATCTAGCTAGACATGCGTACAACTTAGCTCACCAGTTTCAGCTTTGCTTTCAACCCTAATTTCAAAAATCATCATCGTATTTTATCATTTTCACTGTATGTACTAAAATTAGTGTAAAAATGATTTCAAATGGAGCTCGGCTATAGGTTCATATATTTCAGCATGTAACTGTAGCATCTAGAGCTCGGCTGAACTATCCTATTACCTTTGTGTAGAAGTAGTTGGCATCGGTTAGCTAATTGCTTCATCTATAGCCTATAGGTTGAGAACGTAAAAAGAAACTACGTATTATTTCATTAGCTAGCAGTTTTAAGTAACCAGTTATACTTTCAACGAAAATCCAAGTCTACAATCTGTAGGCATTGATAAGTTAATCCCTTGCTTCATCTATAGCTAATTGCTTCATCTATAGCCTATAGGTATGATTTTAATTGGTTATGTCTAGCAATGGCTTTGTTGAAGCCATTGTTTGAGAGAACGGAATTTCTCTAGGATGAAAATCTAAGATATATGATCAGGCAACGATGTCACTTGTGCATTGTTTCCTTCTTAAAAGCGTCGTGTCTGGAGAATTTGAATCCATGTGTTGTCTTGACGGTGGTTTGTTGGTGATTTGTGCTGCAGCTACAAGGAATTGATCATTATACTGGGATCTTCTGTTTTCTTCTTCTTCTTCTTTTTTGTTCTAGGGTTGTGTACATATGTAATATCTTTACTACATTTTAATTTTGCAAAATCTGAATGTAATTGATATCTTTGCCATATTAATATGACACCGAATTTTCTTGGAAGTGTATTCGGGCGTTTGATACCTATATATAACTCTTGTTGTGTTATTGTTCTTATGAGTGAAGGAATTGTGATGTATCGAAATTTTCAAAATGAATGTGGAAATTACCTCAATAGCGATGTACGTTTTCAAAAATGACATCAAAATGTGTGGTAGCAAACAAAATCAATGGATAAAAAGAAGGGGAACGGAGGAGATTACCTCAAGGAACGAGTTGGGAACGATCTCCACGGACAGATCTGGTGATTTGGTGGTGGATTTGGTGGGGGGAGAGGGGGGAGAGAGAGAGCCGGGCGCCACACCCTGTGGAGAGGACGAACAGAGGGAGAAAGAAAGAAGAAGGGTCGGGCTGGTTGGGCGCGCGCGGCCAAAATTAAGTGGACGTGTGGCGCCCTTGCCAGGGGCGCCACACTTTCAAAGTGTGGCGCCGGCAGCTCAGCGTCGACGGGCCACGTCGGATGGGTTTGTGGCGCCGGCAGCAGGGGCTCCACATGTCCATGTGTGGCGCCCATGAGAGGGCGCCACACAAAAGGGTTTGATGAGTGAAATAGTTTCGCCGGAGGGTCAGTCTATGCTTTTCTTTCACTTTTGGGTTATTTTTGTGCAAATCGCCCGTTTTCTAGTTCCGGTACGTGGGCCGACTTGTTCCCCGAAGTTCAGGTGCCTGGACCAAAGGCTAAGATGAGGTTTATTCATGGGCAACCTCAAATTTATTTGTTTGCCACCCTTAGAGCATCTTTAGCCGTGTCGTCCAAAGCGTTCTCAAAGGGATTTAAGGCGTGTCGGACAAAAAAAGTTCCCAGCCGCGTGTCCCAAAGTCTTTTTTTATTCGGCGCGGTTCGATATGATGTCCAACGCCACGAGCCCGTCCCCGCTACACAGGGGACGCTCGGGGCACGGCGGACACAATGAAAAGCGAGGCGAAGAGACGCGGGTCCGACGCGTCAGCGGCTCAGAAGTCTAAAACCCCGTGGCCTACCTTTGGTCAAGTGACGTTAATAGTGTCCCAGATTTCCCAGGCGACGCAGGGACACGTCTCGTCGTGCATGGCCGTCCGGGCCGGCGTTATTGCGTCCAACCAACCGCTGCTGCTTGCCTGCCACCTCTGTACATTAAGAGCGCCCCCGCGGTTCTTGTTCATCCTAATCTCTCGCCGCTCCCAGATCTTCTCCTCGCCACTCCAACCTTACCCAATGTCGTCGTCCTGCCGCAATATCGCCACGGCGAACGACTTCGGTCGTGGCAGGCTCACTATGGCGGAGGCGTGGGCGCTTTACCGCACGGGATATCCCGTCCCGCCGGACATGCGCCTGCCAAGCAGCGGCGGGTGGAGGATGGCCATCAACGGCATAGGCGTCGCGCCGCCGCTGTCGCCAGGCACAGAGCGCTGGAGGGACTCCATCAGGTCCCGGCGGTCTTCCCTCACCGCCGACGAGCGGGCTGATCCAACCTGGGAGGCCACCGGCAACAACGCCTGGTGCGTTGCCTACTTCCGAGCGCAAGTACAACATGGAGATGAACAGCACCACCGGCCTCGTCGGGCCGGCGGAATAGCTGGAACAAGGACGGGCGCGTCCTCTTCTGGGGCGTTCCGGGCGCACCCTGGAGAACGTCATCGACGACATCCACAATGGTGCTCCAAGGTTGGAGACGCCGTCCTCACCGCCAGCGTCTCCCGCATCGCGCTGGCAACCGAGGAGGACGTACTCCTCCTCCTCCAACTCTTCCTCATCAGGGCCGGCCCGATCGATGCCATCCTCGTCGCACCGTGTCGCGCCCTACAGCGCCACCAAGCGCGAGGTGAAGTAGGAGCCGGAGTTCGTGACGCCGCCCGTTAATCCGAGGCGCGGCGGCAGCGCCCTCATCATCCCTAAGCCGAAGGTGAAGGAGCAGCAGGACGACGAGGCAGCGGGAAAGGCGGCGTTGCTGGCGGAGTACGAGCGGCATCAACGACGACCCCGAGGACTGCCCAGGGCTGCGAGCGGCGTGCTTGGGCGACCTCGACACGGCGATCGCCATGTCCATCCGCGACACCGGGAAGCCGCTCGTGGACCTCACCGACGAATGCGAGGCTGGACCAAGCGGCGTGGTGAAGGACGAGCCCGTCGACGAGCCCGACGAGCGCGGCAGGCAGGAGGTCGTCACCGACGACATGTATAACTTCCACCAGTATACGACGCCTCCAGCCGCCGCAAGTACGACTAGATTAGGTTTAGTTTAAATTTCATGGAATTTAGTTCAAATCTATGTAATATATAGCAAGTTTGAATGAATTCTCTTAAGTTTTACATATATTTTACATATATGAAATTTCTTTTGGGGGACGCGGCTGGGGAGCGACGTCCCACAAACGCGGCACGAAGGAAAACAAGTCCCCCAAACGCTCGATCCGGCGCCGTTTGGGGACGCTTTGGAGGACGAGGCTGGAGATGCTCTTAGTTTCAAAATAAGTGTTCCAATTTGGCTGGACATAAATGTATCCATATGTTGAAATATGTCTAGATACATTCGCATCTACATAAAGCTATAATACTTATTTCAGAACGGAAGTATCATTTGACTGTTGGCAAGATTTTCTTTCCTTCCAATGAGAATGTGAGATATCGTCAGTGGCGTATCCAATAGAGGTGTTATGGCAACCCTCCAAAAATATGTAAAAATGTTACCTACTCCCTATGTCCTAAATTATTCGTCGCTGATTTATCTAGATACATGTGAATCTAGAAAAATTCGTGACATCTAATTTGGGACAAATGGTACTAATTTTTACACTAATCAATGCTAAATGCAAAGCCTAGTAAAGATTTTTACACTAATCAATGCTAAATGCACTGGTGGAAAAACAGGCTTCCGGGAAGCCCCATAAGTCGCGAAGGTAAAGGAACCGCGACTAATGGGGCCTTTAGTCGCGGTTCGTGTGGCGAACCGCGACCAAAGGCCTGGGCCCAGGGCGCACGGTGGCCAGCTGGTGCACGTGGGGGGCTTTAGTCGCGGTTGGCCAGCCCAACCGCGACTAAAGGTGCCCGAAGGCCTTTAGTCGCGGTTGGCCGGGCCAACCGGGACTAAAGCCCCTCCCCTATATATACCCATCCAGCAGCCAACACTTAGCCATTTGGAGCCATTCTCTTCACAAACTTCACAAGTGAGTGTTAGGTTTGCTTTTGGTTCCTCTTATGCACATAAGGTGTTTGATGAAATGCCCCAAGAGCATGAAACAAACATGATATGAAGTGTTGGAGTCACACTTGAGCTTTCTCATTTATTTTTTCCTCCTCGATCGCGGTTAGCAACTTGAACCTTTGATATGTGTCATTGATAAAATATGCATGTGTGTGTAGTTCATTAATTGTTTAATTTATATTGTTTGTAGCTAGTTAGTTTAACAAATGCATGATGGTTAATTATATATTTTATATTATAATAATGCGGATGAATCGGCAATGGATGTACGGTAACCGACTCTCCGGCGAGTTCGAGTACGGGTTTGAAAGATTTCCTCGTAGTGGCTAATGCGAACAAGCGGGGGGTTTTGTTATCTGTCCATGTGTTAAGTGTAAGAATCAGAAGGGTTACTCTTCCTCAAGAGATGTTCACATGCACCTGCTTCGGCACGGTTTCATGCCAAGCTATAATTGTTGGACCAAGCATGGAGAAAGAGGGGTTATAATGGAAGAAGATGAAGAAGGGGATGATTTCAATGATGAAAGCTATCTTTCTCATTTCGGTGATACTTTCATGGAGGATGCTCGAAGGTGAAGGGGAAGGTGAAGAAGAGGCACGTGATGATCCCGTTGATGATCTTGGTCGGACCATTGCTGATGCACGGAGACGCTGCGAAACTGAAAAAGAGAGGGAGAATTTGGATCGCATGTTAGAGGATCACGGGAAGGCGCTGTACCCCGGATGCGATGATGGTCCGAAAAAGCTGGGCTGCACACCTGGATTTGCTTGAGATGGAAGGCACAGGCAGGTGTAGCTGACTCGGCATTTGAAAACTTGCTGAAAATGTTGAAGAATATGTTTCCAAAGAATAACGAGTTGCCCGCCACTACGTACGAAGCAAAGAAGGTTGTCCGCCCTCTAGGTTTAGAGGTTACGAAGATACATGCATGCATCAACGATCGCATCCTCTACCGCGGTGAATACGAGAATTTGAATGAATGCCCGGTATGCACCGCATTGCGTTATAAGATCGGAGGCGATGACCCCGGTGACGATGTTGAGGGCCGAAACCCGGGAAGAGGGTTCCCGCCAAGGTGATGTGGTATGCTCCTATAATACCACGGTTGAAACGTCCGTTCGGGAACAAAGAGCATGCCAAGTTGTTGCGATGGCACAAAGAGGACCGTAAGTCGGACGGGGAGTTGAGACACCCCGCAGATGGAACGCAATGGAGAAAGATCGACAGAGAGTTCAAAGATTTTGCAGCCGACGCAAGGAACATAAGATTTGGTCTAAGTACGGATGGCATGAATCCTTTTGGCGAGCGAGCTCCGGCCATAGCACCTGGCCCGTGACTCTATGCATCTACAACCTTCCTCCTTGGTTGTGCATGAAGCGGAAGTTCATTATGATGCCGGTGCTCATCCAAGGTCCGAAGCAACCCGACAACGACATCGATGTGTACCTAAGGCCATTAGTTGATGAGCTTTTACAGCTGTGGGGCAGACCTGGTGTCCGTGTGTGGGATGAGCACAAAGAAGAGGAATTTGACCTACGAGCGTTGCTTTTCGTAACCATCAACGATTGGCCTGCTCTTAGTAACCTTTCGGGACTGTCAAATAAGGGATACAATGCATGCACGCACTGCTTACATGAGGCCGAAAGTGTACATTTGCCAAATTGTAAGAAGAACGTGTACCTTGGGCATCGTCGATTTCTTCCGAAAGGTCATCCGAGTAAGAAAGAAAGGCAAGCATTACAACGGCAAGGCAGATCACCGGCCGAAGCCTGCGGAACACACTCGGTGCTGAGGTATTTGATATGGTCAAGGGTTTGAAAGTCATCTTTGGAAAGGGTCCTGGCGGACAATCGGTTCCGAAGGGAGCCGACGGGCACGTAGCCATGTGGAAGAAGAAATCTATATTGCGGGAGCTAGAATATTGGAAAGTCCTAGAAGTCCGCTCTGCAATCGACGTGATGCACGTTACGAAGAATATTTGCGTGAACATCCTAAGCTTCTTGGGCGTGTATGGGAAGTCAAATGATACAAAGGAAGCACGGCAGGACCGGCAAAGTTTGAAAGACCACGATGACCCGCATCCGGAACGGTTTCAAGGTCGTGCCGGCTACGCTCGACCAAAGAAGAGAAGGTCATCTTTTTGAATGCCCGAGCGGTATGAAGGTCCCGTCAGGATTCTCGTCCAATATAAAGGGAATAATAAACATGGCGGAGAAAAAGTTCCAAAACCCGAAGTCTCACGACCGCCACGTGATTATGACGCAATTGCTTCCGATTGCTTTGAGGGGCTCCTGCGGAAAATGTTCGAGTAGCCATTGTGAAGCTATGTGCATTCCTCAATGCAATCTCTCGAAGGTAATCAATCCAGAAGTTCTACCACGGTTACGGAACGATGTGATCCAATGTCTTGTCGGTTTCGAGTTGGTGTTCCCGCCATCCTTCTTCAATATTATGACGCACCTCCTGGTTCACCTAGTCGATGAGATTTCCATTCTCGGTCCTGTATTTCTACACAATATGTTCCCCTTCGAGAGGTTCATGGGAGTATTAAAGAAATATGTTCGTAACCGTGCTAGGCCAGAAGGAAGCATCGCCAAGGGCTATGGAAATGAGGAGGTAATTGAGTTTTGTGTTGACTTTGTTCCTGACCTTAAGCCGATTGGTCTTCCTCAATCGCGGCACGAGGGGAGACTAAGTGGAAAAGGCACGATCGGAAGGAAATCAATGATATGTATGGACGGCCATTCTCCGATCGAAGCACACCACACGGTTCGACCAATTCCAGCTTGGTGGCTCCGTACTTTGAGAAACACAAGAATATTTTACGCTCGGACAACCACGGGAAGCCTGAATCCTGGATTAGGAAGGCCCACATGGAGACTTTCGGCGGTTGGTTGAGAAAACATTTAATGAGTGACAATAAGGTTGTAGATCAGCTGTACATGTTGGCCAAGACACCATCTTCGACTATAACGACTTTCCAAGGTACGAGATAAATGGGAATACATTTTACACGATCGCCCAAGATAAAAAGAGCACCAACCAAAACAGGTGGTGTCCGCTTTGATGCAGGCAACCGAGAATGGGCAAAAGGTCACATATTATGGTTACATAGAGGAGATATGGGAACTTGACTATGGACCCTCCTTTAGGGTCCCTTTGTTCCGGTGCAAATGGTTCAAGCTAACGAGGAGGTGGGGTAAAGGTGGACCAGCAATACGGAATGACAATGGTGGATTTCAACAATCTTGGTTACCTTGACGAACCATTCGTCCTAGCGAAAGATGTCGCTCAGGTTTTCTATGTGAAGGACATGAGTAGCAAACCGAGGAAACGGAAAGATAAGAAAACGATCGGTACATCATGCGATGATCCAAAGCGGCACATTGTTCTTTCGGGGAAAAGAAACATCGTGGGAGTGGAGGACAAGACAGGACATGTCGGAAGATTATAATATGTTTGCTGAAATTCCGCCCTTCAAAGTGAACACCGACCCAAGCATTAAGTTAAATGATGAGGATGCTCCATGGATACGGCACAATCGTAAGCAAGCGGGGACACAAGGGAAGAAATGATGTGTAATAATTTATTGTACCAAACTTTGTTGAATGAATCATGTGAATTATATTACCCGTGATGTGTTTGGTGTCCATTTTCGAATGATTCAATTGACTCGAGATAGCACTGATGATACATGAAATTTGGAGTGACTAAGTCATACTCCCGCATACATGAAATTTGGAGTGACTAAGTCATACTCCTGCATATAGGAAATTTGGAGTGACTAAGTCATACTCCTGCATACATGAAATTTGGAGTGATTTAGTCATACTCACTGCCTAGGCGTATAATATGCATACTCGTAGTCTTCATAGCCGCCGCCGTTGTACCGGTAGTCGTCGCCTTCTAAGTTGCTCGGCGTCGTCGTCGGCTCGTTGTCGTCGGCTGTCGTCGGGCGGCGCTCGTGGCTCAAGCGAGGGTAGCGCGGGCGGGGATATCGCCGGCCGTGATGTAGTCCATGACGCTCGCGAAGTCCGGCCGTACCACCATAGCCGACGGCCGGCCTCGTGGAAGTTTCCGGGAGGCGGACCGTCCTCCTCATACACGGCGAGCGCCCTCTCACGCCGATTGATGAAGAAGGCGTCCCAAGTATGCTGGTTATCGGGATGCCGGCGGGGATTCATCCGCTGCTCCGGCGTGAGGTCGAGGTAGTAGTGGTTCGTGATGGCCGCCCGGCGCGCGGTACCACGAGGGACGGGAGGGACCGGCACGCCGCCGGCGCTCAGGCTCCGGCCGGCGAGGGACGCGGTAGCCGGAGGGCAAGGGTAGTTCGAGGCGCAAAGCTCCTCCACCTGCTGGTAGGTTAGAGTGGGTGCGGTGGAAGCCATGAGAGAGTGATGAGAGATTGTAGAGATGTGATAATGCTGGCCAAGCCGGGCTACCTATATGTAGTGACAAATGGCGGGAAAAATGGGAGCGGGAAGACGAGGAGGCGGGAAGAAAGAGGCGGGGAGAAAGTGGCGGGAAGAAATTGGCGGGAAAAAATTGGCGGGAAGAAAGAGGCCGGAAGAAATTGGCGGGAAACAATTGGCGGGAAGAAAGAGGCGGGAAGACGAGGGAAGAAATGGCGGGAAGACGAGGAGGGAAGAGGGGTCGGCGGAAAGAGGCGGGAAGAGGGGGCCAACGAACTTTTGAATTGAATTAGTTTTATTTTTATGAATTTTTGATAATTTGTATTTTTAAAATTTTGAATTGAAATAGTTTTATTTTTATGAATTTTTTGATATATTATATGTATTTTAAACATTTTGAATTGAATTAGTTTTATTTTTCTTAATTTTTTGATATATTATTTGTATTTTTAACATATTGAAATGAATTAGTTTTATTTTCCTGAATTTTTTCATACATTATTTGTATTTTTAGCATTTAGAAATGAATTAGTTTTAATTTTCTGAATTTTTTGATATAATATTTGTATTTTTAAGATTTTGAATTGAATTAGTTTTATTTTTCTGAATTTATTGATATATTATATGTATTTTTCAGATTTTGAAATGAATTTGATTTATTTTTCTTAATTTTTTGATATATTATTTGTATTTTTAACATATTGAAATGAATTAGTTTTATTTTTCTGATTTTTTTGATATATTATTTGTATTTTTAAGATTTAGAAATGAATTAGTTTTATTATTCTGAATTTTTTCATATATTATATGTATTTTTCAGATTTTGAAATGAATTAGTTTTATTTTTCTTTACTTTTTGATATATTATTTGTAATTTGAAAAAGAAAAGTAATTCGAAAAAGAAAAGTAATTTCAAAAAGAAAAGTAATTTCAAAAAATACCTTTAGTCGCGGTTGGCCTCGCCAACCGCGACTAAAGGTATTTTTCCGCGGGAAACGAAAACCCGGCGAAAATACCCTTTAGTCGCGGTTGGTGTGGCCAACCGCGACTAAGAGTGCCCTGCTAGTCGCGGGCCGCCTCCCCAACCGCGACTAAAGGGGTGTTATTATAAATACGCGCGCCGCGCGAGCGGCTGCTTCATCTTCTTCTCCGCGCGAACGACGAACTGCCGAAGCCCCGCTCGCCGCCGCGTCGCCGTCGCCTCACGCCGCCGTCGCCGTCGCTCCTCACGCCGCCGTCGCCGCGCCCGAGCCGCCGAACAACACCGCCGTCGCCTCACGCCCCTCGCCGTCGCGCCCTCGCCGGCCGCCGCGAACCACCGTACGCTCCCCGCCCCGCCCGGCCGTATACGTCGTCGTCCTTCCCGGCCCGCGCGGCGCCGGCGCCGCCCGCGCCACGCGAGACGGGGAGAGCGCCGCCCTCGCCGCCCCTGGCCCCCCGCGCGCGCCGCCGATGCGTACGGCCCGCCCTCTCGAGCCGGCCGGCGGCCACCGGATCGGAGAGAGAGAGAGGGAGGGAGGAGAAGGAGAGAGGGAGAGGGGCCGGCCTGTTTTTTTTCTTTTTTTTTGTGTTTTTTTGTTCTTTGTAATTTTAAATAGTTAATTAGTTTAACAAAAAGGTAAAATAACTTAAAACTTGTATAACTTAATATTTGTATAACTAATTAATTAAGTTGTTTTTGTAACTAATTAAAGTTTAAATTTGACTTAAACGAATTAACTTGTTGTTAATTGAAATTGTAAACTAAAATTTTGACTTAACAAAATTTAGACTTAATGATCAAACATTTTGTACTCCCCTCGAAATTTTGACATAACAAAAATAATTTAGACTTAACAAAATTTAGACTTAATGTAACTAAAATTTTAACTTAACAAAATTTTATTTGGGATCGAGAGGGGGCGGCGAGGGTTATGTGTCCTCGGCACCGCCACCGCCCTCTCGGTCACCGCCACACCGGTCTCTCGGTCACCGCCACCGGTCTCTCGGTCACCGCCACACCGGTCTCTCGGTCACGCGTTCACTGCGTCCCCCTTTCGCCACCGCCACCGGTCTCTCGGTCACGCGGTCACTGCGTCCCCCTTTCGCCACCGCCACCGGTCTCTCGGTCACGCGGTCATCGCGTCCCCCTCTCGCCTCCCGCTCGTCGCCCTCTCTCTTTATATGTAGAAGAGATATGATAATGCTGGCATATACACAATTAATTTGTTTTGACTACATGTTTTCGGGATCGACATATGGCGGACGATAGAGGTGACCCGATTCTGGACAACTATGATCCGGACGCCGAAGAACATATCTTCGGCATCATAAAAGGCGATGTTATATATGTGCCGACCGGAGAAGAAGAAGATGATATCTCTTCTTATCCGAACCTTGAGGGTGAAGATGAAGGGCGCCGTCGGCAAGATGATGCCGAAGAAACGTCGATAAACGACGATCTTCGGTTGGAAGTAGCAACCACCTCCGGCGCCGAGGTATATATATATACATATTGAGCGTCCGGTGATACAACTAACCGATTTGAATAAATGTGTGTGTACTAACGCGCGCGACTCTCTTTCTTATTTTAGCCCTCGGCCGGATCGTCGAAAAAATCGAGTACGTCGTCGTCAAAGCGTGGCGCAACCAAGACGATGAAACCAGGAGAAACATGCACCATCGATGTTGTCGACGAAGAAACCGGCAGGCCGCTGGAGCCCAGCAAGAACGCCACCAAGTTTGTCAGCCAATGCGGAGCCGTTGTTAGAGACAACGTCTCGATCACCCGCCGAGAGTGGAATGAGCCAAAGAAGGCACGTGTTGGTTTCACTTTTGTCGAACGAGAGAGAAAAAAAGATTGCTTCAACAAGCTTATGGAACATTTCGTTCTACCTCCGGAATACCGCAAATACGATGAGGAGGGTAACAAGATTGCGGAAAACAAGAAGAGGCGCAAGCTAGTCAAACGAGTTCGCTCTTTCTAGGATGGCCAACGCATTCGGAAATACAAGCAAAATCTAGCCCATGACTTTGTCAACCAGGGCAAGACTCCGGATTTCAAAGGACAATATGAGAAACTGCAACATGATTGGCCAGAATTTGTGAAGCAAAAGAAATCGGAGCGAGTTCCTTGAACTATCGAAAAAAATAAGGAAAATGCGGCCAAGAAGGAGTACAATCATAAAATGGGGCCGGGAGGGTATCGCTTTTGGCAGCCTAAGTGGGAGAAGATGGAGAACGAGCTGAGGGCGCGAGGAATCCGTCCAGTGTACGGAGGGATGGGACCCAAGGGCCAAAAGCCGGTGGTACGGGCATGGGGGATCGCTGAACCCGGAGACGGGGAGTGTGTTTACCGGGGCAAAATAATTACACCCACCCAAAACCTTATTGAGGCAATGAGGGATGCTCAAGAGGGGAGGATCAGGTTCAACAGAGAGAACGACGCCTTGACAAAAGCCCTCGGGAATCCTGAACACGGAGGACGTGTACGAGGCATGCCCGGGGACATTTCGTGGAAACTAGGGTTCCCCCGAAAAGATGACCCGTACGGTTACGAAGCCGTAAGAGAAAGATGGATCGGGATGCGGATGTTGTGGCGAAGTTGGTAACGGAAATGGATGTGATGAAGAAAACCGTGAGTGTACTAGTCGCCGAAAGAGATGCAGCTCGGGCGCAGCATGAAGATCATCCAATGGATCTCGGAAGCCGCAGCGGAGAAGAAGCAGCGTGGCTTCCACGGAGGCCTCACCGGGCCGGTGCACCGACGATCGAAATTACTGCACCGGAGCCTCGACTGGTGGTCGAGGTTATCGCACCGGAGCCTCCTCGCTACCCCGTGGACGATATAAAGGAGATGAAAGCATGTCATCTGTATTATCCTATCGGGAACATGTCCATGAAGGTAGCCATCGGCAGTGCTTTACCACTTGGAGCACTCCACCACAACAACCCCATTCAAGATGGCTATGCTCGTGTCACGGTGGAGGAGATAGTCCAAGGGTTTGAGGACCCGGACATTGACATTGCTACACCTGAAGGGGTGAAAAGACTTGGAGATGTCAAGCGCCAGTTCATTCTATGGCAGAAGAAATTTATCAAGTTTCCAGGCGAGGCGCCAACAAGTCCACCCCCGTACGGTGGTGGTGGTGGCGGTGGCGGTGACGGTGGCGGTGGCGGTGGCGGTGACGGTGGCGGTGGCGGTGATGGTGGCGGTGGTGCTTCACCTAATACACCTCATTCACGTCAGCCGGACGCCGCCCCCGGTCCTCGTCCGGCGGGTGATCGGACACCGGTACCGCCCCCAATCCACCTCCGGCGAAGAAGCGTAGCGGTCCTTGGTTATTAACCCGGACCCTTACGTACCTAAGAAAACAAAGGTACCGGAGGTATCACTGAAGCCTCTCCCCAGGAGGTCTTGGGAAAGTAGTGCCGAGGAAGTCGAGGCGGGCGCGGCTGCTGATTTAGAGAAATGGAAGGCAAGCTAGCGTCCAGAAGAAAATAGAGGGCGAGCCCAAGCCGAGTATATTCGACAAGGAAAAGCGAGTGGGCTAAGTCATTTTTGAACACACCGTCCCAAGCCGCGAAGAATCCGCTCGACGACTATTTACGTGAACTTCGTAGGCAAGCACTCGCGTTCAAGAACAGGAAAGAGTTGGCGGAGAAGAAAGCCTTGAAGGACGAGGCCGAGTCAAAATTAGAAAGGGGGAAAGAAGTTGCCCAGCTCGGGGAACAAAGTAAACAATCGATCGCCCCGCTCATAGTGCAAGCCGCCGGTCCGGATGCCCCCGATATCATAGCAGCTGCGGCAGCACATGGATTGACTGTAGAAAGTGCCAGAAAACAAGCGGCCGACTTAGGTATCACTCTTCGTGCGGTGTTAGGCCTTGATGAGGCGCCAATGAAGGACGTAGTATTTACATATGTGAAGAATGGCCCTCTCATCGAGCCTGCGCAGAAGAGGATCTACCTCGACAAATGAAAGGTCTCGCTAAATTGGTACAAGGCTTACATAAAACATGAAAACGCCAAAGACTATATCTATGCGGAAGTTAAATATGAGCATCACTTCAAACGTTACTGGGTACAAATTCCTCCGAGTGAATTGTTCCAGCCTGTTCAATCTGCGCGACCTCGACAAATCTATCATCGGTTGCTACGTTACGTAAGTGATTTATTAATTTCTACCCCATCTCGTTCATTGCCTTGCACTATATATATATATATATATATATATATATATTGTCCTAACTATCTTGTTGTGTACGCTATATATTATGCAGAATGAAGAAGCGGGAAATGCGAATAAGGAACATCCATGATGTTGGGTTCATTGACCCACACATCGTTAATTCATATGTGTTAGAACACCACCCCGCCGACGTGGAGGAAGACTCTGTGGCGGTTTATTAGAAAACAGCAACAGAAAAGTGATATTCTATTTCCTTACCATTTTGGGTGAGTGTTTCTGTCTTGAGCACATTCTCTTTTGTTTACTCCATGCATGGTATGTGGCTAATCGATGAGTTATGCATGATCTGTGCATGTATCGTGTCCGCAGGTTCCACTGGATTCTTATGGTAATTAAAGTTCAGACCTCCTCGGTTCTCGTCCACGACTCTCTGAATATGGATCCGGCGCTTTGGGGCGACATGAGAAAAATGATGCAAAAGTAACTATTTTCATTCATTTGCGCTCTATATCGATCGGCCTATTTCGTTCATCATTTCCTAATATCAAGTAACTAATTAATAACTCTCTTGTTTATTTAATTTTCTTTGCCTCGTAGGGTTTGGAGACGGTTCGTAGATACCAAGGTCGGTGAATTCAAAAAAGAGCTACATTTTAAAATGGCAGTGCCGACGATTGGGGATACTCAGCCACCGGGGACCAATCTATGTGGATACTATGTTTGTGAGAGGATCCGGAGATACTGCAATGAGCGGGACCATACGTGTGAGAACAACATCCCGAGGAATAACCTCCGGAAGACGCTTAGTCCGAAGCTCGCTTCCGACCACTTCAAGAGGAACTAGCTGGATGGTTGGCGAGGGAAGTCATCGATCCTAGAGGAGAACACTATTACGATGACGTAGATCTTTATAGGCACCGGAATTTGTAACTAACTTGTTCAAAATTGTATATGGTCATCCGATATTGAATATATATTGTATATGGTCATCCGATATTGAATATATATTGTATATTACTCTTGAATTCTTTTTGGTTCTAATTTCAAATTTGTTTGAAATTGTACATTCATATGCATGTATGTATACGAGTACCGTAGAATATGTGAAACTCCTTCAAAATTAAAACCCAAAAGAAATAAAATAATACAAATTAAAAAGAAACCAGATTTAGGGGGAGGGGGGGGCTAAACCCTAAACCTCGCGGAGGCCTTTAGTCGCGGTTGGCCGGAAGAACCACGACTAAAGGTCCTCCGCCCGGCGCTCGCCCGAGGCCCACGTGGATGGGCCTTTAGTCGCGGTTCGTGAGGAACCGCGACTAAAGGGGGGGGCCTTTAGTCGCGCTACTTTGGTCGCGGTTGGGCCACCGCGACTAATGGCAGTTGCCAACCGCGACCAAAGCCCCTTTTTCCACCAGTGACGTGGCCAAGAAGGTTCGTTTTTCGCAAAAAAGAAGAAGCTTAGTTGATCATAATGCATGTTCTATAAGAATTCAAGAAGTGGAACATATCCGCCATGATAGTTTGTGAATTAACAAAGTTGACTAATATAATAACTACAATAAGATATTAGGAAGAAATAACACGCCATGTTTTGGCCTTTACCAATGTTATTACACGTCAATTTCTAGACCCATGCATGTCTACCAATGTAATTTAAGATGTAATCAAACCCTGTGTTTGCTAGTAGTATATTATACACATGTACTCTATTTTTTTCTTGCAAGTAGATGGTTTCTGACGTACAAGGCATTGAAGTAGCTATCAGTCTAGAATCGTGATGACATGTTGTGGTACCATCAACAACATGGCAGGGAAGAAGCTACAACCATGTACACGCGGAGCGTAGGTTGCAAGGAAGAAGCAATATCATCATGCATGAGGGTGGGGTCCTTAGTACTTTGTTGCTAGCAAAATGTACACATGAGGTAGAAATAAAGCATGTCAGAGATAGTGGGCCGTACAGGACATGGGAGGTCGAAACTGTGAGTTAGAGTCTGGACCAATATTGGGGCGGACAACGATGTGAAATAAGGTTAGCATGGACCAAGCCAAAGGTGACAAGTAGGGGTGCGAAGGCGGGACAACATCGAGAAATTGAGGGTGAGGCCGTGAAATAAAGTTAGCATGGACCTCTAAACCTCAATTTAGAGGTTAGAGTAAGGGTGAGGCTGTGAGGGTGATGACAACATGAGAGGGAAGGGACTATAGGGATCGCCTTATCATTCAACCATGTCACCTGAATTGAGTCGATTGATTTTCAGAAGAAAGTTGGAGGTATTATGGCATGCATGTTAGACATATTTGGTCTGAGTTAGGAGGTAATATGCTACATGTGTTATTTGGATACGTACAATATGGATGCATGCGTCTGGATCTTACGATGCAGTAGTAGTGGCAACGCGAGTTTTTTTTTAAGTTATGGACAACGAGTTAGTCATGGTGCTTGATTTAATCAGTAGAATAATTAGTTTATGGAAAACTAGCTTACGAAAAACTAGTCCATTTTAATCAGTCAAGTTATTAAGTTGTAGACGGAGCTTTTTTTACAGGAGTTAAACAAGTTTACAGAAAACTAGCTTTTCATATACCATTTATCGAAACTATTCCATAGCTATTAGGCCTCCACAACTATATATCATGTAGGATTTGCAGGGTTGATAGTTGCTATTAATTAGCTAGCGGGAGTAGCCACCTCTTTCACAAATTCACTTAACAATGGAACAAATAGTTTTTTCTTTTTTATATTATATCTGCATCGAAAAAAAAGAATGAGCTGACATGTTTTTCTTTTGCCTAGACTTGCACAGAAACCTATATCACGTATGTGGTACGAGAACTTTCCCATGGGACGCAATGCTGGCAGTGTGATTGGATGACAAGCTGCAACTTAAGCATATCTCACATTTTCACGCGCATGCACACCTAGGGATTCTCATATAGTCCTATTGTTCCGTCAAATAAAAATAAAATCAATGTTGTTGTTCTGTCAAATAAAAATAAAAATATATCGTTGTATTGTGCCAAACCAAAAGGAATTAAACTGGCCATGCATTTGGAAAGGGTTATACTAGTGTAACACATTGGTCCACCAGCCACTGGCTCGGTCACCACTGTGTGGCTTTCAGTCTTTCAGTCCCAGCCCACATGGGAGTGCTACGAAGAGCTGACTATGCCTTCTCAGTGGCCCATTACAGAAGTGCTAAACATTACATTGCCATGCAGTAGTTTTAGTCCCACATTGCTAAGGCAAGAAAGTTGAGACCAACTTATAAGGAGAGCTCTTGTAGACATCTAAAATGCTACGGACACACAATGCCTTACACTCTATACACATAGCGCGTGCGCTCGCGTGAATATTCGCGACTTATGACTTTGGAGTTGCGGACATCGGCGCGGCTAGCGGATCTAGCAAAAAAAATCACTTTAGTTTTCTTTGTTTTTTCTTAATTATTCTTTATTCTATCTCGGAGATAGAGCGTCCGAACGAAATATTCATAGATGACACGGAGATACACTCTCTCACTAGAATCATGTCATTATTTTTTCTTAATTATTCTTCAATCTATCTAGCTAGACATGCGTACAACTTAGCTCACCAGTTTCAGCTTTGCTTTCAACCCTAATTTCAAAAATCATCATCGTATTTTATCATTTTCACTGTATGTACTAAAATTAGTGTAAAAATGATTTCAAATGGAGCTCGGCTATAGGTTCATATATTTCAGCATGTAACTGTAGCATCTAGAGCTCGGCTGAACTATCCTATTACCTTTGTGTAGAAGTAGTTGGCATCGGTTAGCTAATTGCTTCATCTGTAGCCTATAGGTTGAGAACGTAAAAAGAAACTACGTATTATTTCATTAGCTAGCAGTTTTAAGTAACCAGTTATACTTTCAACGAAAATCCAAGTCTACAATCTGTAGGCATTGATAAGTTAATCCCTTGCTTCATCTATAGCTAATTGCTTCATCTATAGCCTATAGGTATGATTTTAATTGGTTATGTCTAGCAATGGCTTTGTTGAAGCCATTGTTTGAGAGAACGGAATTTCTCTAGGATGAAAATCTAAGATATATGATCAGGCAACGATGTCACTTGTGCATTGTTTCCTTCTTAAAAGCGTCGTGTCTGGAGAATTTGAATCCATGTGTTGTCTTGACGGTGGTTTGTTGGTGATTTGTGCTGCAGCTACAAGGAATTGATCATTATACTGGGATCTTCTGTTTTCTTCTTCTTCTTCTTTTTTGTTCTAGGGTTGTGTACATATGTAATATCTTTACTACATTTTAATTTTGCAAAATCTGAATGTAATTGATATCTTTGCCATATTAATATGACACCGAATTTTCTTGGAAGTGTATTCGGGCGTTTGATACCTATATATAACTCTTGTTGTGTTATTGTTCTTATGAGTGAAGGAATTGTGATGTATCGAAATTTTCAAAATGAATGTGGAAATTACCTCAATAGCGATGTACGTTTTCAAAAATGACATCAAAATGTGTGGTAGCAAACAAAATCAATGGATAAAAAGAAGGGGAACGGAGGAGATTACCTCAAGGAACGAGTTGGGAACGATCTCCACGGACAGATCTGGTGATTTGGTGGTGGATTTGGTGGGGGAGAGGGGGAGAGAGAGAGCCGGGCGCCACACCCCGTGGAGAGGACGAACGAGAGGGAGAAAGAAAGAAGAAGGGTCGGGCTGGTTGGGCGCGCGCGGCCAAAATTAAGTGGACGTGTGGCGCCCTTGCCAGGGGCGCCACACTTTCAAAGTGTGGCGCCGGCAGCTCAGCGTCGACGGGCCACGTCGGATGGGTTTGTGGCGCCGGCAGCAGGGGCTCCACATGTCCATGTGTGGCGCCCATGAGAGGGGCGCCACACAAAAGGGTTTGATGAGTGAAATAGTTTCGCCGGAGGGTCAGTCTGTGCTTTTCTTTCACTTTTGGGTTATTTTTGTGCAAATCGCCCGTTTTCTAGTTCCGGTACGTGGGCCGACTTGTTCCCCGAAGTTCAGGTGCCTGGACCAAAGGCTAAGATGAGGTTTATTCATGGGCAACCTCAAATTTATTTGTTTGCCACCCTTAGAGCATCTTTAGCCGTGTCGTCCAAAGCGTTCTCAAAGGGATTTAAGGCGTGTCGGACAAAAAAGTTCCCAGCCGCGTGTCCCAAAGTCTTTTTTATTCGGCGCGGTTCGATATGATGTCCAACGCCACGAGCCCGTCCCCGCTACACAGGGGACGCTCGGGGCACGGCGGACACAATGAAAAGCGAGGCGAAGAGACGCGGGTCCGACGCGTCAGCGGCTCAGAAGTCTAAAACCCCGTGGCCTACCTTTGGTCAAGCGACGTTAATAGTGTCCCAGATTTCCCAGGCGACGCAGGGACACGTCTCGTCGTGCATGGCCGTTCGCGCCGGCGTTATTGCGTCCAACGACGCGCTGCCGCTTCGCCTGCCACCGCTGTACATTAAGAGCGCCCCTGCGGTTCTTGTTCATCCCAATCTCTCGCCGCTCCCAGATCTTCTCCTCGCCACTCCAACCTTACCCAATGTCGTCGTCCTGCCGCAATATCGCCACGGCGAACGACTTCGGTCGTGGCAGGCTCACTATGGCGGAGGCGTGGGCGCTTTACCGCACGGGATATCCCGTCCCGCCGGACATGCGCCTGCCAAGCAGCGGCGGGTGGAGGATGGCCATCAACGGCATAGGCGTCGCGCCGCCGCTGTCGCCAGGCACAGAGCGCTGGAGGGACTCCATCAGGTCCCGGCGGTCTTCCCTCACCGCCGACGAGCGGGCTGATCCAACCTGGGAGGCCACCGGCAACAACGCCTGGTGCGTTGCCTACTTCCAGGCGCAGTACAACATGGAGATGAACAGCACCACCGGCCTCGTCGGCTGGCGGAATAGCTGGAACAAGGACGGGCGCGTCCTCTTCTGGGGCGTTCCGGGCGCACCCTGGAGAACGTCATCGACGACATCCACAATGGTGCTCCAAGGTTGGAGACGCCGTCCTCACCGCCAGCGTCTCCCGCATCGCGCTGGCAACCGAGGAGGACGTACTCCTCCTCCTCCAACTCTTCCTCATCAGGGCCGGCCCGATCGATGCCATCCTCGTCGCACCGTGTCGCGCCCTACAGCGCCACCAAGCGCGAGGTGAAGTAGGAGCCGGAGTTCGTGACGCCGCCCGTTAATCCGAGGCGCGGCGGCAGCGCCCTCATCATCCCTAAGCCGAAGGTGAAGGAGCAGCAGGACGACGAGGCAGCGGGAAAGGCGGCGTTGCTGGCGGAGTACGAGCGGCATCAACGACGACCCCGAGGACTGCCCAGGGCTGCGAGCGGCGTGCTTGGGCGACCTCGACACGGCGATCGCCATGTCCATCCGCGACACCGGGAAGCCGCTCGTGGACCTCACCGACGAATGCGAGGCTGGACCAAGCGGCGTGGTGAAGGACGAGCCCGTCGACGAGCCCGACGAGCGCGGCAAGCAGGAGGTCGTCACCGACGACATGTATAACTTCCACCAGTATACGACGCCTCCAGCCGCCGCAAGTACGACTAGATTAGGTTTAGTTTAAATTTCATGGAATTTAGTTCAAATCTATGTAATATATAGCAAGTTTGAATGAATTCTCTTAAGTTTTACATATATGAAATTTCTTTTGGGGGACGCGGCTGGAGAGCGACGTCCCACAAACGCGGCACGAAGGAAAACAAGTCCCCCAAACGCTCGATCCGGCGCCGTTTGGGGACGCTTTGGAGGACGAGGCTGGAGATGCTCTTAGTTTCAAAATAAGTGTTCCAATTTGGCTGGACATAAATGTATCCATATGTTGAAATATGTCTAGATACATTCGCATCTACATAAAGCTATAATACTTATTTCAGAACGGAAGTATCATTTGACTGTTGGCAAGATTTTCTTTCCTTCCAATGAGAATGTGAGATATCGTCAGTGGCGTATCCAATAGAGGTGTTATGGCAACCCTCCAAAAATATGTAAAAATGTTACCTACTCCCTATGTCCTAAATTATTCGTCGCTGATTTATCTAGATACATGTGAATCTAGAAAAATTCGTGACATCTAATTTGGGACAAATGGTACTAATTTTTACACTAATCAATGCTAAATGCAAAGCCTAGTAAAGATTTTTCTAAACCTTGCACCCACCCATTTCATCCTATATTCACCACAAGATATTGGACGTGTATCTTTTTGTGATTTCCAATTTTTTAAAATGTAATTAAAACTCTTTGTCTTAATTATGAACCGCTTTTACCTATGTTTCTGACATCGATATCTTGAAAATAAGATCCCACTTATATTTAAACAAATACTTCGTAGAAATTAGTCGATGGGTAATAGTAGACACCGGTAGCTCGCGCACTAAGGGAGGCGAAGCTATCCCTCTCGTCTCCTCCTAAAGATTGAACCTTCTCTCTTCCCTCAAACTCGGCTTTGTAAATACTAAGGGAGGCGAAGCTATCCCGTACGGCGGCTGGAACGTGCGACCCATTTAGACTGGACTTTTATTTTACTTGCCGAGGAGAAAAGAGGGCATGTCTTCGACGACTTAAAGGGAACAAGGGCGAGGCGGTGACAACGTGTCCGAGGTTGTGCGGAAGCGGTGGCGTCGATGATTAAAAAAACGCAAAATCTATTTCTTGCCTGAGCTCCGTGGTGTCTTACGGAGTACGCACTGTTCCGCTCCGTCCGATCCAGCTTGCCACGTGGTAGGGACCACGTTCTGTTCCAGTGTAGAAAACGTGAGGCTTAGCAATTTTATTTTTTGAATTTTCTGTCATTTTCTTTTCTATTTTACAGTGATAAAAAAGGCGATCCGACCCTTTAGCACCGATTCGTAACACGAACCGGTGCTAAAGGTCCCGCACGAACAGGTGCTAATGCCGCGGCTGGTCCCCTGGATGTCCAGACCGCACGAACCGGTGCTAATGACCCCATTAGCACCGGTTCATGCCAAATCCGGTGCTAATGCTGTTTGGAGCAAAAAACCAAAGCCCTCTTTTCTATTAGTGGGTGGTGGAAGTACAAGATGACACAACTTTGAGGCAAGGGTATGGAGCTAGAGCGAAGATATAGGCACGCAGCTCCGACATGATCCTCGAGCGGCGGGTCATATCTAGGCCTTAGGGCCCGATCTAGGCCGGCTACTGGCCATGGGTGGATTGCATACGATGCGTTGCGGCCTCCATCTCCTATGTGGCTACGTCCAATGGTGTGGGTGCCTGCTGTGCTCGAATAAGGAAGCGGTCCTAGGGGTCTTCTGGAGTCAAGACGGTGCTCTGCTTGATGCCCGGTCTCATTAATCTCGCCGTGACAAGTTTCGGAAAGCTCCACCGGAGATCTCCATTGGATGCATGGTGCCTGCCAATTACTGGATTGGATAGGATTTGATAATGTGCTCCTCTGTTTCAGCTTGTACGGCTTCAGGAGGCAGTGGCGCGAAGATTCGTTGACTGTTGACATTTTGGGAACCATTGGTTTTCGATTTTCATGGTGAAGACAGTGACAAAATGTCATGGTGGCTCAGGTCTGAGGACTACGAATGTCGGATAGAGTCTTCGAGGGGATGAAGACTTGTCTTTGTGATTCACCAGTTGTAACTGCGGCATCTGCAAGCGGAAGTGGCAGCACAGGAGGAGAACAAATTCTTGTATTTCAGGTTGAAAATCTAAGGTATGATTTTAATTGGTTATGTCTGGCAATGGCTTTGTTGAAGGCATTGTTTGAGAGAACGGAATTTCTCCAGGATGAAAATCTAAGATATGATCAGGCGACGATGCCACTTGTGCATTGTTTCCTTCTTGAAAGCGTCGTGTCTGGAGAATTTGAACTCCATGTGTTGTCTTGACGGTGGTTTGTTGGTGGTTTGTGCTGCAGCTACAAGGAATTGATCATTATAGTGGGATCTTCTGTTTTTTTTCTTCTTCTTCTTCTTTTTTGTTCTAGGGTTGTGTACATCTTTAATATCTTTACTACATTTTAATTTTGCAAAATCTGAATGTAATTGATATCTTTGCCATATTAATATGACACCGAATTTTCTTGGAAGTGTATTCCGGCGTTTGATACCTATCTATAACTCTTGTTGTGTTATTGTTCTTCTGAGTGAAGGAATTGTGATGTATCGAAATTTTCAAAATGAATGTGGAAATTACCTCAATAGCGATGTACGTTTTCAAAAATGACATCAAAATGTGTGGTAGCAAACAGATCGTCATATGGATCTACGTGTCAGTGGAACATTCATCCTGTTTTCCAAATTGTCAATGACGATAAGATTGCCCCGACAAATGTATATATAATACTACATCTGTACATAAAAGATTGTATGAAATCTATCTAGTATATACTAAAAGTATAATATGAGGTATAAAATAGAGACACCATATTAATCCACATAGGCTAAAAAATATACTTAGTTGAACAATATTTTAAGGATTAAGATTAAAAAATAAAAAGTGTTATGTAGAACTTTAAAAATGTACACACGAGGATATGACATGTATCTTTAAAAAGAATTAAAAGATAATGATATAATAGCACACGTACGTTTTCCATGGATTAAATATCCAATTAAAAAGCTATACACTACTCCTAGGTATGTATTGATATGGAGTCTTGGATGCACAGTTGTCCTCTTAGGTATGTGTTGATATGAAGTCTTGGATGCAAGGTAAAGCAAATCCTTAGTCCAATTACCTTTTTAGCGTGAATTAGGCACACGGATACGGCGAAGCTTGTGATCTCCTTCTCGCCAATATCATCTTTTCTAGCGTGAATTACGAAAATAGATATGGGAAATAGATAATTGAGACTATGTATAGGATAGCACTACAATAGGAAGAGCGGGCAATTAATTGTGAACCTGGCAAGGTACGGGTTAGTGATGCCAATATATCAATTACCTTGCATGTCCAGATTAATTTTTCTCTGGTATATGCAAGATGATTGGTATGGCCGTGGAACTGATTTGCTTGCAGCAGAATCAGTGGAGATTCAGCTTGTCCTCTTTCGCAATCAATCCACCAGACCGGTCATTGCAAACCGATTGAGTATTTGAACTTCTTGATTCACAAGGAATAGGACTTCAGTCCCTCTGATTACTAGATTTGGTCTTTTCTTGCGAATACTAGATTTGGATCATGAATCCATTTCCCGCGATGAAAGGTATATAGTAGTCACTTTTATACTGCTTTAATAAATACAAAGGAAAATAACCATAGTGCATGTATAGCCGTGCCTAAAATTTAGATAACAAGGAGTCTAGGAATTGTCTAGAGATTAATAATGAAGCTACGTACACCACAGATATCCCAAAGGGAGTTGAGATTCCTCGCGTGATTGCAATGTTGAGAGTGTCCACTAGTGAAAGTAGGATCCCTAGGCCTTGTTTCCAATACTGCAAACACCGCTTACTTACTGTTCTACTGCATGTTTACTTGCTGCCATATTTATTTCAGATTGTTATTACCACTCATATTCATCTATACCACCTGCGTTTTAATATCTCTTCGCCGAACTAGTGCACCTATACATCTGACAAGTGTATTAGGTGTGTTGGGGACACAAGAGACTTCTTGTATCTTAATTGAGAGGAATATCTTTGACTTCTACCTCCCTGAGTTCGATAAACCTTGGGTGATTCACTTAAGGGAAACTTGCTGCTGTTCTACAAACCTTTGCTCTTGGAGGCCCAACACTGTCTACAGGAATAGAAGCGTGCGTAGACATCAGGGCGTACCCGGGCATGTCATGCATGGTATACTGCAGCCAAACTTTCATGTAGAAGTTTGTCTTCGATGCTCGGTCGTACGTCAACGTCCCGTGGTGCCAAGAGTGGTTCAAATCATCCACAATCGGCTGCATGTAGACACTCAAGTTCTTCCCCGGGTAATCGGGCCCTGGAATGATCAGCGACAGAAACATGGTCTTCCTCGTCATTAGGACTCCGGGAGGGAGATTGAGCGGAATTACAAACACGGGCTAACAACTGCAAGTGGCAGTCGACATACCATATGGATTGAAGCCATCTGTAGCTATCGCAATTCTGACATTCCGAGCATCTGCTGCCCTTTGGGGGTATTTTCTATCAAAGTTCTTCCATGCATTGCCATCAGATGGATGTCCCATCTTCGTCCGCTCCTGATTGTCCTTTATTCGAGTCCCCATCTTGTGCCACGTCATCTGTTTGGCGGTCTCCTCAGTCAAGTAAAGCCGCTGGATTCTTTTTATGAATGGGAGATACCGAAGAATCGACTTTGCGATCTTTGACTGCCTCACCTGACCATCCTTTTCCGTTACCTCTTCATACCTAGAGGCCTTACAAATGGGACACTACTTGTCCTCCGCAAACTATTTCCAGAATACGCAGCCTTTTGGACAATAGTCTATCCTTTGATAATCCATGTTGAGCGCCGACATGAGTTGCCTCGTCTCGTGCAGGCTTTTAGGCAGACAATGCCCCTTGGGCAACATGTTACCAGTTGTTTTCAGACTTGCTTCGAATCCATCACGGGTGGTGTTGTACCGGGTCTTGTCGGCTAGACATTGGGAGATGGCATCGAGCTGAGAAATCGCGGCGCCATCGTACAGAGGCGTCTTAGCAGCGGCTATCATATCATAAAAGGCCTTCGCGGCTGGCTCTGGTTCCTCCGGTTGGTTCCTCCGGCTCTGGCGGTTCCTCCCGTGAAGGTGGCGACTCTGGCATGTGGGCATCGACAAGATCATCTAGAAAGTCTCTAACCCCATCATACTCATTACATTGAGCCGCTACCGCATCACCTCACCTCTGTCACGTTCGTGCTCATCAAAGTCGATATGTGTGACGTAACGAGGCATATACCCATATTGCAGAAGGTGTTTAAACATGTCATCCTTTCCATGACGGTGATGCTTCAAGCAATGATTGCACGAGCAAAGTGGCTGAACCTTCTGTTTTGTACCACGCGCCAACTCCTTCACTAAATGCCAAGTCTTCCTTATCCACTCATCTGTTTTATTAGTCGCACTAACACGGCCGGTGTACATCCATCCATTATCAGCCATCCTCTGCTCTATTGGAAGCCAAACGACAAGCATAGCATTTATATCAAATAGGAAAATGCATCATATTTTAATTTTTTTACCAGGAAAAACGAATGCATCAACCTACATATCTACTAGGTGGGCTCCTAGCAGCCGCCGGATCCGTGGATTGAGTACGTTCTCCATGCTCTACCCTGGTCAGAGTCAAAATTTCGGCAGCACCTCCCCGCTGCTATCCCGATACACGTCTCGCCAAAAAGACAAGAGGATGTGCATCCGGAGAACAACAGTGAGGCGCTACCAAAATCCTAACTCGGACCGGAGCAGAGCATGGAGAACGTACCCAACTACGGATCCGCCGACTGTCCCGTAAATGCCGCAAGCGTTACGGTTGAAAATATGCCGACCACTAATGCATATTTATCCGCGTAACGCTTGAGGACGGGAAGTGACACCTAGGTTACGCAACTTGACTTGGAAAATGAATCTAGTGACATAAATAAAATGCGGAGAAGAAGTTGGAAATTTTGCTCACCCTCGGCTGTAGAGGAAGTAGTCGAACAACCGACTGTCGATATCGGCGACCGTCGAGAAGCGCGTCAAGATCAGGGATCGTCACGCCGGGGTGCTCAAGACGAGGCGGTCACGGCATGGCCTATTACAAATACATATTATTATAAGAAATTCACATTTGCATTTCTATTTCCATTATTAAACATATCATTTCAATTTCAACTACACATTTCTATTTCTTTCCAAATGTCCAGTATTCTATTTCTATTACTATTTCAAATCAATTCTAATTATATTTGTTTCTACTATTTACACTATTCTATTTCTATCCCCACTATCTATTGTTGGAGAACATACATACATATGGTTTCTATTTCAAATAAATTATATGGTTTCTATTTCTATTTCAAATAAATTCTAATTCGAATTTTATTTGTTTCTACATCAATTTCTCTTACAACAATTAAAGGAATACAAAAATAAAAACAAAAGCTAAAGTTGCTTACCATCTCCCGGGTACTGGGTGGGGTGCTGAGGAGGAGGAGGGCGGCGACGGGAGGATGGCCGGGGAGGAGGAGGCCGGGGCGAGGAGGAGGCCGGGGCGGTGGCTTGGGGAGGCGGGTCGGGCCGGCTTGCAGGTGGCGGGTCGGGCTCGGGTGGGGAGGTGGCGGGCTGGGGCGAGGAGGTGGCGGGTGCAAGGAGGAGCGGGGGCGGCGGTGGCTCAGGACCTGCGGCGGCGGCGCGGGGCTCAGGTCGAGACGGGAGGGCGGCGGCGGCTCAGGTGAGGAGGAGGGGGCGGCAGCGCGGGGCTCAGGTGAGGACGAGGAGGGGGCTGCGACGGCAGATCAGGTGAGGAGGAGGGGCGGCGGCGCGGGGCTCAGGTGAGGAAGATGGGCGGCGGCGCGGGGCTCAGGTGAGGAAGAGGGGCGGCGGCGCGGGGCTCAGGAGGAGGAAGAAATTTTGCGCGATGGGGAAAAGTTTGAGCGCCAGCGTGGCCGACCAGGTGTTTTTTCGGGGCTCAGATCCCGAGCTACGCCGAGAGTGGAGGATACGCCGAGGGTCACCCTCGGCTTAGCCGTTGAGCCGGCCCGACCAGGTGGACCCTGGGTGCTGCTAGGGTTCCCTGCATATGCCGAGGGCCGCAGATACGCCTAGGGCTCCCCTCGGCATAATGTATTTTTTTTAATTTTGTTTTGTTTTTTATTTCATTGTTTATTCTAATAACTATAATATACTAGTATATATATTATATTACGTCCAGATTACCTTAAATTGAGTGCACGCTCTACCCTTTAGATCGGGCGGTCTACCCCTTCGACCAAAAATGGAAAACCCGTCGCCCGTGGTTCGGATTGGAAATCCGCGACCGGGGCCTTGCTTCCCATCCTAAGGCCCACGCACGTGCCAAATATGGCCTCGTTCCGACAAACTATGTGGTGAAACGGGCCGTTTCCTACTCATTTCCCCTAAAAGCCATAGAACTCCGGACGTCATAGCCCTATTCGTGAAGGGGTTTTCAAGATAATTGCCGTATCCCAGTTCCGTCTTTTGCAGTGGTTACTAGGACACATAAAATGACGCCACGCGGCTCCGCTCGAATTTTTGGCTCCGTTTACTATGCCAACTGTGCAAAACGGGGCCGCCGGGACATGCGGTATGGCCGTACCGGGCGCGCGCGTGCACCCGTCCGCCAACGCGCGAAACTGAAAACATTTTGCACATAAAATGACGTGTCCTAGACCTAAAAACATTATTCCCTCCATTTATTGAGCGAAGGAAAGTGTCGCCCCAGTTCAAATCCGGTCAGTTTCCAGCGGATTCGGCGGAACACCGCAGGAAGCGGGAGGGATTCCCAGATGGCTGCCGCGCGCATATGGCATGTGATAGGTGGTGCGTATGAGGTATCCTACCGCTGCGCGGAGGTCCCGCGCAATACTAAAATGCGTACCATGTAGCTCCTTCACAAAAAAAGCCCTTCCGGCACCCCGAAAATGGAAAACCCGTCGCCCGTGGTTCGGATTGGAAATCCGCGACCGGGGCCTTGCTTCCCATCCTAAGGCCCACGCACGTGCCAAATATGGCCTCGTTCCGACAAACTATGTGGTGAAACGGGCCGTTTCCTACTCATTTCCCCTAAAAGCCATAGAACTCCGGACGTCATAGCCCTATTCGTGAAGGGTTTTTCAAGATAATTGCCGTATCCCAGTTCCGTCTTTTGCAGTGGTTACTAGGACACATAAAATGACGCCATGCGGCTCCGCTCGAATTTTTGGCTCCATTTACTTTGCCAACTGTGCAAAACGGGGCCGCCGGGACATGCGGTACGGCCGTACCGGGCTCGCGCGTGCACCCGTCCGCCAACGCGCGAAACGGAAAACATTTAGCACATAAAATGACACGTCCTAGACTAAAAACATTTTTCCCTCCATTTATTGAGCGAAGGAAAGTGTCGCCCCAGTTCAAATCCGGTCAGTTTCCACGGGATTCGGCGGGACACCGCAGGAAGCGGGAGGGATTCCCAGATGGCTGCCGCGCGCATATGGCATGTGATAGGTGGTGCATAGGAGGTATCCTAGCGCTGCGCGGAGGTCCCGCGCAATACTAAAATGCGCACCATGTAGCTCCTTCACAAAAAAAGCCCTTCCGGCACCCCGAAAATGGAAAACCCGTCGCCCGTGGTTCGGATTGGAAATCCGCGACCGGGGCCTTGCTTCCCATCCTAAGGCCCACGCACGTGCCAAATATGGCCTCGTTCTGACAAACTATGTGGTGAAACGGGCCGTTTCCTACTCATTTCCCCTAAAAGCCATAGAACTCCACACGTCATAGCCCTATTCGTGAAGGGTTTTTCAAGATAATTGCCGTATCCCAGTTCCGTCTGTTGCAGTGGTTACTAGGACACATAAAATGACGCCACGCGGCTCCGCTCGAATTTTTGGCTCCGTTTACTTTGCCAACTGTGCAAAACGGGGCCGCCGGGACATGCGGTATGGCCGTACCGGGCGCGCGCGTGCACATGTCCGCCAACGCGCGAAATGGAAAACATTTAGCACATAAAATGGCGCGTCCTAGACCTAAACACATTTTTCCCTCCATTTATTGAGCGAAGGAAAGTGTCGCCCCAGTTCAAATCCGGTCGGTTCCGACGGATTCGGCGGGACACCGCAGGAAGCGGGAGGGATTCCTAGATGGCTACCGCGCGCATATGGAATGTGATAGGTGGTGCGTAGGAGGTATCCTACCGCTGCGCGGAGGTCCCGCGCAATAATAAAATGCGCACCATGTAGCTCCTTCACAAAAAAGCCCTTCCGGCACCCCGAAAATGGAAAACCCATCGCCCGTGGTTCGGATTGGAAATCCGCGACCGGGGCCTTGCTTCCCATCCTAAGGCCCACGCACGTGCCAAATATGGTCTCGTTCCGACAAACTATGTGGTGAAACGGGCCGTTTCCTTCTCATTTCCCCTAAAAGCCATAGAACTCCGGACGTCATAGCTCTATTCGTGAAGGGTTTTTCAAGATAATTGCCATAGAACTCAGTTCCGTCTTTTGCAGTGGTTACTAGGACACATAAAATGACGCCACGCGGCTCCGCTCGAATTTTTGGCTCCCATATGATCCCAAGATTCTCTTCGGTTCACCTCCGAGGGAGTTCCCCCCTATACATGCAGAATCTGCCTAAGTGTAGGAACCCCTGTCCGAGAAGCCGGACACACCTGGGGGGGGGGGGGTAGCCTTGGATATAAACCATCTCAAATCACTTTTGTGCATGCCATGTGGACACACACAAGTTTTGGGGCCATTCCCTACATCCGATGCTCGATTTCTGACAAAACCCTAGTTCCGTTGACCGCGCGGTCTACCCCTTTGGCTGCATCCCATCGGGGGTCCCCCGGTGGGCATATGCCTCCATTTGAGCTTGGTTAGGTCATAGGTACATGTGGAAACAAGGATCATCCCATATGATCCCAAGTTTCTCTCCGGTTCACCTCCGAGGAGTTCCCCCTATACATGCGAATCCGACTAAGTGTAGGAACCCCCTGTCCGAGAAGCCGGACACACCTGGGGGGTAGCCTTGGATATAAAACAATCTCAAATCACTTTTGTGCATTCCATGTGGACACACACAAGTTTTGGGGCCATTCCCTACATCTGATGCTCGATTTCTGACGAAACCCTAGTTCTGTTGACCGTGCGGTCTACCCCTTTGACTTCATCCCATCGGGGGTCCCCCGGTGGGCATATGCCTCCATTTGATCTTGGTTAGGTCATAGGTACATGTGGAAACAAGGATCATCCCATATGATCCCAAGATTCTCTCCGGTTCACCTCCGAGGGAGTCCCACCTATACATCCAGAATCTGCCTAAGTGTAGGAACCCCCTGTCCGAGAAGCCGGACACACCTTGGGGGTAGCCTTGGATATAAAACCATCTCAAATCACTTTTGTGCATGCCATGTGGACACACACAAGTTTTCCAGCGATTCCGACGCTCCGGTGGTCTGTATCTTGGAAAACCCTAGGGCGGGGACCCCGCAGATCTACCCCTATAGCTTTCTCCGTGCGAGGGTTTACCAATGGAATTTTTTTACTTTTTTTGCTTTTTTTTAGACATATGTACATGGAAACCATAGGTTGGGCATACTTTACCATAAAATAGGCTCTGTTTGAGCCGTGGCGGGAGTTTCCACATATAGATCCTGGATTTTACCAAGTGCTAGCCCATGTATGCGGAAATCGTCAAGGCGGGTACATGCAAGGTTAGCCAAACCTTACATCACACTTGTACACATATGTTATGGGCATATGCAATTTTTCCAGCGATTCCGACGCTCCGATGGTCTGTATCTTGGAAAACCCTAGGGCGGGGACCCCGTAGATCTACCCCTATAGCTTTCTCCGTGCGAGGGTTTACCAATGGATTTTTTTACTTGTTTTGCTTTGTTTAGGACATATGTACATGGAAACCATAGGTTGGGCATACTTTACCATAAAATAGGCTCCGTTTGAGCCGTGGCGGGAGTTTCCACATACAGATCCTGGATTTTACCAAGTGCTAGCCCATGTATGCGGAAATCGTCAACGCCGGGTACATGCAAGGTTAGCCAAACCTTACATCACACTTGTATACATATGTTATGGGCATATGCAAGTTTTCCAGCGATTCTGACGCTCCGATGGTCTGTATCTTGGAAAACCCTAAGGCGGGGACCCCGCAGATCTACCCCTATAGCTTTCTCCGTGCGAGGGTTTACCAATGGACTTTTTTACTTGCTTTGGTTTGTTTAGGACATATGTACATGTAAACCATAAGTTGGGCATACTTTACCATAAAATAGGCTCCATTTGAGCCGTGGCGGGAGTTTCCACATACAGATCCTGGATTTTACCAAGTGCTAGCCCATGTATGCGGAAATCGTCAACGCCAGGTACATGCAAGGTTAGCCAAACCTTACATCACACTTGTACATATATGTTAGGGGCAGATGCAAGGTTAGCCAAACCTTACATCACACTTGTACCTCATCGATCCATAGGATTAGGCATCTCAGCCCCTCCACCGCTGAGCAATAGTAGACACCGGTAGCTCGCGCACTAGCTCTCTCCTCCTAAAGATTGAACCTTCTCTCTTCCCTCAAACTCGGCTATGTAAATACTAAGGGAGACGAAGCTATCCCTTACGGCTGCTGGAACGTGCGACCCATTTAGACTTAGATTTTTATTTTACTTGCCGAGGAGAAAAGAGGGCATGTCTTCGACGACTTAAAGGGAACAAGGGCGAGGTGGAGACAACGTGTCCGAGGTTGTGCGATAGCGGCGGCGCCCATGATTAATAAAAAGAAGTAAACATGTTGACGAAGATAATAAAAGCAAAAAAGAAGTTGCAAATTTGACTGTTACCCCCGACATGCATCTAGGCGCAAGTAATCAGGTTTGCGGGTCCACACGACCTGGACCCAGCAACAGCCAAATTGCGCGCATTGCAACTTCTTTGCGCCCATTAATGGCCAATTAAGCTAGGGTTATAAGCTCATGCTACTGAGCTCGGCGAGATAATTAGGGAGATCTCTCCTTTTAAACTAGTGAGAATACTCTTAGAATACCGAGGTAGGACTAATCCGGCCCCCCGTGATCACGATCCGTTTCTGAAATCCACGTCCTCAGAAGCCGCGTGCCAACTCGTCTCTCACGCGGACCCGCTCCTCGCCCTCCGCCCTGCGCAATCGGGATCCCGTTCCCGTCTTCCCTCTCTCGAACCCGTCCCCTCCACGGATCCGTCTCCGCAGTGGAAAAGGATGGATCATCTCCGGCGATACTTCCGCCTCACATCCTCCCAGGACGCTCCTCTTATGCTGCAGCAAAGGGGGCAACAGTAGCGCCGCAGTGGGGGAGGCAGCAGCATGCGGCGGAGGTCGGCGCACGCTCAGCAGCAGGCGGCGGAGAGCGACCTGGTGATGCGAAGGCGCCGTCGCTGCTGCCACCACTTCCGCTGAGTTCGCCTCCTGGACTCCTGGCCGCGCCGCCTTTTTGAGTGCTGCTGCTGTCACGCGTCGCTCCGCTCGGGATGATCCAAAGCTTTGGAGTCCAGGGTGACAGTCACACTCGCGGCCTTCTGTTGTGGATCATGCTCAGACGCTTCTTGATCAGCAATCTTGCTCGACACTTCAGATTCCTGAGCCTTTGTTTTGTACCGGTGCTAGTGTGGCCCAGATTGACTCTGGTCCTCGTTCTCATCTTCTTCATCGTCTATGTGGTCCTTGCCATCTCTCATTTGTCCCAGGAGGAGCGGGGTTGCTAGGGCCGGCATGGCTGATCGGCTCCACACCCAAGCCAATGGAGAAACCCTGCTAGGAGGCATCTTGGCAGGCGCGTGAGTGTCGAACAGCATACACACAGGCCTCTCCGTCAGCAATGAATCTTCATCAACCACACGAGGGCGATGCCCTCCATCAGAAGATCCACCTTGCGCGGCAAGGATGGTACGCCCGAGAGGAGTACCCATATCTTTGACAGTACCTAGGAGGCTTTGGGATCCACAAAGATCACATCACGACTGGCGAAGCGACAGCATGCAGTTGCGCCACAATCTCTTTACCCCTCGCCGTCTGCTGATTGGGTTTAATAGGTGTGACAGGGTAGTTCAACTCAGCATCCCCAGAACTGGACTGCATAATTCCCCTAAACGGTGGTGTCATGCACTTGTAGCATTGGAGTCTCGGTGTCAACAGCCATTGGCGGACGCAGCGGGGGGGCCGAGGGGGCCGTGGCCCCCCCAGAAATTCTGCTGGCCCAAAACATATACCCATGGAAAAAAATGAAAAAAAGCCCATCCTGCCATCCTGGATACGGCACCAGCTGAGCCGCACTTCCCCTCGACCACGACCACGAGGCACGAGGCCTTGATTCCGATTCCCCACCCCGTCCCCCAGCCGCCACTCACCGCTGCCGCCCCGCCGCCGCCCCAGGCCCGCCGCTACTGCCCGTCGGCCACGCCCTGACGCCTGCCGTCGACTCTGCCCCAACTGCCCGCCCATCAGCCCATGCCCCGCCTGGCCGCGCCGCGCTGACCGCCGGCCCCGGCCGCCGGCCACCTTGCCGCAGCACTGCTGAATGCGGAGGCACTGCCCTGCGACCAGAACTCCAGATTCCAAAAGAAGTGAGCGGCCGATTTGTGCATATGAGTATATGACTCTCTGTCTCTCTGTTATGCACTTATGCTTGTTTAGTTGTATCAGTGTATGTTAAGTCTTATATGATGAAGATTGAAGAACACATAAAATTGCTAAATTATTAATGTTTCAATGTTTCAATTCCGTATAAATGAAGAGAAAAAGCCAAATTGCGCTACTTTTTTTAGAAAAAGTCATGTTTCAATATTTTGAACTATTTGTATTGTAATCGTGCACATTTGATATATGTGTTGAACTCCAATGCAATGAATTTGTCTTGTACATTGTTCATTACTTCATTATGCAAAGGTTTTCACATTTTGGGGGGTGCGCAAAAAAAAAAATTGAGGTGTGCACCCCTCCAATTCTTTTCTGCGTCCGCCACTGTCAACAGCCTTTGATGCACTGGGTCCTGCTCGGTAGCATCACCAAAATTCTTATCCTCGGGGCTTTCGCCAGCCACATCATCATTATCAGTATGCTTCCCAATCCCAGGGCTAAATGGAAAGTCTAGTAAGGAATTTTCTAAACTTGGCACCCACTCATTTAATCCTAGATTCGTCTCAGGATGTTGTAAATTTAATATGGAATATTTTTAAAGAATTTGTCCGAATTATGAACCACTTTTACTTTTCTCACACACATCGATATCTTTGAAAGTTGATTTCACTTATTCTTACACAAATACTCCATACAAAGTTAATCCACGACCATGCCTTTTACACGTTGTCGAGTGGGTAGAGTCATAGAATCCAGCAGTTATGTTGTACACGCAGTTCAAGCTATTGGATTTGTAATATGCAGCTCACGGAAGCCTCGTGAGCCTGAGTTGCGCGCCATGCTGTGGCTGCAGCAAGCCGATGGGGAACGGCGCGTGCCTATAGGACGGCGAGAGCTCAAAGGAGAAGCGCTGCAGAATCATGGCGATTCCCATCTTGGCCTCAAGCAGCGCGAAGTTCTGGCCAACGCAGATGCGTGGGCCCCAGCCAAACGGGAAAAATGCTGGCGTGTCAACAGACGCCTTGGAGATCCCCTCGGCGAACCTCTCTGGCTTGAACTCATCAGCGTCCGCGCCCCAAACATCTTTGTCGTGGTGGATGAACAAAACAGGCAGCGTGAGCACCACGCCCGCCGGGTACCTGATGCCACCAAGCTCCATCGGCTTGTATGTCTTGCGCTGGAGCGCCGGCGCTGGCGTGTATAGTCGCAATACCTCGTACAACACCATGGTCACCTGAAAATGCCATCGCAATTTCAAGATGCAACATTAGACATTACATTCATGATCTTTTAAAATCTCAAATGAACAAATGAGAATGGACTTTCAGAGCAGGTGCTTGGTGAGCACCCGTATCCACAACGTCAATACTGCATCAAGATTCGTGCAATTTTTTTTTTCCTCACTCAAACAATTTCTCATATTTGTATCTCTCACATCACACATTGTTTGAACTCAAAAATTTGCAGATCACTTAAACATAACAATTGGAATCTGGGAAAAATATTTTCGATTTTTTATGTCATTATTTTTATATGTATTTCAAGAAATTATTTTGAATTTTAAATAATTTTAAATTTAAATTTGCACGAAAAAAATCCGAACTATTTTTCCGTCATTCTATATGTTATTTTCGAGTGACTTGCAAAAAAATCTAATCAAAATATTATATAATCTGAGAGATAAAAAAAGAAAACGTCAAAAATTGAGAAGGTGCGTTTCTCCAAATGAATTAGAATCTACCGGTAAGATAAATTAAGATGACGCTGCAACTTACGATTTTTAGGCGACTTAAGCCATCGTAATCAGGCGCGCTGGCGCCGAAGACAAGCATGACCTCCTCCCTGGCACGGTCCTGCCACTCTGGGTGCATGCAGAGCACAATCATCGACCACGTGAGCAGCACCGACGTGGTTTCCGCACCGGCGAAGTAGAACAACTTGCATTCTCCAATCACGTCGTCTGTTGTGATACCGGTGCCGTCTCCCCTGCAGTGTTCCATGTTCGACTCTAGCAGCAGCCCGAGAAGATCATCACTTGTAGCTTCTCCTGCTTTCAAAGCGTTCTCTCTTTTTGTGATGATCCCTTTTAGGATCCTCCCGATCTCCGCAGCAATCTGCTTCATCCTTCGGTTGCCTTTTGTTGGGAAGAACCTGCACATGGAAGTACAATCTGCTGTATTGTAGGAGCCAAGCAAACTAGTATTGCCTTTTTTTTCTCAAATGAGGAGTGATAGCCGGTCTATGCATCAATCCATGCATACAACTATTTATTGTATTATTAGAGGTTTAAAAGTTTACATCTCATGGGGTCACACGGGATATATATAAAAATCAACCAACGAATGAAAGTAAAGAACTCACATGTAACCGGGGATATGTATCCTGTTGATGGCCAGCATCATGAGCTGGACCTGCTCCACCTGAAGCTGGAATATCCTCATGCCCTCGAGGTAGTTGCTGCCGAATGCAGCGCGGGAGATGACATCCCCTGTCAGGTTCTGCATAGCAGGCCAGACATCTACCTCGCATGGCACATCAGCGGCTGCTAAACCTTCCCATCTATGTACCACCTCCGTGCAACATTCTACAAAAGCCGGCAACATGCGCTGAAAATGCAACACAAATTTTGTTTCAGCCTGAACAATGCTGTGTTTGTTCACGGCCAACCATTGCCTATTTTTCTTGTCGATAACAGATTATAAATATAACCTTGAGCTTCTCCAGATGGAAGGCAGGGTTGATGATCCTTCTATGCTTAGCCCATTTTTCGCCCTCATGGATAGCCAAGCCGTTGTGCAACATCCTCTGAAGTCGGCCAAACGTGAGCTTCTCAAAGTGGCCGAACTTGTTGGACAGAATTTCTCGCACCAGTTCAGGTTCTGTGATGGTCACTCTTGGCACCGGCCCAAACCAGGTGATCGACATTTTACCTGTCAAACGATTTTTCTTATTACAGTGAAGCTTGTTAGAAGTTCTTTAGTATTATTTAAATTTACACGTTTTTATTTTCCATTTATGGAAATACTTTTGTACACCCACGCATGGGTGTGGATGTTTCTATCACCGTTCATTTATTCCTCGAGATTCGTGCCCACCATGGTAGATAGAAAGATTCCTTTCTCTCTCCTCTTTTTATCCGAATCTTAAAGCACAATGAACGGTGACGGAAACACCCACACCCATTTATCTTTAGTATGTGGAGTAAATTGGTAAAGTACTGTCAGGGTGATGCCATCAACAATGTTGCTAGAACATTAGACCCCCCAAACTCCACGCATCCACTAAAATAAGAAGGTTGGAGTATTTGTTAAGTGGACTGTGGGAGACTACTATGAGATGCCACCGAAGATGTTGCTAGATCATTAGGTTTCATAGAAAGCTAGCTATTTGGCATTTACCACCAAACCTAACGCATGTATCAAAAAGTAACTGTGGGTTCTATGGTCTATTAATCATCAATCATACTATTGTGGGTACTTTCCCAATTGGACTATTGAGTTGATCTTTAGCCTAAAGATTGATGACGTCTACTTGTAGCCAATATGAGTACAAAGTTGGAACCAAGGGGCATCCATTCCCTTTAATATACTTTCTCCCAGGCCGCTCTCTACCCGAGCGACTCCAGAGGCGGAACTCAACCCCACCACCGGTCCTCCTTCCTCCACTTGAACCTAGCCGGCGCCGTCACCGATGTTGGAAGCGGTGTCGCCGCCCTTCTCGCCAAAGGACGAAGGCGGTGGCAGGATATCGCGGCGACAGCTGCTCTACGAGCAGTGGTGGGGTGGTGGTGGTACAAGATGACGCGACGATCTGACACGCAGCTCCGACATGATCCTCGAGTGGCGGGTCAGATCTAGGCCTTAGGGCCCAATCTAGGCCGGCTACCGGCCATGGGCGGATTGCATCCGATGCGTTGCGGCCGCCATCTCCTTTGTGGCTACGTCCAACGGCGGGGGGGCTACTGGTGTGCTCGAATAAGGAAGCGTTCCTAGGGGATCTGTGCTTGATGGCCGGTCTCATTAATCTCACAGTGACGAGTTTCGGAAAGCTCCACCGGAGATCTCCATTGGACGCATGGTGCCTTCTGATTACTGGATTGGAATTGCTCTGCACACGACATTTCATGTACGAATCCCGTACGACACAATCATCCAGTGATCCTTGTTGATGCAGCAATATAATCCATGGGTTATGTGCCACGGTCGGACAAAAATCGGACAAATTTCGTCGTACATGTAGTAGTGCTCCTCTATTTCAGCTTGCGCGGCTTCGGGAGGGAGTGGCGCGAAGATTCGTTGTCTATTGACATTTTGGGAACTATCGGTTTTCGATTTTCATGGTGAAGACAGTGACAAAATGTCATGGCGGCTCAGGTCTGAGGACTACGAATGGAGGATAGAGTCTTCGAGGGGATGAAGACTTGTCTTTGTGATTCACGACTTGTAGCATGGGCATCTGCAAGCGGGAGTGGCAGCATTGGAGGAGAACAACGTCTTGTATTTCAGGTTGAAAATATAAGTTATGATCTTAATTGGTTATGTCTAGCAATGGCTTTATTTAAGGTATTGTTTGAGAGAATGGAATTTCTCCAGGATGAAATCTAAGATATATGATCAGGCGACGATGCCACGTGTGCATTGTTTCCTTCTTAGAGGCGTCGCGTTTGGAGAATTTGAACTCCATGTGTTGTCTTGACGGTGGTTTGTTGGTGGTTTGTGCTGCAACTACAAGGAATTGATCATTATAAGGGGATCTTTTTTTTCTTCTTTTTCTTTTTTTGTTCTAGGGCTGTCTACATCCGTAATATCTTTACAAAATTTTATTTTTGCAAAATCTGAATTTAATTGGGATGAACCCCGGCCTCAACATTGGTTGATGCACACAACCATTTATTAATGAAAGGTATATAGTATTCACTTTTATACTGCTTTAATAAATACAAAGGAAAATCATCATAGTGCATGTATGAACGTATAGCTAATTAGAAGCCCCACGTAATAACTCAGGTGGCTCATAAAACAAAGTTAGGAAAAAAGTTAGCTTATTTTAGTAGCAATAACAAAAATTTAATCATTTCGACGACGTGGGCTTAGCCCAGTGGTTAGGGTCGTAGTGGCGCACCCTAACGACTAGAGTTTGATTCCTGTCAGGGACGAATTCTTGAATTGTCACGCCAAGTCCCGCTTGTACTATATCAATAGTGTTCTAGTTCCTCCTAGACACTGTTTCATTTTTTAAAAAAATTTAATCATTTCGTGGACACATGTTTGCGGCGAAGGTGAACTAGCTCAGCTACCCCTCCGTTAACAATAGCCTCGCGTTTCGGGTTTGGGTTAAGTCAAATTCTATAAGTTTAAACTACAATAAGAAAACATCAACATGTTAATATTTTAGTAGTATGAATTTTATAATATAGATGCCAAGTACTTTTTAAAAAAATTAATTTAAAATTTTCAAAGTCAGACTTTGACTGAGCTGATCGGAATCGTGGCGTGAAGCAATTGTGAATAGATGGAGTAGCAAACATTGCGGTCGGGTTTAGGAAACGAAAGAAAGCAAATTAAGAGGAGAAACTAGCTAGAGCACGCACCGTGTTCCTTCATGGTTTGGTGGTGCAGTGGCATCGCTCGCGGCACGATGTCATGGCAGCCCAGCGGCATGGTCTGGGACCTGGCTTCCTTGCTGAGCCGCACGAGCAGCAGCGCGTCGCCGGCCAGGGAGCGGTACGCCGTGCCTCGGAGGCCCTGCGACCGCAGCGCCCGCTCCAGCCGCCGGGGCCTCCACCACGCCCACTCCAGCGCCCTTACGGCGCACCACGCCATGACCGCGCCGGCGACCGTGTATAGCACCAGCTGCTGGTCCTCCCATGGAAAAGCAAGCGGCGGTGATCTTATGCCGCTTGTGATCATGGTCAACGGCATCTGACGTTTTGTTCGTGGGGAACAGGCTGGGGCAGCGGAAGGGGAGTGAGTGAATTCTTCGAGACATCCTTGTATATATGTACATCCCCGCGCGTTGACGTCCCCAGTCTGTCCCTACTAGTCATTCACTGCTTTGAGATGGATGCTACTCCGTACCTTTTTTGTAAAAAAAAGTCCTTTTACTTTTTTTTGCGGAATGCAAGATTCCTAGTTCTCAGCTACCGGCTTACTTCCTACGCCATCAGATTTGTATCATCATTAGTGTGTTTTATGAGTTACTGCAATTGCTTCCAAACGGAATTTATCTTGATCGGATGTTTTCTTTGTTAATTCTATGTATCTTGATTTGCTTAATGGTTACACTATCTATTTTAAAAGATATTTATGAAATCTAAAGGTTTTTTTTTTCTTCGATAAAGGATGCTTTATTACTTCAAGAAGTAATTACATCCAGCCTCTGCATAACCAGGATGCACACAGCCGTTTGTTGTCTCAAGAGTCCAGAGTTACAAAAATAAAAGGGCGAAATACATTTCGGAACGATGAATCATACGACGCCTAAGATGTGGGAGGAGCTACTATCCGTAGACTATGCTGCCACCCATGTAGGGAAAAAGTATCCCTCGCCGTATCCTCCAACCGTGTACAGACCTCCGTAAATAGGTCTCGGTTCTCCACACGCTGAAGAGGTAACCACGAACGGAGAATACCCGTGCATCTGTAGATGACCTGCAACAAAGAGCAATTTTTGTCATTAAAGATCTTGTCATTTCTACATAGCCAGAGCGCCCAGATAACTGCTAGCGCCCCCATCCTAAGAAGCATTTTAAACCTTGAGTTAATACCATGAAGCCAATTGCCAAAGACATTAGCGACACTAGTCGGCGGATACAAGGTAGACGCTACTTGGATGACTGACCATATAGATCTCGCAAACTGGCACTGGAAGAATAAATGTTTGATGGTTTCATCATGATGACAAAAGACACATCGTGTACTTCCGTGCCAATTCCGCTTAACAAGATTATCTTTGGTGAGGATAACCCCGCGACGAAGATACCATCCAAAAATTTTAATTTTTAATGGTATCTTCATCTTCCAAATTTTTTTATTATTATCAACTGGTAAATCGAAAGCGAGGATCGCATTGTATAAAGATTTTACAGAAAAAGTACCATCTACATGGAGGTTCCATCGAAATTCATCTGGCTCTGGCGATAACTGAATATCTCCAAGCCGCTGAATTAGATTGTTCCATGCCACAAGCCTTTGTCCTAGTAAAACCCGTACGAACGTCACATTCGGGGGTGAAGTAGCCATTACGGTTGCAATGGTATCACCTTGGCGACGCGCAATTCTATACAAAGCGGGATACTGTTCACTTAGGGGAGCATTGTCGAGCCAAGCATCTTCCCGAACCGTATCCGTGCTCCATTCTTAATGGAGAAAGTCCCATGTCGAAAAAAGACATTTTTTGTCGCCATAAGACCAGCCCGAAGTGTGAATCCCCGGGTTTCCAAACCACCCGAGATAATGTCTTCGAGCCGATGTACTTTCTCCGAAGTATAGTTTGCCAAATCCCATCCTCCGTAAGTAGCTTAAAAAGCCATTTACCCGGGAGAGCTGAATTCTTGACCTCCAGGTCATGAACTCCAAGCCCTCCTTGATCTTTGGGACTACAAACTATACTCCATTTAACCGATCGATATTTCTTTTTCTCGCTGTCCCCTTGCCAAAAGAATGCTGGATCGATAATAATCGAGTTTATGCAGAATTCCTTTTGGCGGGATGAAGAATGATAGCATATACAGTACCATATTAGTTAGTACTGAATTAATGAGTACCAATCTTCCACCCAGGGATAACAATTTACCTTTCCAACTACTGAGGCGTTTTTGTAATCTTTCTTCCACTAATTTCCATTCCGCAATTGTCAGTCTCCGATAGTGAATCGGAATACCCAAATAGCGAATCGGAAATTGGCCTTGCCCACAACCAAATAACTCGTATACGAGCTACATCGTCTTGGGCATCACCGAAGCGAGAACAATTCACTTTTATGGAAGTTAATTTTCAATCCCGATAATTGCTCAAAAGTCTGCTAAAATTAATTTCAGATTTCGAGCTTTTTCAAGATCATGATCCATAAAAAGAATTGTGTCATCGGCGTATTGAAGGATAGATAAGCCACCATCAACCGGATGTGGAATCACACCTTCAATCCGACCATCGGACTTGGCTCTCTCTATGAGTACCGCCAACATATCCGCTACGATGTTAAATAACATCGGAGATAGCGGATCTCCTTGGCGTAACCCTTTTCGTGTTTGGAAGTAGTGTCCGGTGTCATCATTAACCCGGATTGCAACACTACCTCCATACACGAAATCATGAATTAGAGCTCGCCACTCAGACGAAAAGCCTTTCATCCTGAGTGTCTGTTGAAGGAAAGACCATTTAACTTTATCATACGCCTTCTCAAAATCAAGCTTTAAAATAACCCCATTTAATTTCTTAGAATGCATCTCATGTACCGTCTCATGCAAAACCGCTACTCCATCAAGGATATTACGTCCTTGCATAAAGGCTGTCTGCGATGGTAAAACAACATGATCCGCAACCGTATTAAGTCTAATGGTGGCCACTTTCGTGAAAATCTTGAAACTTACATTTAATAGGCAAATGGGTCTATATTGTTGGATCCTTTACGCCTCATTAATTTTCGGTAACAAGATAACTTCACCAAAATTTAGACGAAATAATTCTAGTTGTCCAATGTGTAAATCATCGAACAAATCTAGAAGGTCCGATTTAATAGTATCCCGGAAGGTTTGATAAAACTCTGCTGGAAACCCATCCGGACCCGGTGCTTTGTTGCATTCCATTTGGAAAACTGCCTTCTTAACCTCTTCCTCAGTATAAGGTGCGGTCAGCAAGCCGTTTTCTTCCAAAGAAACTTGGGGTATATCATCCGTTAAGTCCTCGTTAAGAGAGAAAGTACTTTCCTCCGGAGGACCAAACAGACCCTTATAATAATTAGTAATGTAAGACTTGAGTTGCTCATGGCCTTCAATCAACCCTTCATCTTGAATAAGAGAGTGAATACGTTTTTTCCGGTGTCTCCCATTTGCTAAGCCATGGAAATATCGCGTATTCGAGTCTCCTTCCAAGATGAATTGAGCTTTGGATCGTTGATACCATTTGAGCTCCTCTTCGCGAAGAAGACCCGCCATCTGTTCATTGGATTGATTTTTAAGCTCAATCTCATGTGTAGACAGGGGTCTAATCTCCACAATGACCTCAAGCTCATCAATCACATTTGATAAGCGAGACTTTTCTTTTTAAGAATACCAGCCGTATGGGAAGCCCAACCGAGAGAGATGTTTGCGCATAGAACGCATTTTATTATTCCATCTCAAAATGGGCGTACTCCCCCGACCTGGTCTATCCCAAACCCTTTTAACCATATCGTGAAATCCCTCTCGATATAACCAGCCAAGTTCAAATTTGAACGGCCGTTTACAAACGGGTGTGGGATTCCCGGTGGTTAAAAGGATGGGAGCGTGGTCGGACGGTTTTTCAATACGTTCTAGTGCGCGGATCGACACCAAAGGGTATTTATTTTCCCATTCGGTATCCATCAACACGCGATCTAGTTTCTCGTAGGTGGGCTCCGGCAAGCTGTTTGCCCAAGTAAGCTGTCGACCGGTCATAAACACCTCTCTTAAATCAAGGCTATCAATGACGGCGTTGAACAAGAAAGGCCAATGACCATCAAAGCGGCCTTTACTTTTCTCATGAGGAAACCTCAACAAATTAAAATCACCTCCGATTAAAATCGGGTAAGGATTATCTTTTGTAAGGTTTACCAACTCACGTAAAAAGTCAGCCTTAAACACTTCTGGGCGGCACCATACACAGCGACCGGACTCCACATGAAACCATCCGCTTTGTTCTGAATGTCGAGCTTAATGTGGTACTCTCCATCAGAACTAGCCAAAACGGTCATGGTGTCTATGCGGACGCCAAGTAAAATGCCCCCGACCTACCACGGGGCGGGCGAAAACCACCGAAAGTTAATCCCGCCCGACAAACGGTCGAGAAAACTTTGAGAGAAATTTCGCCTACCCGTCTCCGATATAGCAAGAAAATCTAAATCATAATCTCTACAACCATCAGCAATGTGGGAATGCTTAGCCAAGTCACGAAGACCTCTGCTATTCGGAACATGCCATTCATCGAGAAACTATTTTAGATTTAGAGTTCTTGCCATACCTACGAGATTTCTTTCCAGCCGATGATCGAGAACCACGTTCGGATGCTTGTAAATCAGAACTAAGCTCCGCGTGTTCTAAATCAACTTCTGAAATGTTGCCAATTATAGCCGAGAGAATTTGACCATCTAGGATGTCATCATCATCATCATCGTCTATAATTGCCGTTTCGAGCCCGATGGAGACATTCGGAACAACCGTTAAACGGTCAAGCTCCGTTTGTCTCAACACATTAGCCGAAACAGAAATCTCATCGGACCGAGAACCCAAGGAAACCCCTAGGCTACTCAAATTAGAAGAAATACGAGTATCTGAAAAAGAAACAAAAGACTTAGACGGTTGTTTAATACCTGCCGTGTCGAGATTCATCTCCGCCTTGCGTCGCATGGCTCTCTGCATAACGTCCTCATCCGTCGCCCCCGCCCCATCCTCCGAAAGAGCAAACCTCCCACTCCTCCTCACCGTCGGCTGAACGGCGGAGGAGGGACCGTGGGTGAAGGCTGCTGCAAGGAGGCTGGCGAAGAAGTGGGCGACGCGGCGGAGAACCAGGCTGGTGAAGTAGGAGCCGCCGAAACAGGGGTAGCGGGTGAAGAAGCCCCCGTATCTCTCCCGCCTTGGCCGGCGGCGTGGAGGTAGACGGCGGAGCGAGACGGTGGCGACGAGGAAGCCGGCGGAGCCACAGACTCGGAAGACCTAACCGCCATAGTAGGCGTGGTCCTCGGAGTCCGCTGCTCAAGGTCCCGCATCTCCTCCACCACTGCGACACTCGGACGCGGCAGAGGCGGAGAAGAATCGGGCAGCACCTCCACCCGGCCCCCCTGCGTGGCGGCCTCCGAGACCGCATGCCCCGGCGAAGATAACGTCGTGGCGCCCTGCTGCACCGGCAGCGCGGGCCCCCCAACAGGCTGCAGCAGCGGTCCCGTGGTCGGCTGCGGCTCGGCCCGGTGGGTCGGCGACGCCGACCGCTCCTCGGTCGACCCCGGCGCGCGAGGAGACCCCACGGTCAGGCTGCGCATGCAGCGATGACGCAGCGGGCTGCTGCACCACCGACGTCGGCGGCACCACTGAAACCGTCTGAGGCGAAGTAGGAGACGGAGTCAGTGGCTGCTCCACCCGCGGTGGAACGGAGACCGGACGAGTGCGACCCTGCATAAAGATCCGAACTCTGGAGGGTGAGGGCTCCCGTGGAGCCACAGGGGGAGAGGCGACCGGGTGTGGCGACTCGACTCTAGCACGAGCCACAATCCGCCGTCCTCTATCCGTCATCGGCGAGTGGTTGAAAGGAGTCAACGCCACCTGCGTAGAGCGCACCGCCGATGTGCCGGAATGCGTCGGAGGATGTCCATCAACATCCATACCGGCAACCTCCGGCGCCGCATCGGCAGGGGCCTCATCCTGCCTGTCCTCCTCCGAGCCATGCGCACCATCATCATCCCCTCCCTCCTTCCGGAAAAAGGTCGAAACCGAGGGTCGGCTGGAACCCCACCGCCTCACGAGCGAAACGAAAACGATAACCACTAAGGCTGTAAAAGTGCAACCACTTCCAGGCAACCATTATTCTTCTCCAGAGCTGAAGGGTCACGCATAGCCACAAGAACACGAATAATCCCCGGCTCCGAAGAGAGAACAAGTCAACATCAAGAGTGGTGCCAATAAGAGAACCAACGCGCCGGATACCTAGGAAGTGTCGAACGAGTCCGGAACTCCAGCGACGTGCACCCAAACCGGCTCCATAACGAAAAGAGGCTGAACATCCTGATGCACCCATGAAGAGACTAGAACCTGAGCATTAACCTTGGGTACACTCATCTGCATACCATCAATCCGGGACAAGTCATCAGGTGTAGGAATACCAATAAGAAAAGCATTAGCCCCATGGGGCACCGCCTCCCATCTCCACGCTGGGTTCCCTGGACACATACGGGCCATCAGACTCTGAACATCAGCTGCAGAGACAGCCCCTTCCCCTAACACATGTACTAAAGCTGTGGGCGCACCAGAAGAGACCAACTGTGGCTTGTACACTGAGTCTGGAATCTGAAGATCAAGTGTGGCATCATTACCGCAACCAACAAAGAAGCTCGTAGGTCTAGGCATCTTCAGAATAGGGCACCTAATAGTGGGATGTGCCCCTGAATCACAAATCAGACAATAATGGATAGCCTTACAATCTTTAGTTGCATGAGTATTAACAGCACATTTCCAACATCTTCCCGCCTTCTTCTGCTTTGCCACTGGTGCAACAATGATCGGGGACCATAGGCTGCACGGGGACCAAAGGAGCAACGAGAATTCACCATCGGAGCTTGCTGACCAACCGTGCCTGGCACCAACTGTCCAAGGGGCGGAACAACCTGCCCCATGGGTAGTGGTTGCTTGTCCTCCGAGGAGGCGCCGGCTGCCCCCGAGGCATAGCAGTCTTTTTCTTCCGCCTCTTCTTCACCTGTCCGGAGTTGCGGCGCCGGCTGCCGGTGTACGAGGTTGTTGCATGGGAGGCTGTACCATACCCTGCTGGTTAGGCACGGGATACCGAAACGGACCTTGGAACTGCTGAGTACTGCTGAGGCGGCGTGAACTGCACCGGCGGGCCGAGGCACCGGCGGGCGAAAAGGCGGGCGATAACCCGCGGAAGGTCCCATGTACGGAGCAGGCTGCCTCGGCGCAGGTGCGGGTTGCGGCATCGGCGCACCCGTCGGCCATCCACGGAAGCCGGGGGTCCCATGTAGGGAGCCGGAGAGGCCACGGACGGCGCCCCGTAGGAGCCGCCCCGGGTGTCGCGGTCGCGGGCGCGGACGCAGCCAAAGCGGCGAGACGTCCCGGGAGGCACCGGAGGCCTCGCAGCCCGGCCATCCCCGCAGCCGAGGGGAACCGGCGACGATCTGCGCGAACGACCGCCGCTGCTCCGAGCACACGGGCGACGATGTCCAGGCGGCAGCCGCGGAGCTCGGGGACGAAGTCGACGATGACGAGGTGCACGAAGACGACGCAGACGAGATGGCAACTGCGCGGCACGGAGAAGCGCTGGGCAACGGCGACGAAGATGAGACGGGCGCTGCGGAGGACGAAGGCGAGGAAGCGAGCGAAGGCGACGATGGGGAGGTGGCGGCGGCGGTGGAGTCGAGCACGAGCGAGGCGAGTGCGTACGTGATCCCGCATGCGATCGCGTCTCCGCCGGGTAGCGTCGATCCGCTTGCTGGATTCCCATCACGGCCCGCCCGAAAACGGCCCACCTAGCCTGCGGCCCAATCCCAAGACCAGCCGGGCCAGCCGAAAATCGCGCCTCCGCTCCCGCCTCGTTGAGATCGAAGCGAGGGCGACCAGCCGCCGCGTTCGCCATCGCCGGCTTTGGAAGCCCAGCCGTCCCCTTGTGTTTCACACACACAGCAGCTACGTGACCTCCCGATCCCATCGTCTTCTCGCCAAAAAAGTCGGCTAGGACTGCCGGCGGTGTGACTCGCTTGGGAGGGAGAGGCCCTTTCCACGCCTTCAACCTCACGGACGGCCTGGGCAACCGAAACCCCGGCGGCGAGGAAGATGCTGGCCGCACTCCGCCTGGCAGCGCCTCCGTCCTAGTCGGAGACGAAGACCTCGCACGCCGCACGCTCGATGCAGCCGCCGTCGTCTTCTTCTCCCACGACCGAGAATCCGCCGTAGGAAAACCAATGTTGGACCAGAATTCCTCTAACCGCTCGCCGTCGCACTGGCCGCCGACGGAGCTAAGAGGCAGCACACGCGGGACATCTTCAAGACCCCGCCAAGCAACCTCCTCTGCTAGTGAGATCTCATCTTCATCCCCAGACACATCTTCGAGGGCCATGAATCGCGATCCCGATCCGTCGCACACCCCGGCGGGAGAGAGAACCTGGGATATCGGCGGCACAGCCATCCGCCGACGGGGTCGCGCCGGCGCGCCGCTAGATCCCATCACGGCACTTCTTCGTAGCCAAAAAAAAATTTCTCTGGAGTTTTTTCACATCACACAAATCTAAAGGTACCATTGAAAGTTAAGATCTTTCTGTGGTTTCTGCACAATAGAGTGATTCTCACCAAGGATTAAACACAACTGGGAAAGACGTGTTAAGTGTTATTTTTATAATCAAAGCGAAGTAATTGAACATCTCTTTATAGCATGTATTTTTGCAAACACTATGGAGAATAGTCTACATCACATCGGGAAAGCATGTCGTTGCCGTGCACCCGTTTTGCACGGCAAAGGGACCTATCCGCACAGCAATGCCTTCGTCGTGCATCAACCGTCAGCAAACATTGGACAGCAAAGAACTGCCCCTGCAAAGAAACTTTTCCGTGCGTCCCTCCCAAAATACACGGCAATGGTGTTTGTCGTGCGCCATGCACACCGCACGACAACGACTCTCGCTGCCGTGCGCTGTTCTTTTGCCGTGCGCCTGGCCTTTTGCCGTGCACCGTCACCTTTGCCGTGCGCCATCACGTTGCCGTGCAAACCTCCTTTGCCATGCGCCCTCCCTCCCCCACACATGGCGAAGACTCTCTAGGCACGACCAGCGCATGCAACGCTACACAGGTTTGCACCACGTGGCTCCTTTGCCGTGTGTATGCGAACGGCAAAGGAGCCTCATTTGCCGTGTGCATACACACGGCAAAGGCTCTAGGATTTTTCCTTTTATTTTTATTTTTCATTACTTTTGCAATTTAAACACAATTTATATAGCATATATCCAGCAACAATATACCACACATATATCAAACATCAACAACATAATCCAATAACAACAAATCATGAATCCATAACAATATAGTCCATACAAGTCCACCAACAACAAATCCATACAAGTTCATAAGTCCATACAAGTGACATGTCCATACAAGAAAAGAAAAGTAATGAGATTGCTACATTTTCAACAAGTGGCATGTCATGGCTAAAATTTTCATTGTGACATGGAATTAAACATGGTGGCATAGAATGGCTAAAATTTTCACAGTGACATGGATTAAACATGGTGGCATGGAATGGCTAAATTTTTCATAATGACATGGTGGCATGAAATGGCTAAAATTTTCATAATGACATGGAAATGAAAATTGTGGCATGTAATGGCTAAAATTTTGCAAGTTTCAAGTTCAAAGTCTACAAAGTGGCGTGACATGGCTAAAAATCATGAGATTCCTAAATTTCCAACAAGTTTTCTCACATTAGAGCAAATTTTGCAATTTTCAAGTTGAAATTGTACAAGTGTCATGGCATTGCTAAATTTCCACATTGACATTGCATTATACAACCTAGAAGCGCGTTGGGCACAAGTGTAGGAGAACTCACCTAGGAACCGCGTCAGGTTTCGGATGATGTTCGGATTGTTGATGGTCAGAGGTGTCACCTTCTCTGACCGGGTGGTGCCTAGATGAGCGGCATGTTCGGCATCATCTGGTGTTGCTGTTGCATTTGATGTCTGGATTAGACAATAAGACAAGTGAAAATAAGATGGAGATATTAAGTTAACCACTTACCCACGAGATGGCGAAAGGAGGAGTAGGAAGACTCCCCGGTGGTGAGATAGAATGGCCTGCTTCATAAACCAGTTCATCATCTGTTGTTGTTGCTGCATGTGTTGCATCTGCTGGTTCTCCCTAAGCTGCTGCGCCTGCTGCTGCTGGGCCTCCTATTGGATTCTCTGTTCCCTTTCTTCCATCTCCACCTACGTTATGTTGCAGCGATATCCTTAATGTTGCAATGGAAAGCATGTAAAGAAGCGTAGAGGAACAAGGAAGAACATACCCGTAACCGCTAGATAGCTAGATCTAAAGACCGTGGCCGGGTCTCTACCTAAGGCTGGCCGCTCGTACGACCATGACGGACCTGGCGGAGAGTTGGAATGGTTATTGAGTCGATGCACCCGTCACCAGTCCATAGGCGTCCATGCTTCATGCATTCTCCCGCAAGCACCAAAACCTCAACGTCAAAGACCTCGGTCTCTGGCTAGGAGGTCTCGTCGTGCTTCTCCTTGAACTTTGAGACATGCGCCATACACGGGTCTCGGATTGCTCGTTGAACCACATGGACGCCGTCTTAGGATGCGGCGTCTTCCTGGTCTTCATCTTTCGAATAAGCTAAATAAGTTTGGCTTCACTCATGTCTTTTTTTCCTGCAAAAGAGAACATGTAATTAAGTGAAGTGGACCACCCTTGCGGAGTTAACAATATATAATGTGAAATCAAAGAATGAAGGAACCATTTGCTCACCTCTGCCTGCATGTGAAGGGAGTGGGGGATGCTACCTAGGATATGTGATCCACCTCGCATCTCTGCCCGCTTCCTCTTACCATCCTCGTGCTTCTTGAGGTACTGGGGGCATATCCACCACATGACCATCGCTAGAAAGCACTAGCTGTCACTGCCGACGTACTGAGGAGGGTTCTACATACACAAGATAGACCCATTATTAGAACATAAACTACATGGTGATAAAGAAATCAAAAACACATAAATGCAAATACATGCATGTACTGCCACGGTGCCATGAGCGTCTCCCGAGCGTCCTCCTTAGACATCCAAACTATGCGGTCGGCGTGCCAGTTGTGGACGCGATGAACACGTGACTCGTAGTGTATGCCAGTCACCCTCCTCCTGCTCAACTGGTGTACGATACGATCGCACACATATTCATGATCCTCAGCCCTCGTGAAGTCTGCAACCATGGACATAGGTAAAACAAGGAGCATTAGTGCAACTATTGTCAACCAAGAAGTGTTTGAATGCTAAGAATTCAAAAGTCACGTACCCAAAATTTGTGTAGAGCCACCTCATGCATGTTCTCGTACTTTCCATGAGGATCTAGCGCGTAGCTGTAATGCGCCAAACTCCAAGCAACGTTGTGGCCACCACTAGGGAGATTGACAAGCCCAGGGAAATACTTTATAACTAGGCCTCCACGGATGTTCGCGTAGCCACGTCCCGACTTCCTCGTCGGGTCACCATACGTGAATGAACTGCACAATGAAACGCCAAAATCAGTATGTGTATGTGATAAAAATTTCGATAATGATAAAATTGCGACAACGAAATGCCAAAATTAGCATGTACCTCTTTCCAGCGGGCACTAGAAGAACATCGTTGCTGGGCCACGTTCTTAGCTTGGGGAGCTGTGATTTCCCATGCTGATACAGCTTCCTCTCACTTGGCTGCAACCTCTCCTCAACTGCAACGTACTCCTCCTCCTCCGGCGGTTCCCAAGCTAGGCTTGGGTCAGGCTCAAACGGTAAGCCCCCATCCTCCGAGAGGTCCTCCTCGTCCTCCCCACCCTACTCCTCCTCGTCCCTCCACCCTCCCCCTCCCCACCCTCGTGCTCCTCGTCATCCCCACCCCCGCGCTCCTCGTCCTCCCCACCCCTGTGATCCTCACTCTCCTGCTCCACCTCATCATCATCCTCGGTTACGGGAGGGCTAGGAGTGGGGCTAGGTTGTCGTGTCGCATTCTTCCTACGTGCCCCACACCGCTGGGGAGGGGGGCTAGCAGGTGCCCGCCTCAAATAACTCGAGCGCACCACAACCTCAGCCAAGACATTGATCTTCTTTCAAAGACCGCCCTTTTTTCTTGGCATGTTTCAATCACCTGCAAACACAATGAAGAGATTGGTTTATTAGTACGCAATGTAAAAAAGGTGAATATTAGTGAAAGAAACAAAGATATAAGTAGATGAATATTACTGAAAGCAACAATAATGCAAATACATGAACATTAATAAAAACAACAAATAGCATAGAGTTTTCACAAACATAGCACGGAGTTCTTACAAATAAACTAGCTCGACAATCACTATTACACAGAGTTATTACAAATAGGCTAGCCTCACAATTACTACTACATAGATCACTAGCTTGTGTCGACATCCGTAATTGGACCACATGTTTTGTCATCGCCATCATGCTCGGCGAACCAATAATCATCAATGAAACCTGGAGGTGGTCCATTTGCATCGAGGTCAAGGCCTGCTTTGAACGCCTCGAGCAAACTCAGGTCTTCCTTGTCACAAACATCCTCAGCTTCATCCTCTGCAATGTCTTCCTCCATGCCCGCATCTTCTTGTTCATCGTCTACGACCATGTCATCAACAGCCGGCAAGCCGATAGTGAAATGATCGGGGAGCCCTTCTTCCTGATAAAACTCGACATTCTTTGTTGAGGGGTCTACGTGGCGTTAACCGTCCTTGTTTAGCGGGGGTGGCCTATTGCGTGAAGGTACCATCATCACAACATCCCATCCATGTAGACGTTTTGCCGAGGTTTTGCACGCGTACGGGAGATAAAATACTTGAAACGCCCGGGTAGCCAAAATGTACAAATCCTCTCCCTTGTAGACAGAGGTTCTTTCAACTTCGACCAATCCAATTTCAGGATCCCGTCTCACCCGACGTGGGTCGAACCAATGCCATTTGAATACGACAGGATTTAGCCCTTTGTCAAACCCGTAAATCAGCTCGTATATACCCTCGACTCTTCCATAGTAATGGGGTCCATCATCACATTGACATACCACCCCGCTATTTATTGTCTTCGCGTTGGGCCAGCTTGTTGTGTATTTATGGGTCGGGAAGCGATACATGTTCACGTCATAAGAGTTGAATGTGTCGACGGAATGGTTAAAGCCCCTAGCAATTTTTTAGCTTTGGATTCATCTCTTTGTCAGTTCTTGCCTACAAGTTTAGCACGAGAAGTTTAGAACGAGAAATGACCGATAAATGTCGTCAGTGCAAGCAAATTTGGATAGAATAGTACCAAACCACAGAACCAACTACTGGAACCGAAACCGCCGCCCTTATCAAAAATATGCTTGGGCTCTTCCAGGGTAGGCTCCCTGTGGGTATACCTCCAATGTATAGTCGTGAATTATCTATATCGATGAAACGAGGAAGAGTTAGCCACGAACATACGAGTGCATCAAGGCCATGAATGTTTGCGAATAACTAAATGGTTAGCACTTACTTGATGTACGTCTTTACTTCCACCATGGTGTTCAAGACATATGAGTGGATCAAGGCCCACTCATGTAGGTTCGTGTTTTACGGCTTCGGGCCATGATGTTGCGCAGATGCACACTGCTGGGGAACCTCAAGAGGAAGGTATGATGAGCACAGTAGCAAGTTTTCCCTCAGTAAGAAATCAAGGTTTAATCTACCAGTAGGAGAAAGGAAAGACTTCTGAAGGTGTTGTTAACTGACTTGTGGCAGGGCGCACTACCCGCGTCAGCAACAACGTGGAACCTGCACACAACACAACCAAAATACTTTTTCCAAACTTACAGTGAGGTTGTCAATCTCACCAGTTTTGCTGAAAACAAGGATTAACCATATAGTGTGGAAAGAGATGTTCGTTTCCAGTGAAATTAAAGAGAACAGTGTTTGCAGCAAGTAAACAGAACACGATGATTTTATCAGTGTAAAATAAAGGACCGGGGTCCGCAGTTCACTAGAGGTGTCTCTTCATAAAGATAAATAACATGTTGGGTGAACAAATTACAGCTGGGCAATTGACAGAATAAAGACCATACATGACAAGATGATAACTATGAGATTCATTTGGGCATTACAACAAGATACATAGACCGTAATCCAACTGCGTCTATGACTAATAATCCACTTTTCGGTTATCATCCGAACCCCTTTCAGTATTAAGTTGCAAGCAACAAACTGTCGTATTAAGCAATGTGTGTAAAGTAAACAATAGAATTATCCTTAGACAAAGGATTGTTGTTTTCTCCCTCGTAGAAACATCACATCTACAATCTTAGAAGTTATTGTCACTCTTCCAGATTACTAGAGGCATGAACCCACTATCGAGCATAAATACTCCCTCTTGGAGTTACAAGCATATACTTGGCCAAAGCATCTGCTAGCAACGGAGAGCATGCAAGATCACAAATAACATATGACAAGTATATAATCGATCTCAACCATACTATTCAATATTCATCGGATCCCAACAAACACAACATGTAGCATTACATAAAGATGATCTTGATCATGATAGGCAGCTCACAAGATCTAAACATGAAGCATATATTGGAGAAGAAAACCATCTAGCTACTGCTATGGACTCGTAGTCCAGAGATGAACTACTCACGCATCACTTCGGAGGCGGGCATGGCGATGTAGAGGCCTCCTGTGATGATCTCCCTCTCCTGCAGGGTGTCGGGAAGAGCTTCAGAACCCTCCCAAGCTAGGGTCAGCGATGGCAGCCATGACAGAACTTTTTGTGGATGGAGGCTCGGGTATTTAGGTTTTTCGCGAGATCGTGAATAAATAGGCGGAAGGGTGAGGTTGGTGGGTGCCAGGGGGCCCGACACCACCCCATGGCACGGACAGGGCCTAGGCCGCGCCAAGGGCCGATGAGGCCGCCTCGTGGCGCTTCTCCATCTCTCCTCTGATTTCCGTCTTCGTTACAGTAAATTAGGAACTTCAGCTTTTTTTCGTCCAATTCCGAGAATATTTCCTGTACAACTTTTCTAAAATATAAAACAGCAGAAAACATGGAACTGGCACTGTGGCATCTTGTCAATAGGTTAGTTCCGAAAAATGTATAAAAGTGCAACAAAGTGTAAACAAAACATATAGAAATTGGTGTAAAACAAGCATGGAGCATCAAAAAGTATATATACTTACAACGTATCAACATCCCAAGCTTAACTCGTGCTCGTCCTCGAGTAGGTAAGTGATAACAAAAATAATATTTGAGGTGACATGAAGCCAACACAATCTTGATCAAGTTATTGTAAAAGCATTGTGAGTTGGGATCAAAGTACTCTAAACATAGGCATGATAGATATAATTCTAACAATAGAACTTAGCAACTAAGTTACAACATGAGAAGTAACTCAAACAAAGGATCATGAATAATTGTGCACTGAAAGCAACTGTTTGTTTTTGAGCATAGAGAAAACATAGCAAAGTGGTACTCAGCTTGTCCTTTATGAAGTAGCAAAACATAAATGCCAGGACACCTTTAAAATTCAAAGGGTGACTGTCGGGGGAAGACCCCGGGTAGGGCAAAAGATTGAGAACAGCTGCCTCAAGGCCGGCTGGCCCGCGGCAAAGGCCGGCTGAGGAGCAGCCGGCGGGAGCCGTGGCCGGCTGCCTTGGGAGCCGGCTGGTTCAAAGTCTACGTAGGTCTGGCCATAGCCGTCTGCGCTGTGGCTAGGCCGGCTTCTACTTGCCATATCCGGCTTGGTTTGTCTATCCCCTGACCGGCTCGAAGCTGGTGAGCCTTGTAGGAGAAGGAACTGGAAGGGCGATCCGGCTTCTAAAGTCCACGATGATCTCATCCTCCGTAAAGTAAGGGGCACTGTGGAGCAACAGTGCCTCCGCCGGACAGGCCATCATGGCTCACGCCGTGCCGTACGGCTACATGCCATCGATGGAGACAGGGACGCTTCCTCTCCATACCGCTGACTTCGGCAGGAGACAAGACAAGCCTCAACGCCTCAACGACTCCTGACATCAGCACCTCGGGAAGGAGCGGGAAGCTGAAGCCGATGCAGCTGGCCATAGGTCATAGGGACTTCTTTGCATATTGCCAGTGCCTATATAAGCTGTGCTACCCCTCTCGTGCAGGGGGACGATCGATCCTTTTAGCCATTCTAGTCTTAGCGCTACTCTGGGAGAGAGACCTTCGTCTACCTTAGCCTCCCCGAGCAGCCGGATACAGCTCAAGGAGCACCATTGTACTGTGATATTGCTTATACATTCATAGCATTAGTAGAGGTGTTACCTCCACAGGAGGGCCTCGAACCTGGGTACATCGCCGTGTCTCTCGTGCCCATACCCGCATCCGGATACCGCTGTAAGACCATAGTAGGAACCACTCTCATTAGCCACCCTATGGCATATGCCGTGACGATACCACGACATTTGGCGCCCACCGTGGGGCCTTCAGCGTCTACGGCCGGTGTCTTCATCCGGACGGGCCTCACCATCACCACCGGCGAGCGAGTCGCTTCAGGCTTGATCTGGAGATTCGGCTCCCTCGACTGCGTCAGCGATAACGCTGGCTGCTTCACCGACAGGCCCTTCCCTGCCGGCGGCAGCATCATCGCCTTCGGCGGCCACGACGTCTACGTCGCCACCGTCGCACCGCCGCGCTACCCGCGGCAGGTGCTGCGCTGCGCAAGCCCTTCTCCTGGAGCTGGCGCAAGGGGCAACTTCACCAACCCCTGCGCCGTGCAGGAGGTCATGACCACTGCGGAGGAGAACGTGGACAAAGCCACGCGAATCCGCAGCCCCGCCTTGGAGCGCACAGGCGCAGGCGGTGCATCCGGCTCGGGCCCAAAGGAGCCCCAGCCACTATCCCGGCTGGACGAAGTACGGGCAATGTTGAGTTCCCCATTCACAGCAGGCGCCAACCCCACCACCATCGAGGCGGATCTGGAGGCGCACCGCCAGCTCCTCCTCAGGCAGGCTGAAGAGCTGGCCACTGCCAAGCGCCAGCTGGAAATCACCCGGCGCGAGTACGACCGCGCCGACGGCTTCACGCCAGGCGGCAACAACCCAAGCCGAGCCGGCCAGATTCACCGGAGGGGAGGCGGCCTTGCCGCCGAGATCGACCGCGACGGCGCGGAAGCACCGACTCCGTCCACGGAGCTGCCATTCTATGTCAACACCCGGATTTTTAAGTCCGAATGCCTATTATGTCATACATCGCAATCCCAGGAATATTGTTGTTGCGAGGCATAATAGTTAAGTATCACAGTCATCATTCATTACAAACCATAAGGTCTTACAACTTGGAATCACATGATCCATATTACACGAATAGTTGATCTATTGATCAACGAACAAACACAAGTTCATAGCGGAAGCGTAAGATACAAGGACTCTCTAGTCCACAGGCCAACGCTTGACGTTAGAAGCTCCTAGTTGTGGTAGACGTCCGGCTGGTCGTCATCCTCGTACTGCTGCTCGGCATCATAGTCTGGCCATTTGAATAGCCAGGGACAAAGCCGTGAGTACTTTTAAGTACTCGCAATCTAATACTAATGTAAGTACTAAACTTGCTATTGAAGTGTTCTAAGCTCTAAGGTTATTTGCATAAAGCCAATTTTATTTGATAAACCTTTTTGTAAACAACTCCTCATGTGCTAACTAACTCAAGTGGGAACATTAGTGTCATTCCCACAACTCAATTGTGATTCAAAACCCAAGTCACCATTCAAGTTCAAAAAGATGTAAATTCTGATGACGGAAACAGTATGGCCTTTCCAACTGTCCATGACCGCGGACGCGGCTATTCGAATAGGTTTACACTCTGCAGAGGTTGCACACTTGTGCCACAACATTTGATTACATCCGTCAGGGATAAAACCCCGAAAAGTCGTAACTCAGTACGCGGATCATCAACCATAACCTTTCACTTACATATCCTAGTATAGGCACCTCTCCCCATGAGCTTGGCCTCCCGGTGAAAACCAACTGTTAACCCGGGAACTGCACAGGGCTTGGGCCGGACATTCACCTCGTTACACGTCATTTCTCATCGTTTCTTTTGTTGTAGAGGCAGCCTTCAGCCTAACCCCGATGACGCTTGTTTAGAGGGAACCCATACTAAGATACATAAATTTCCAGCTAAGCCTTACCCATAATCAGGTATTGTGGGGGTACTCAAAAATTGGAATGGTATCGCATCCAACTCAATCATCAGTTTTTATCCAAAATCATCAAGTCAAAGTCATGTCATATTCACCTTCAAAATCTTTCAATGGAAATGACTCATCATTCCAAGGTTTTCACCATCATCATTTCATAACACATGTTCCCATCTAGAGTAGTCATTTTTAGTATTTAGCACTAGCCACTATGTATGAGGGGTGCTAAGTATTTGCCTTGCTTCTAGGCTAAGTTTGATACTCTTGTACTAATCCAATGCTAACCAAGTGAAACATGAATCAAAAAGTACTTTGATAAAACAAAAGTAAATAAAGCTTGTAAAGTAAAACTGGGAAATAGGATCATAAGCATAAAGTAAAGGGATTTCTATTTTCGTGCCCCTGCTTCGTTAGTTGTACTCAGTTTTCCCCAGCTCGTTAGTTTTTCCTCAGTTTTCCCCTCCCTCTAGTTTGAAACCCCTCGAAGACGCGGGTTGCCGTCAGGTCGAGGCCTTACCGTTACCGTGAGGTCGGTTCCTCGCCGACCGTCTCGTGCTCGACGGGTGGATCCATCTACGGCCGACGCGTGGGCCGTTTTATTTCCGATTGTATACGCGGTGCTGCCAATGACAAATGGGGCCGCTCTATGGGGCTGCCGCAGCCAATGACCGAGTGGGTCGTCTATTTATTTATAGAAAATTATATATTGCCGCTCTGTGGGGCCTCCGCAGCCAATGACCGTTGTGGTCGTCTATTTTATTTAGAGAATATAATATAGAGCCGCTCTGTAGGGGCCGCCTCAGCCCATGGCACGTGACTATTTTCGCAGCTTAATCTAAAGTGACTCTTATGCTAAACATTGTGCATCCCGACGTTGACCTAGCGAGTGGTGGCGAGCATAGCCGTTCGACCATGCCGATATCGGCATCGGCATCGGCATCGTTTGGAGGATGTGGTGCTCGAATAATAGTGGAAATGGGATGTTATTTTTTACATGCATAATATATAGAAAATAGCTAGATCTCTAAATCGATGCATATGAAGCTACATATATATTCTTGGTCATAATCCCCTTAATTATCTAAAGGGGATGGATGCATGGCTTCACGTCGTCGTCGCTTTCATCGTCGGTATCTTCGTCGTCCGAGTAGTAGTACCTCCTGCACATTGTTCCGTCGAACACCTTCACTCGTGAGCACATCATCGCCTTCATATTTGAAGTGTACGAACCAGCCGAAATCCACACCGTGCGCGATGGCGAATTTCTCCCAGCCCTTGTCGAGGTACATCCGGCCTTGTCCGTCAAATAGGACCTCCACGGTCCAGAGACGAGGACCGCGGTCAGCTTGCTCGCGGATACACCTTAGCTGGCTCCTTGCCGTCAAGATAGTCCGCAAATTTTTTTGGGAGTTCCTGCAAAGAGATCGAGCGCCGATCGTTTGAAATTAGGGAACCCTTGAAATTAAAGGGTTTTTAGAACATGCCCATAATTAATCACATGCATCATATATGTGGGAACGCGTACGTACCTTCTTGACCAAAGGGTCTTCATAGACGACGATGAAGAACTCCTCTATGATCAATGGCAGTGTTGACGGTGGTGGTGGCAATGATGATGATCCACTTCCCCTTCCCCTTCCCCTTCCCCTTCCCCTTCCGGTCCGCTTCCGAGACGTGGAAGCCATGGCAATGGATAAAGTGTATGTGAACGAAAAGAAGAGAGAGGCGGAACCTATTGACACAAGGGATGGCCGTGTGGGTGTTTATAAGGGAGAGATGACCGTTGTAGGGTTTACACAATAAAATAAGGAGGAGATGACCGTTGTGGGGGTTTATACACAATAAATTAAGGAGGAGACGACCGTTGTGGGGGTATAGTTTATCATTTTACCGTGAAAAGTAATGCCTAAAAGGAAAGTAATGGCTACAAGAAATCGGTGATGGTTTATCGTTTTTTGCGTGAAAAGTAATGGGTACAAGAAATGGGTGATGGTGTATCATTTTTTGCGTGAAAAGTAATGGCTACACGAAATGGGTGATGGTGTATCATTTTTGTGCGTGAAAAGTAATGGCTACAACAAATCGGTGATGGTTTATCATTTTTGTGCGTGAAAAGTAATGGCTACAACAAAATCGGTGATGGTTTATCATTTTTTTGCGTGAAAAGTAATGGGTACACGAAATGGGTGATGGTGTATCATTTTTGTGCGTGAAAAGTAATGGCTACAAGAAATCGGTGATGGTTTATCGTTTTTTGCGTGAAAAGTAATGGGTACAAGAAATGGGTGATGGTGTATCATTTTTTGCGTGAAAATTAATGGCTACACGAAATGGGTGATGGTGTATCATTTTTGTGCGTGAAAAGTAATGGCTACAACAAATCGGTGATGGTTTATCATTTTTGTGCGTGAAAAGTAATGGCTACAACAAAATCGGTGATGGTTTATCATTTTTTGCGTGAAAAGTAATGGCTACACGAAATGGGTGATGGTGTATCATTTTTGTGCGTGAAAAGTAATGGCTACAACAAATCGGTGATGGTTTATCATTTTTTGCGTGAAAAGTAATGCCTAAAAAGAGTTTATAATTTAGCTCGTGAAAAATAATGCAGAAAACCAAACTTTGCGTGAAGCTAACCGACGACAGAGAGAGAGAGAGGGTGGTGGCCCCGACCGGAGAGAGAGATAGGGGTTATCCTGCCCGTTAGATCATACGATCAACGGTCGTCGGGCACGATCCGCGTGACATGGGCTAGACCAATCGGGGCAATGTTGGGCGTCCGTGAGAGTTTGTGAAGGGAGAGGGCAAAGCTGAGTAGTATCAAGAAACCAAGGGCAAGTGAGTAGTAAACGGACTAAGGGATTCAAATATGAGATTTAAAAAATGGAAAATGCGTGTTTTGTACAATGAAACCCATCTTGGCCTACCTCAAACTATTTGCAATACAAATCTACATGAGTGTGAAAATTATGGTCTCATTCGGACAAAGTATGTTTTGGGGAAAGCTGTTTTGGGTAGGGCTTATTATGGAAAACCATGCACCTTCATAGCTACTAGGTGATTTGAGAAGTGGCAATTTGTGGTGAAACTTGATTTATCTACGATTTATCTATGATTTGAGAAGTGGAAATTTGTGGTAAAGACTCCATGAGTAAGTGCCACTCCTTTTCGGAATTTTTTGCACATTAAATAACTCATTTAACTAGTTAATCCCATTTGTTGACTCTCTGTTGACCAGCCACTTGAGGGTAAAACTGAGTATATTGCACTAGCCAGTATTAGCACTCAAGGTGAAAACCGAGCATACAAAAAATGCTAGTATATGACTCGAGGGTATACATGAGTATATCTAAATTTCCGGGGTTAGACTCGAGGACGCGTGTTGCGGTGCGAAGTGGAAGAAGTGCCATTGTTGACGCGTGTCGCGGTGCGGACGTGGAAGACGTGCCATTGTTGACTCGGGTCGCATTTAGGACGCGTAAGCCCCTCTCTCCCTCCCTCTCGCACACGGTACGTCTCATTATCGCTCACGCACGAAACCACCCCTCTCACGTCCCATCAACTTCTCCAAAAACCCCAACCGCCGTACGAGCCCTCCCCTGCCGGCGATGGAGAAGAAGAATGCGCCGGCGGCCATCGCCCCGAGCCCGTCGCCTCCGAGCCCGTCGCCTCCGAGCCCGTCGCCGCCGAGCCCGTCGCCGCCGAGCCCGTCGCCGCCGAGCCCGTCGCCGCCGAGCCCGTCGCCTCCGAGGGCGGCGCATCCGAGGGCGGCGCATCCAAGCGCGGCGCCTCCGTGAACCGGGCCGGTCTCACCGCCGACGGACCACTTCACAAGATCGGCGAATGCTTATTGGCCAAAGAGGAGTACGTGGACAGCTACTCGCTATGAGGCAAGTCCGTAGAAATTGGCGCTCGGGTTTACTCGATCCCGACGTGCACCTGCACGAATGGATCATGCTACACCACGCCCTTCCACGCGCCGCTGAGTTCACCTTCCTCCATCTCGGCACATCCCGCTACGTCACCATAGATCTATCTCGCAGTTCGTGCAAGGTTCAAATTCCTCGGCTTTTCCCGTGGCGTCACCATAGATCTTATTTTCAATCTTAGTGCTTGAATGTTATCTTTTCAATATATTTTAGATTCTACTTCCTCGGCTTTTCCCGTGGCGTCATCGTGCTTGCCCGGAAGAACCCACCGCACAAGATACGGCTGCTGAACCCACTCACAAAGAAATCGAACACGATGTTTGAGGCGCGGATGCCATCTGTTTTCCGAAATCGGTCGTTGTTATCAAATCCCCGACTATGGTCTTCGTTGCCACACATTACCCGCCGGAAATTGGTTGGGTCGATGAGAGCACTCCAACTAAGGATATAAATGAAGATGGGGATTGGGGAGAAGGAAGATTTTCGATCAAGAACCATGGTTTCCGTTCCATTACCCCGTTCAATGGTGAACTGTATGCGATAGGCCGCGGACAATTTTGAGATCGGAAGAATAGTGTGCACCAATATACGGTTGCAGCAGCGCGCAGAGCACTCGTCAAGATGGAGACACTAATTTCATTTCCGAACTTGGACGTCGAAGTTCTACCTTGTGGAGTCGGATGGTGAGCTGTTGCTTGTGTTGTTGGTCGGCGCGGCTTTGGCGGGCGGACCATTGGTGTACCGTGTGGACACTCGGAGCCGCTCTCTCCATCCGGTCACTAACATTGGCGATAATGCCTTCTTCGTGAATTATATCCGGTGTATCTCCGTCGACACCGAGTGTACCCGACACTTCAACCTGGCAGCATCTACTACACGGATTTGGGTTATATCGGAGCGTACTCTCATGATACAAATGCCGGGATGAGTGGCCACTACGTGTGGATAGAATAGGATTCTACGGTTTGAGAAATGAACACGAGCCATACCGTTTGGAGGATGTATTGGCCTCACACTCGCGGACGGAAGGAGTTCAATGAATATTTCCTTGGGGAATTGCACGAATGGAGCGACGGAGAAATATATGAGGAGGAATGAAGAACAAATTCATTCATCCTAATCTTCTTGTTGTCCATACATTGCGTGCGTGATCTTGTATATTTTTGCAGCTTAGTTTGTCGTGAACATTAACAATGTTATTGGCTGCTTTTGGTCTGTTGTATGCGGTTTACCTATGTATTATACTTAGTTTTCCGATTATGCTTCTTGTGAATTTATCATATAATAGCTTCTAGATTTGCTACTAGATTTGCTGCCATATTGGGCAAAAAACGAGGGCCAAAAGGCATAAATAACCCCGGAGATTTGCTACTAGATTTGCTGCCATATTGAAGAAAGACAGAAATAGAAGCTTCTCTAGATTTGATACTAATTTGGTGAAAAAGACGAGAGAGAGAAAGAGGGGAAAAGGTGCTCTTAAAAATGCCAATTTGGGCCGAGAGAGACAAAACCCAGCTCCTGCTCACGTGCAACCAAACGCTTCTCGTCCTGTCCCACGCGGTCCCTTTCTACCAGCCCCACGCGACGCGGCCCCACACGACGCGGCCCCACGGACGACGCGGCGCAACACGTCGGCACGGAACGTCCAAATAAACGGATTCCTTCCGTCTGAGCTCCTTCTGCGGGTCTTCAGACAAAGGCTAGGGTAAAACTGAGGAAAAACTAAGGGGCTGGGGAAAACTGAGCACAACTAAGGAACCGAGGGCACGAAAATAGAAATCCCTAAAGTAAAAGGGGGTGATGCCTTGCTCAGGGTGAGCTTTGCACTTTGCAAGAGTATTATCTTGCCTTGGTTGGGAAACTGGTCAAAGTGGTCTTCTTCTCCTTGGAAGTAGACCTCCTCCTCCTCCTGGTACTCCTCGGTACTAGCGTCTAAAATATGAATACGGGATACACAATCATCACACCAAACTTATCTAATTAAACTAAGCACAAACATGGTTCACACACTTAAACTAGCATCACACATTACTATTAGGTGGGTGGATGTGTTTTTCTTATTATTTAAGAAAAATAATTTCCTCTCATACTAACCTTAAGGTTACTTTGAATTACTTAGAGAAGTAATTTCCTCTTATTATCTTATTAAGATTTAATTTCTCTTATGCATAATATGTGACCTAGGTTGACCCAAGTCAACCTCTTCACACTTATCATTTGGAGAAAATGATTTAAATGAGGTGAGCACCTCATACCATTTAATTCTAGCATATCAAAGATTTAATATCACCAACAAATCCTATGGGACCTAACTAACCAGAGTCTCCACTTCATTTGGACTTGGTGGTGACAAGATTTAAATGAGAGAAACTCTCTCATGATATTTCTTAATAGTTTTGGGCAATATCTTTTACTAGAAAATAGCCATAAAGTCATTTAAATCAACTAAACCATGATCATTCAAAGTAAGCATGGCATATTTTTGTAGAAACAATTAGTATAAGTGAAATGTGAATTATTGGAGGTGGAATTAACTGAAAAGCATTTATGGTTGATTTTTAAGAATTATTATAAGACAGAAAAGTCCCTGCCTTGTTTATTTTGTCATTTTAATTCTACAAAAGATCTAGGGTTCTATCCAGTGGCATGGTGTAGATAAAATCCTAAGGTTTCCAAATATATAAAGTTTGTAAAATTTGGCCGAGTAGATTTGTCCCTATTGAATTTCAAAGTTTGCACCAGATTGCATTATTTCCCTATTTTCCAAAATTGAATTCAAAACGGTGGGCTTGCGCGGGAAAAGAACTTGGGCTGCAGAGAGGAAAAGAGTTGGGCCGGCCCAGTACTGCGTCCAGCGCAGCGGGCCGCCTGACAGTGTGGGGACCACACGTCAGTGTGTTTTAAAACACCGAAACGGTACGGGGGAGGTGGACCGTAGGATTAGAGTTGGATCGGACGATCGAGGATGGCCTTCGTCTCCGGCGAGAGGGGGAACTCACCGCGACGGCGGCGAGAGGGTCGGCGAGCTCGTCGGAGCTCCGGCAGTCGAGGGCGAGGTGCACAGCAACGTTGTCGACGACGGTGAAGCAGATGGAAGCAGCGGCGTCTCCAATGGCGGCCTCCTGCTCCGGCGGTCTCCGTGTACTGGCGGCGGCGGCGATCTTGCAATTGGCGGTCTCCGGCGGCGTATCTATGAAATTGAGGTGGCAGGGGGAGTTCTGAGGATGAGTGGAGGCGATTGGCGTGCTCAGTTTGGACGGAGGAGTCCTCCTTTTATAGTGGCGAGAGGTGGCTGTGGCGCCCGGCTAGGGTCGTCGTCGTCGTCGCCGTTCCGAGGGCGCGAAGAGGCAAGGCATGGGCTGGGCTGGTTGCTGGTGTACTGGCGAGGCTGACGCACGTTACGGTGATGAAAAAGAGGCACTACAGCGGCGGCGAGCGTGATGGGAGCTTGCAGGTCATGGCGGAAGGGCGTGGACGCGGTCGTCGTCTGCGGCGTTCCCGCGGGCCAGGGGCCGTGTCCAGGCGGTGCAGTGTGCCGTCGCGCGTCTACTGGCGCTGAGAGGGAGGGCGGAGGTGATGCGAGGACGTGGGGCGTCGTCACGCTCTGGGCGTCCAGGGTGAGCGCCATGCGCGCTCTGGCGCGGCATGGGCGTTGCCTGGGCGTCACTGGGCGCTCGCGTTCTGACGCGTGTGAGCTTGGTCTCGGTCAAGGGAGGGCACGAGCTCGTCCAGGGAGGTGAGAGGGAGCCAGTGGGCATGGTGGTGCAGGCCAGAGGTGAAGGGTGAGGGAGATGGCACGGTGAGGCCATGCCATGCCACGGCATGGCATGTTTGAGTTGATTTAAACAAACCATGTCCCAATGCAAGTGGTGGTGATGGTGTGGTGAGGTGAGAGGGCTCTCCAGAAGTGCAGAGAGGGTAAGGTTGGACCAAGTCCAAGGTAGAAATGAGGTATGGGCTCAAATTTTTACCCTGCCAGCAAGGTGTTTGACAGAATGCCCGCAAGAAAATAATTTTTGAAATTTGCAAATCTTTTTGGTGGGTTGCAAACAAATAATTAATGGAGCATTTTGGTGGTGGTGGTGGTCAAAATAGAATTGATATGCAAAATCCCATTTTGCATAAGATCTTACATATGTGAGAAAGTTCCAACTTTGCTTGCTTCCCATTTGGAATTGGTAAAGATTTTGGGGTGGTGGTTTTGGGCAAAGTTGTAGTGCTTGATGTTGTCTTGGATGATGTGAAAAGAAATGGTCCAGGGTAGAAGTGAAAAGTGAAAATACAGGGGCTCAAAGTGAGTACCAGATTATAAATGTCACATATGACCATATCACATGTGAGCTCATATTTATCTCAATTTTGATTTGAATGTGGTTTGATGGTTTCCAAAGTTGTTAATAAAGGTTTAGTAACCAATTACAAGTGATGGTGCAAACCAAATTGGCCTTGATCAAAGATTTGTAAAAATGGCATAGGCCTTATGTAGGTGTGAAGTGGATTTTTATTATTTCTTTTCTATTTCACTTTTATTTGACTTTGGGTGATCAAGTGATCATTGCTAGGGTTTTAGAGGGAGAGAGAACACATAAAACAAGCATCATGGCAAAAGCACACTCAAATAAATTAATAAGGTGATCTACATGCATAAACCTATATGATGAGAAAAAGTTTTTGTTAACTCTGATTTTTGGATTCTTGAATTTCTCTCTTGTTCATTTTATTGAAATTTGGGATGTTACAAACCCTTCCCCCTTACAAAAGATCTCGTCCCGAGATCTAGAGAAAACTAGGTACTAAAGAGATCCGGGTATTCCTTCTTCATATCCTCCTCGCGTTCCCAAGTTGCTTCTTCTTCGGTGTGATTACTCCATTGTATCTTCGGGAACTTGATACTTCGGTGCGGGTGGTCCCGAATGCTTCTTCAAGGATGCGAATAGGCACTTCGCGGTAGGTTAGATCCTGGTTGAGATCAATGGCTCTGTGGTCGATGTTCTTGAATACTTCGGTCTTTTCCGGTACTTCTAGGCACTTTCTAAGCAAGTGAGATGTGAAACACATTGTGTACGGCGGACATCTCTTCCGGCAGTTCCAACCGATATGAGACTTCTCCTCGGCGACTCGGAATCTTGAATGGTCCGACATATCTGGGGGCGAGCTTTCCTTTGAGTTGGAATCTCTGCATTCCTTTGAGGGGTGAGACTTTGAGATACACAAAATCTCCGATTTCGAATGTCATCTCTCGGCGTCTCTTGTCGGCGTAGCTCTTCTGTCTTGATTGGGCGGTCTTGAGGTATTCGCGGATCTTGTGCACCTTCTCTTCGGCTTCGCGGAGAATGTCGGGGCCGAAGACTTGGCTATCTCCGACTTCTGACCAGTTCAGAGGGGTACGGCATTTCCTTCCGTACAGGGCTTCAAAGGGGGCCATCTGTAAGCTGGCTTGGTAACTGTTGTTGTAGGAGAATTCTGCGTAAGGTAGGCAATCTTCCCATTTGGATCCATACTCTAGCACACAGGCTCTTAACATATCTTCAAGTATCTGGTTGACTCTCTCGGTCTGTCCGTCAGTCTGCGGGTGGTAGGCGGTGCTGAAATTCAGACGGGTTCCTAGTCCTTCATGCACCTTCTGCCAGAATCTTGAGGTGAATTGTGATCCTCTATCTGACACAATTGACTTCGGGGTTCCGTGCAGGCTGACTATTCTGGATATGTATAACTCAGCTAGTTTTGGGCCTTGGTATGTGGTCTTGACGGGGATGAAATGTGCCACTTTGGTCAACCTATCAATGACTACCCAAATGGAGTCATTTCCTCTGCTAGATTTGGGCAATCCTGTGATAAAATCCATACCGACAGAATCCCATTTCCACTCAGGAATCTGTAAGGGTTGCAACAGTCCTGCGGGTCGTTGATGTTCTGCTTTGACTCGCTGACAGATATCACACTTGGCGATGTAGCTTCCGATCTCTCGCTTCATTCCGTGCCACCAGAATTGTTCCTTCAGGTCTTGGTACATCTTGGTTCCTCCGGGGTGGATTGAATAAAGGGTGTCATGGGCTTCTTGCAGAATGACTTGTTTCAAGTCAGAGTCCGATGGTACGCAGAGACGTTCTTTGTACCAAAGAACTCCGGCTTCGTCTACGGTAAATCCTGGTGCCTTTCCTGCAGCTATCTGACTCTTTATTCCGTCAATGCTGGCATTTCCTTTCTGGGCTTCCTTTATCTGGCTCATCAAAGTGGGTTGGAGCTCAATGCTGGCGAGGAATCCTTCGCTCACTAGCTCTAGTCTGAATTGTTCAAACTCTTGGTACAGGCTTGGTTGCTCTATTGCGATCATGGAGTTCAACTGACACGGCAGTCTGCTCAAGGCATCCGCTACCACATTGGCCTTGCCGGGGTGGTAGTGAATTTCCATGTCGTAATCCTTGATTAATTCAATCCATCTGCGCTGTCTCATGTTCAGCTCCTTCTGGGTGAAAATGTACTTCAGGCTCTTGTGATCTGAATATATCTCGCATCGATTACCCATGAGGTAATGACGCCAAACCTTCAGTGGCTAAAACTACGGCTGCTAACTCCAAGTCATGAGTTGGATAGTTCCGTTCATGTTGCTTTAGTTGCCTTGATAGGTATGATATCACCTTGCCTTCTTGCATCAACACACATCCAAGACCAATCTTGGAGGCATCACAATAGACATCGAAAGGCTTGGTGACATCGGGCATGATCGGAATTGGGGCTGTGGTTAATCCGAGCTTGAGTTGTTGAAAGCTTTCTTCACATTTGTCATTCCAGTCAAACTTCTTGTCCTTCTTCAGCAGTTGAGTCATTGGTCTGGCGATGCTTGAAAATCCTTCAACGAATCTGCGGTAATATCCCGCTAATCCCAGAAATGCCCGGACTTCAGTCTGGGTGGTTGGGGCTTTCCATTCCTCAACGGTTTTGATTTTAGCGGGATCTACGGCAATTCCTCCTGCAGACAAGATGTGTCCCGGGAATCCTACTTCTTTCAGCCAAAACTCACATTTGTCTGAACTTGGCGTACAACTGATGTTGCCTAAGGGTTTCTAGAACCACTTCCAAGTGTTGCTCATGTTCTTCTTCTGATTTGGAGTAGATAAGGATGTCGTCGATGAAGACAACGACAAACTTATCCAAAAAGTCCATAAAGATCTTATTCATGAGATTCATGAAGTAAGCGGGGGCATTGGTCAGTCCGAAGGACATGACATTGTACTCATACAGTCCATATCTGGTGGTGAAGGCAGTCTTTGGAATATCTGTTGCTCGGATCTTCAGTTGATGGTAACCTGTCCTCAGATCAATCTTTGAGAAAACTTGGGCACCGGTTAGCTGGTCAAACAGATCTTCTATCTTTGGCAAGGGATATTTGTTCTTGATGGTGACATCGTTAAGCTTACGATAATCCGTAACCAAACGAGTGGCACCGTCTTTCTTATCCACAAACAAAACTGGTGATCTCCAAGGTGACGAACTTGGTCGAATCAGACCTTTGTACAGCATATCATCCAGTTGCTTTTTCGGCTCCACTAGTTCTGCGGGGTTCATGCTCGTAGGCTCTCTCGGGCTATAGGTCCTGTTCCAGGGATTAACTCGATGATGAACTCGATATCCCGATCTGGGGGCATACCGGGTAGATCATCCGGAAACACATCAGGGTATCGACAAACGACCCTGATTTGATCCAGAGTTGGCTTGGCTACACTTTGGTTGCAGGTAAATTTTCTGGGTAGTTTTTCAGATAAGTGTTCTATTATTATTCCGGTGCTACTTGTCATGGTGATGGCCTTCTTGGCGCAGTCTATCAATCCATGATGTTTCGCCATCCAGTCCATACCCAGGACTACTTCCAATCCTTTGGTTCCCGAAACAATCAAGTTTGCATAAAAGTCTATTTCATGGATTCTGATGGGTACATCTTTGCAGAATTTTCTAGCTTTAGTGGTTGATCCAGGTATTTGAACTACCATGACATGTTTCAAGCTGATTGGTTGAATCTTACTAGTGCACACAAAATCTTCCGTAACGAACGAATGCGATGCTCCAGAATCAAACAAGACTCTTGCAGGTATTGAGTTAACAGAGAACATACCCAGCACCACGTCAGGTGCTTCCTGGGCTTCCTCAGCATTCATGTGGTAGAGGCGACCTCCGCGGTTGTGCGGGTTGTTGGGGGCGAACTTCTTGCCGGTGGAGACACGGCGTTGCTGCTGAGCTGGTGGTGCGGGGTTGCTTGCGAGCTTGGCGAGCCTCTTGGGACACTCATTGGAGTAATGCCCCACTACACCACACTCATAGCAAGTGATGGTGGTCTTGTCTTGCTTGTTCGCGACGGGGATTGCATTGCTCCCGGTCCTTGGTGCGGTGTTGGTGTTGTTGTTGCTGTTGTTGTGGTTGGGGGCTCTCGGCGGAGCGCGGTTGAAGTTGTTGTTGGTGTTGTTGTTGTAGTGGCCTCCCGGCTCGGGGTTTCCTCCACTCCGGTTCCGATAAACCGGACGTGACATCCGTGCATTGGGCTTGTTGGTCCCGAAGCCTCCGCCTGAGTTGGGGCGATACCTTGGGGCATTGCTAGGCCCACTCTGGTTCATCATGCGGCGCTTGCGGTTCTCGCTGGCTTGGTGCAGTTTGCCCTCCATTTGGATGGCGGAGTCAACAAGGGCTTCGAGGTCGGCAAAGGGGATGTTGATCAACACAGTCTGCATCTCATCATGCAGTCCGTTCAGGAACCTTTCCTTCCTCTTCTCAGTAGTATCAGTCTCATCCGGGGCGTACCTTGACAGAGTGTGAGAAACTTGTCGCGGTATTCCACCACGGACATCCGGCCTTGCTTCAGTTCACGGAACTCATCTCTCATCTTCTTTATCAGACCCGGGGGCACATGGTACTTGCTGAACTTGAGCTTGAAATCTGCCCAAGTCATGAACTGTCCCGCGTTCATGGCACGGGTGCTTGTCCACCAAGCTCTTGCTGGTCCTGCTAAGTAGTGCGTGGCAAACAACACTTTCTCATTTTCTTCAACTCCAGCTACTTCTAGATTGTTCTCCATGGTTTGGAGCCAATCATCTGCATCAAGTGGTTCCTCAGTCTTGCTGAAAACTGGCGGGTTGGTATTCTGGAAGTTCTTGAGCTTGGATCCTGGATGATCATGGTGGCCTTGATTGTTGTTGGCAAGCTGTTGAAGTGCTGCAATGTTGGCTTGCCTTTCAGCTCTTTCTGCTTCCCTATCTTCCAGCATAACTTGCAACATCTGCATCATTGCGTCTTGATTCATGTTGCGGGTTGGAGGGGCCATCTGAGTATTGAGATAGATCATGAGATAAGAGGGAAATTTTCTATGGCTTGTTTTGTGTTTAAGTTTAAAAGCTTAAAACTTGAAGTCTTTTCATGATGACACAAACATACATTCATTCATAGCAAACAACACACATTACAAGCTAACACACTAAGGGTTTTAAGAACCCTTCTTCTCCAAGCTACGATACATTGGGGCGGGATACAACTCACACCTACGATAGTGCACAAGTGAACTACTCCTCATCCTCATCAACATCGATGGGGGTGAGGTCATCATCTCCGTCGTCCAGGAAGTCGTAGTCTTCCCCCTCGGGGTTCTCATCATCCTCGAAATCGTTGTCGTCACTCAGGTAGTCGCTTCCTCCCTGAATGTCTTCTCCATCTTCCTCCATCTTCTTCATCTGCTCCTCCTGGGCCTTGACAGTGGCCTCGAGTGCTGCTATCTTTGCGCGGAGGCGAGTGATGGTGGCATCCCTCTTTGCCCGCTGCTGGCGGAGAGTCCTGCGGTCATTGGCGAGCATCTTGATGGCGTCGCCTTGCTCGATGATGCGGGCGTGAGTCTGGTTGGCGTACTCACGGGAGTGGTCGAGATCCTGCTGAGTGTGATACAGCATGAAATCGAGATGCTCCACATGGTGCTTCAGCGCCGGGTGGGATGGCATGTCCATGGGCTCTCCAGCAGAGTTACGCCTCGCGAGGTGAGAAAAGCGAGGGTGGTTGAGTGCCTCCCCGCTCATTCCGCACAAGCGTGCGAGTCCCTCCTGAAGGGCGCGGGCAAGTCCGTCCAGCCGGCTTGCTCTCCATGAAGGAGAAGAGGATCCTCTCGAAGTGGGAGGCTCCATCTTGCCCCTCAAATCCGCAGGTGATGATCCACCGCAGTTCGCCTCCCGGCTGGTTCGCGATCTGGGCTCCGTGGAACTCCGGGTGCGGGCGACCCAGGTGGTCGGACAGGGCGTTGAGGTCGTGCTCGAAGATCAAGCTTCCCCCATTCCCGAGCTGGTAAAACTTCGTGTTCACGGGCTCCATCTGAAAGTGAAGTGAAGGATTAAGTTAGAGAAGTGAACCAGTGTGGCAAAATTTTAGGTATATTTCTAAGGAAGAACATGACTTCTCATTTTCCAAAGAACTTAAAGAGAAGACAAAGATTTAAATTTTTCCGAAATACTTCTTTCCTTTTTGAAACTAAATTTTTCAGAACGTCCATTTCTAACTAAGGTCTCCTAAGGTCAAACAATGGCTCGATACCAACTTGTCAACACCCGGATTTTTAAGTCCGAATGCCTATTATGTCATACATCGCAATCCCGGGAATATTGTTGTTGCGAGGCATAATAGTTAAGTATCACAGTCATCATTCATTACAAACCATAAGGTCTTACAACTTGGAATCACATGATCCATATTACACGAATAGTTGATCTATTGATCAACGAACAAACACAAGTTCATAGCGGAAGCGTAAGATACAAGGACTCTCTAGTCCACAGGCCAACGCTTGACGTTAGAAGCTCCTAGTTGTGGTAGACGTCCTGCTGGTCGTCATCCTCGTACTGCTGCTCGGCTTCATAGTCTGGCCATTTGAATAGCCAGGGACAAAGCCGTGAGTACTTTTAAGTACTCGCAATCTAATACTAATGTAAGTACTAAACTTGCTATTGAAGTGTTCTAAGCTCTAAGGTTATTTGCATAAAGCCAATTTTATTTGATAAACCTTTTTGTAAACAACTCCTCATGTGCTAACTAACTCAAGTGGGAACATTAGTGTCATTCCCACAACTCAATTGTGATTCAAAACCCAAGTCACCATTCAAGTTCAAAAAGATGTAAATTCCGATGACGGAAACAAGTATGGCCTTTCCAATCGTCCATGACCGCGGACGCGGCTATTCGAATAGGTTTACACTCGCGGAGGTTGCACACTTGTGCCACAACATTTGATTACATCCGTCGTGGATAAAACCCCGAAAAATCGTAACTCAGTACGCGGATCATCAACCATAACCTTTCACTTACATATCCTAGTATAGGCACCTCTCCCCATGAGCTTGGCCTCCCGGTGAAAACCAACCGTTAACCCGGGAACCGCACAGGGCTTGGGCCGGACATTCACCTCGTTACACGTCATTTCTCATCGTTTCTTTTGTTGTAGAGGCAGCCTTCAGCCTAACCCCGATGACGCTTGTTTAGAGGGAACCCATACTAAGATACATAAATTTCCAGCTAAGCCTTACCCATAATCAGGTATTGTGGGGGTACTCAAAAATTGGAATGGTATCGCATCCAACTCAATCATCAGTTTTTATCCAAAATCATCAAGTCAAAATCATGTCATATTCACCTTCAAAATCTTTCAATGGAAATGACTCATCATTCCAAGGTTTTCACCATCATCATTTCATAACACATGTTCCCATCTAGAGTAGTCATTTTTAGTATTTAGCACTAGCCACTATGTATGAGGGGTGCTAAGTATTTGCCTTGCTTCTAGGCTAAGTTTGATACTCTTGTACTAATCCAATACTAACCAAGTGAAACATGAATCAAAAAGTACTTTGATAAAACAAAAGTAAATAAAGCTTGTAAAGTAAAACTGGGAAATAGGATCATAAGCATAAAGTAAAAAGGGGGTGATGCCTTGCTCATGGTGAGCTTTGCACTTTGCAAGAGTATTATCTTGCCTTGGTTGGGAAACTGGTCAAAGTGGTCTTCTTCTCCTTGGAAGTAGACCTCCTCCTCCTCCAGGTACTCCTCGGTACTAGCGTCTAAAATACGAATACGGGGTACACAATCATCACACCAAACTTATCTAATTAAACTAAGCACAAACATGGTTCACACACTTAAACTAGCATCACACATTACTATTAGGTGGGTGGATGTGTTTTTCTTATTATTTAAGAAAAATAATTTCCTCTCATACTAACCTTAAGGTTACTTTGAATTACTTAGAGAAGTAATTTCCTCTTATTATCTTATTAAGATTTAATTTCTCTTATGCATAATATGTGACCTAGGTTGACCCAAGTCAACCTCTTCACACTTATCATTTGGAGAAAATGATTTAAATGAGGTGAGCACCTCATACCATTTAATTCTAGCATATCAAAGATTTAATATCACCAACAAATCCTATGGGACCTAACTAACCAGAGTCTCCACTTCATTTGGACTTGGTGGTGACAAGATTTAAATGAGAGAAACTCTCTCATGATATTTCTTAATAGTTTTGGACAATATCTTTTACTAGAAAATAGCCATAAAGTCATTTAAATCAACTAAACCATGATCATTCAAAGTAAGCATGGCATATTTTTGTAGAAACAATTAGTATAAGTGAAATGTGAATTATTGGAGGTGGAATTAACTGAAAAGCATTTATGGTTGATTTTTAAGAATTATTATAAGACAGAAAAGTCCCTGCCTTGTTTATTTTGTCATTTTAATTCTACAAAAGATCTAGGGTTCTATCCAGTGGCATTGTGTAGATAAAATCCTAAGGTTTCCAAATATATAAAGTTTGTAAAATTTGGCCCAGTAGATTTGTCCCTATTGAATTTCAAAGTTTGCATCAGATTGTATATTTTATCTAATTTCCAAATTTGAATTCAAAACGGTGGGCTTGCGCGGGAAAAGAACTTGGGCTGCAGAGAGGAAAAGAGTTGGGCCGGCCCAGTACTGCGTCCAGCGCAGCGGGCCGCCTGACAGTGTGGGGACCACACGTCAGTGTGTTTTAAAACACCGAAACGGTACGGGGGAGGTGGACCGTAGGATTAGAGTTGGATCGGACGATCGAGGATGGCCTTCGTCTCCGGCGAGAGGGGGAACTCACCGCGACGGCGGCAGAGGGTCGGCGAGCTCGTCGGAGCTCCGGCGGTCGAGGGCGAGGTGCACAGCAACGTTGTCGACGACGGTGAAGCGGATGGAAGCAGCGGCGTCTCCAATGGCGGCCTCCTGCTCCGGCGGTCTCCGTGTACTGGCGGCGGCGGCGATCTTGCAATTGGCGGTCTCCGGCGGCGTATCTATGAAATTGAGGTGGCAGGGGAGTTCCGAGGATGAGTGGTGGCGATTGGCGTGCTTCGGTTTGGACGGAGGAGTCCTCCTTTTATAGAGGCGAGAGGTGGCTGTGGCGCCCGGCTAGGGTCGTCGTCGTCGTCGCCGTTCCAGGGGCGCGAAGAGGCAAGGCATGGGCTGGGCTGGTTGCTGGTGTACTGGCGAGGCTGACGCACGTTACGGTGATGAAAAAGAGGCACTACAGCGGCGGCGAGCGTGATGGGAGCTTGCAGGTCATGGCGGAAGGGCGTGGACGCGGTCGTCGTCTGCGGCGTTCCCGCGGGCCAGGGGCCGTGTCCAGGCGGTGCAGTGTGCCGTCGCGCGTCTACTGGCGCTGAGAGGGAGGGCGGAGGTGATGCGAGGACGTGGGGCGTCGTCACGCTCTGGGCGTCCAGGGTGAGCGCCATGCGCGCTCTGGCGCGGCATGGGCGTTGCCTGGGCGTCACTGGGCGCTCGCGTTCTGACGCGTGTGAGCTTGGTCTCGGTCAAGGGAGGGCACGAGCTCGTCCAGGGAGGTGAGAGGGAGCCAGTGGGCATGGTGGTGCAGGCCGGAGGTGAAGGGTGAGGGAGATGGCACGGTGAGGCCATGCCATGCCACGGCATGGCATGTTTGAGTTGATTTAAACAAACCATGTCCCAATGCAAGTGGTGGTGATGGTGTGGTGAGGTGAGAGGGCTCTCCGAAGTGCGGAGAGGGTAAGGTTGGACCAAGTCCAAGGTAGAAATGAGGTATGGGCTCAAATTTTTACCCCGCCAAGCAAGGTGTTTGACAGAATGCCCGCAAGAAAATAATTTTTGAAATTTGCAAATCTTTTTGGTGGGTTGCAAACAAATAATTAATGGAGCATTTTGGTGGTGGTGGTGGTCAAAATAGAATTGATATGCAAAATCCCATTTTGCATATGATCTTACATATGTGAGAAAGTTCCAACTTTGCTTGCTTCCCATTTGGAATTGGTAAAGATTTTGGGGTGGTGGTTTTGGGCAAAGTTGTAGTGCTTGATGTTGTCTTGGATGATGTGAAAAGAAATGGTCCAGGGTAGAAGTGAAAAGTGAAAATACAGGGGCTCAAAGTGAGTACTAGATTATAAATGTCACATATGACCATATCACATGTGAGCTCATATTTATCTCAATTTTGATTTGAATGTGGTTTGATGGTTTCCAAAGTTGTTAATAAAGGTTTAGTAACCAATTACAAGTGATGGTGCAAACCAAATTGGCCTTGATCAAAGATTTGTAAAAATGGCATAGGCCTTATGTAGGTGTGAAGTGGATTTTTATTATTTCTTTTCTATTTCACTTTTATTTGACTTTGGGTGATCAAGTGATCATTGCTAGGGTTTTAGAGGGAGAGAGAACACATAAAACAAGCATCATGGCAAAAGCACACTCAAATAAATTAATAAGGTGATCTACATGCATAAACCTATATGATGAGAAAAAGTTTTTGTTAACTCTGATTTTTGGATTCTTGAATTTCTCTCTTGTTCATTTTATTGAAATTTGGGATGTTACATTCTACAACACTCATGACAAGAACATGCGCGCGGCCGAAGACGCCGCAGAAGAGCTGAGCCACCTCGAAGGCGAAGAGCTACGCCGCCAGACGAGGCGGGTGGCTGAGCTGTGCCAGGCCGCCGCCGAGCAGGCGAAGAACCCCATGTACGCCAATGCTCCCAGAGCTTCTCAGGCTCATGGTGCCGCAGGCAACGACAGGGACGGCCCCAGGGACACGGCCGAGTCCTCCTCACCAGCACCAAGCCGGCGCCGGGACTCCCGAGCCACCCACGCAAGTTCCAGCCGGACAAGCCGGCTGGGAAGCGGCAACAGCGGCCGCAGCCGGCCTCCACCAAGCCGTAACCAGGAGCAAGGCTCCGAGCAGCCGGTGCAGAGACGTCAGTACCGACCGGCTCCAGAGGAAAGCGGCGCCCGCCAACAGGCACGCTCCCGGTTGGGCCCGCGCGTCAAGCCGGTTGACGCCCGAGACCGCCTCGACCGGCTCGTGGAATCCCGCATCGCGGAAGAAGAAGGGCCAGCCGTCCCAAAGTGCTTCGGGCCCCGGATCGCAAATGAGCCCATGATCGACGGCTTCGTGCTCCCCCGCGACACCCCCAAGTATGACGGCACCGCCAAGCCGGAGGACTGGCTGATGGACTACTCCACCGCAGTCGGCATCGCTAGGGGCAACAAGCGATGGGCGGTACGCTACTCACCCTGATGCTGGTCGGCTCCGCCCGCACCTGGCTCACCAACCTGCCAGCCGGCATCATAAACGGCTGGCTGGACTTTGAGGAGGCCTTCGTCAGCAACTTCACCGACACCTACCGCCGTCCGGGTCGCCCCCAGCAGCTGGAGATGTGCAAGCAGGGTCCGGACGAGACAGATCGCGCGTACCTGACGCAATGGTGCGAGATGCGCAACTCCTGCGAGGGTGTGCACGAGATTCAAGCCATCAGCTTCTTCATGGGCGGCTGCCGGCCCAACACCATGTTGTGGCACAAGCTACGCCGCAGCGAGCCCAAGACCATGGCCTCCCTCATGGCCATCGCGGACAAGTACGCGCTGGCTGAGGAAACCGGCAAGGCTCCGGCTGAAGCTTCGCCGGCTCCGTCCAGGCGGGACAACCACAGGCTGGCCGAGAACAAGCCGGCCGTGGGCGCCTCTCATGGCAGTCGGCGGGACAACTACCGCGGAAAGCGGCACAACAGCCAGCCGGACCGTCGGTACGGTTCCGCCCATGTGGCAGCCGTGTCGGACCATACGGCGGCTGGCGGCAGCCGGCGCCAGAAGCAGGACCGGCCCTGGAAGCCGAAGTTCACCTTTGAGAAAATGCTCGACGTGTCGTGCAAGTACCACAGCGGCAAGAACCCCTCCAACCACACCACCCCCGAGTGCCACTTCATGAAGCGGCTGACAAGCGGCGAACCACTACCCCCTCCACCCCCGCCTCCACCAGCCGGCGGGCCGGGTGGCCAAGCCGGCGGAGAGAACGCCAACCTCGAGCACCACGAGGCTAACCAAGTGCAGCATGGCCGATACCTGGCCGAGGATGCCACCTACATCATCTTCACCTCCGAGCCCGAGGACAAAACGAGCAAGCAGAGCCGTTCCCTCGAGGTCAACGTGGTCATACCTCCGGTCCCCCAGTACCTAAACTGGTCAGAGCAGGCCATCACTTTTGATCGCCGCGACACACCGGCTGTCCTGCCGAAGCCGGGCAGCTACACCATGGTCCTCGACCCCACCATCGGCACAAACCGGCGCAGCGTGCGCTTATCGCTCGTCCTCATCGACGGGGGCAGCAGCATCAACATCCTCTACCGCGACACCGCCCACAAGCTGGGCATTCAGGAGGCCGAGTTGCGCCCCACCCCTACCGTCTTCCATGGCATCGTGCCAGGCCACTGCTGCCAGCCGATCGGCCGGATCACGGCTGGAGGTAATGTTCGGGAAGCCGGACCACTTCCGCACCGAGAAGATCGAGTTCGAGGTGGTGGACCCCGTCAGTCCCTACCACGCGCTCCTGGGCCGGCCGGCCCTGACCAAGTTCATGGCGGTGCCCCACTACGGGTACCTGAAGATGAAGCTGCCTGGCCCAAAAGGGGTCATCACCGTAGCCGGCGACTATCGCCGCTCCATGGAGTGCGCCACATAGAGCTCCAAGATGGCCCAGATGCTGGTCATCGCCACCGAGAAGCAGCTCATCCACGACGCCGTCGCCTTGGCCAAAGCCGCGCAGTCGGACATGCCGGCTATAGGCAACCCGGTTGGGACGACTCACTTCCAGCCCGCCAACAACACCAAGAAGATCCTGCTGGACCCGGCGCAGCCGGACAAGTTCGTCACCATCGGTGCCGGCTTGAACATCAAATAGGAAAGCGAGCTCACCAGCTTCCTCCGTGAGAATCGGGACATCTTTTCATGGTCTCCAAGGGACATTCCGGGTGTGCCGAGGGAGTTGGCTGAGCACCATCTCCACGTCAGGGCAGAGGCCAGGCCGGTGAAGCAACCCCTTCGCCGCTTCGCCGAAGAAAGAAGGAAGGCCATCGGTGAAGAAATCGCCCGGCTGCTCGCAGCCGGCTTCATCATGGAAGTACTGCACCCGGACTGGTTGGCGAACCCGGTCCTGGTCCTGAAGAAGAACGGCTCCTGGCGCATGTGTATCGACTACACCAGCCTGAACAAGGTGTGCCCGAAGGACCCCTTCCCCCTGCCGCGCATAGATCAAGTCATAGATTCGACTACCGGCTTTGAACTGTTGTCTTTTTTAGACGCCTATTCAGGCTACCACCAGATTCCTTTGAATCCGGATGATCAAATAAAGACTTCGTTCATTACCCCGTACATGGCTTATTGCTACACGACTATGCCATTCGGCTTGAAAAATGCAGGCGCCACCTACCAAAGGTGCATGCAGAAATGCTTACAAGAGCAAATCGGCAGAAATGTTCACGCATACGTGGACGATGTCGTTGTGAAAACCAAGGAGACGTCTACCCTCCTTCACGATCTGAGAGGGACCTTCACCAATCTGCGAAGATTCCGGATGAAGCTCAACCCGGCCAAGTGCACTTTCGGCGTGCCAGCCGGCCAACTCCTTGGCTACCTTGTCTCTCAGCGAGGAATTGAAGCCAACCCGGAGAAGATCAGTGCCCTAGAAAAGATGGAACTGCCGCAGTGCCTCAAGGACGTCCAGAAGTTCACTGGTTGCATGGCCTCCTTGAGCCGCTTCGTCAGCCGGCTGGGGAAGAAGGCACTGCCCCTGTACCAGTTGCTCAAGAAGTCGGACAAATTTGTCTGGTCACCGCAGGCGGATGAAGCCTTCCGTGACTTAAAGCGTGTGCTCTCAACCGCACCCATCCTAGCATCGCCGGCTTCAATGGAGCCGATGCTGTTGTACATCGCAGCCACCAATCGAGTGGTTAGCGTTGTCCTGGTGGTGGAGCGCAAGGAGCACCCGGTTCAGCGCCCAGTCTACTACCTCAGTGAGGTGCTTTCCCAGTCGAAGCAAAACTACCCCCACTACCAGAAAGTCACCTACGACGTGTACATGGCGGCCAAGAAGCTCAAGCACTATTTCCAAGAACACCCCATCAAGGTGGTGGCCACAATACCCTTGACGGAAATCATTGGCAGCAAAGACGCCAATGGCCGGGTTGCCAAATGGGCCCTGGAGCTGGCTGCCCATACCATCCTCTACGAGGCACGAACGGCCATCAAGTCGCAGATCCTCGCGGACTTCTTCGTCGACTAGGCCGAGATGCAGTACTTACCGCCTGTGACCGATTCCACACACTGGAAGATGCACTTCGACGGCTCGAAGATGCGTAACGGCTTGGGAGCCGGCATCGTCGTCACTTCTCCCAAGGGAGATCGGCTGGACTACGTCCTGCAGATTCACTTCGCCGCATCAAATAATGTGGCGGAGTACGAGGCGCTCATTCATGGGCTCAAGCTGGCCAAGGAGATTGGCGTGCGTAGCATTCTTTGCTTCGGCGACTCCGACTTGGTTATACAGCAAGCATCTGGCGACTGGGACGCGAAGGATGCCAACATGGCGTCGTACTGCTTCCACGTCCAGCAGCTATCCGACTTCTTCGATGGTTGTGAATTCCATCATGTGCCGCGAGCAAACAACGAGGCGGCTGACGCCCTATCCAAGATAGGCTCAACCCGGCAAGCAATCCCACCAGGCGTTGCCCTGGCGCATTTGCGGAAGCCGTCCATCATACCGTCACCGGACTCGAATTCCATATTCGTGTCGGCTGACCCGAGGGCTTCTCAGTCAAACCCGGGGGCTTCATCGCCCAAGTCGGGGGCTTCTCAGCCGAACCCGCCGGCTCCACAGCCGAACCCGGGGGCTTCTCAGTCCAACCCGGGGGCTTCTCAGCCAAACTCGGAGGCTTCTCAGCCGAACCCGCCGGCTCCACAGCTGAACCCGACGACCATGCAGTCGAATCCGGAAGCTCCCACGCAGGAGGCCCTATTGGTTAGCGTATTCGAGATAAGATGCGTACCATCATGGGCACAAGATTTCATCTCCTACCTCACCGATGGTGTGCTGCCCAATGACAGGGTCCAAGCCAGGCAGATTGAGAGAAGTGCCAAGGCCAATACAATCATCAACCACCAGCTGTACAAACGCAGCTAAGTGGGGTGTTCCAGCGGTGTGTCGAGCCGGCTGAAGGGATTGAACTCCTACGGGAAATCCACCAGGGAGAGTGCGGCCACCACGCATCCTCCCGAGCCATAGTAGGAAAATCCTTCCGGCACGGCTTTTACTGGCCGACTGCGCTCAAAGACGCAGAAGAACTGGTGAAGAAATGCAATGGCTGTCAGCGCTTCGCCAAGAAAAGGCACTCGCCGGCTTCCGCCTTGAAAACCATCCCCATCACTTGGCCATTCGCCGTATGGGGCTTGGATATGGTGGGCCCGTTCAGAACTTCCCGAGGCGGCATGACGCACCTCTTGGTAATGATTGACAAATTCCCCAAGTGGATTGAGGCCAAGCCGATCAAGAAGCTGGACGGCTCCACAACCGTCACATTCCTCAAGGAAATAATCGTGAGATACGGCTATCCCCATACCATCATCACTGACAATGGCAACAACTTCACCCAGGGTATCTTCTCTCGCTATTGCGAGGAAATGGCGATCCGAATGGACCTAGCGTCCGTGGCACATCCGGAGTCCAATGGACAAGTGGAGAAAGCCAACGGCTTGATCCTAGCCGGCATCCGGCCCCGGCTGGTGGAGCCGCTCGAGCGAGCAGCCGGCTGCTGGATTGAAGAGCTGCCCCATGTACTCTGGAGCCTGCGTACCACGCCAAACCGCTCTGTCGGCTACACACCATTCTTCCTCGTATATGGGGCCGAAGCCGTCCTGCCGACTGATATCGAGCACGACGCGACAAGAATCAAGCTATACACAGAAGCCGAAGCTAAAGCAGCTCGTGAAGATGGAGTCGACCTGGTCGAAGAGGCCCGGATGCTGGCCGTGTCCAGATCCACCATATACCAGCAAAGCCTCCGACGCTATCACAGCCGGAAGGTCCAGCCCTTAGCGTTCCGAGAAGGAGACCTAGTGCTCCGGCTGATCCAACGGACAGCCGGACAGCATAAACTGTCATCCCCATGGGAGGGTCCCTTCATCGTGAGCAAGGCGGTAGGCAATGATTCCTACTATCTCATAGATGCCCAAGAGGCTAAGAAAAACAAGTCGAACAAGACTGACGAGGAGACTAAACGTCCCTGGAATGTCAACTTGCTTCGCCCATTTTATACTTGAGAGAAGGAATGTATGTATCCCTTGTACTCCTTTTGTAACCTGTGCTAATGAAAAAGCAAACGCCAAGAGCGTCGATTTCAACAAGTTTTTCGCGTACTCTATTGCTTTCGCCAATTGGCTTGCACCCTCTCACGCGGCCGGCTTAGTACCGTGATCCGGTTTCCCGGCAGCCGGCTCCCGATCCAGCAACAAACCGCAACCCGGCTGTCCGCCGGCTGGCGGGGGCAGATGCTTAAGGAGCCGGCACGCGAAAGACGACCAAGGGAAAGAGTGAAGGCGAATTGACCCTTGTCCAACTTTTCATAAAAGTGCCGGATTGCTGAACTTGGCTCGTTCGACTGAAATACTATCAGCCTCACCCAGCGGCACGCTCTTGATCCGGCGACGGACCGCAAGTCGGACGTACGATCGGCAAGGGCAAAGCCAAAGAGTGGGGCGGATGGGAAAAAGCGAACGAACCAAGGGAAAGCAGTCGACGCATAAATGATTAACAAACACATTAAAATGTGACTTCATAAAAAGGATAATAATATTGTCTTACATATGCACCCGACATTCCGGGGATTTAACAAATTATCTTGGCAAAAGTAAAATGCATAAACAGGCAAATCTAAGCGCCGGCTGGCGGAGGACCAGCCGGGGGAGCATCTGCCGAGCCGGCCGCCGAGTCCGCTTCGGGCGCATCCAGCGCGTCCTCCATGTCTTCGTCTTCGGACTCCTCCTCCTTGATGACCCACAAGTATAGGGGATCGCAACAGTCTTCGAGGGAAGTAAAACCCAATTTATTGATTCGACACAAGGGGAGACAAAGAATACTTGAAAGCCTTAACAGCGGAGTTGTCAATTCAGCCGCACCTGGAAACAGACTTGCTCGCAAGAGTTTATCAAGTAGGTAACAGCTTTATAGCGATAGCGATGAGTGAAATAACAACGAGCAGAATAACAAAGACAAGCAGTAGTGATTATAGTAAACAACAGGATTAAAATACCGTAGGCACAGGGATGGATGAACGGGCGTTGCATGGATGAGAGAAACTCATGTAACAATCAAAGCAGGGCATTTGCATATAATAATAAAACGGTATCCAAGTACTAATCAATCAATAGGCATGTGTTCCATATATAGTCGTACGTGCTCGCAATGAGAAACTTGCACAACATCTTTTGTCCTACCAGCCGGTGGCAGCCGGGCCTCTAGGGAATCTACTGGAAATTAAGGCACTCCTTTTAATAGAGCACCGGAGCAAAGCATTAACACTCCGTGAACACATGTGATCCTCATATCACCGCCATCCCCTTCGGTTGTCCCAATTTCGTCACTTTGGGGCCTCGGGTTCCGGACAGCAATACGTGTATACAACTTGCAGGTAAGATCATAAAGCAATGAATATCATAATGAATTGATAACATGTTCAGATCTGAGATCATGGCACTCGGGCCCTAGTGACAAGCATTAAGCATAACAAGTTGCAACAATATCATAAAAGTACCAATTACTGGACACTAGGCACTATGCCCTAACAATCTTATGCTATTACATGACCAATCTCATCCAATCCCTACCATCCCCTTCAGCCTACAACGGGGGAATTACTCACACATGGATGGGGGAAACATGGCTGGTCGATGGAGAGGCGTCGGTGGTGATGATGGCGATGATCTCCTCCAATTCCCCGTCCCGGCGGAGTGCCAGAACGGAGTTTCTGGTCCCGAGACGGAGTTTCGCGACGGTGGCGGCGTACTGGATGGTTTCTGGCGATTTCGACTAACTCCCGTGCGTTTTTAGGTCGAAGGCAATAAGTAGTCCGAAGGAGGGCGTCGGGGGCCAGCCGAGGCCGCCACACACTAGGTCCGCGCGCCCCCTTCCTGGGCCGCGCCGGCCTAGTGTGTGGGGCCCTCGGGCCCCCACCTTGCTTGCCCTTCTGGCTCCGTCGCATTCTGGGAAAATAGGACCTTTCGCATAAATTCCGAGGATTTTCCCGAAAGTTGGATTTCTGCACAAAAACGAGACACCGTAGCAATTCGCTGAAAACAGCGTTAGTCCGTGTTAGTTGCATCCAAAATACACAAATTAGAGGCAAAACAATAGCAAAAGTGTTCGGGAAAGTAGATACGTTTTGGACGTATCAACTCCCCCTAAGCTTAGCTTATTGCTTGTCCTCAAGCAATTCAGTTGACAACTGAGTGCGATAAAAGAACTTTCACGAACACATTTGTTCATATGATGTAAATATTCTCATGATATGGAAGGTACTTAAGCAGTTCATAATAAGATACATGCAAATAAAATCATCTAATAGCTATGTCAATCATGGAAAAGGTACCAATAAATTAATAATGAGCATCATGAATCATGTCTATCAGCAGGATTGCAATGTTCATAGAATGATATGATAAAGTGGTATCTCGCTTGCCCATAATTGTACAGCAAAACATAAATGCTTGGGCACCTTTGAGGTTCATGAAAAGACTGGAAGTAGAGGTTATAGAAGATTAAAGCATCAAAGTTATACCACAATTAATCACATTTTGGGACAAGCATATTATACTAAGAATGACAGTTGTGCTCTCAAGAAAGTGCTCAAAGAAAGGATGGAGACTCAATGTAAAAGTAAAAGATTGACCCTTCGCAGAGGGAAGCAGGGATTAACATGTGCTAGAGCTTTTCATTTGTAAAACAGAGTACAATTATTTTGAGAGGTGTTTGTTGTTGTCAACGAATGATAATGGGTACTCTAACTACCTCGTCAACCGGACTTTCAAGAGCGGCTCCCATGAAGGACGTTATCTCTACCAAGCAAGGTAAATCATCCCTCTTCTCTTTTGTTTACACACGTACTTTAGTTTTATTACTGGATGACACTCCCCCAACCTTTGCTTACACAAGCCATGGCTAACCGAATCCTCGGGTGCCTTCCATCAATCACATACCATGGAGGAGTGTCTATTTGCAATTTAAGTTGCTTACCGATAAATCAGGGCAAAACATGTGAAGAGAATTATTAATGAAAGTTGATTAATTGGGGTCGGGAACCCCGTTGCCAGCTCTTTTTGCAAAATTATTGGATAAGCGGATGTGCCACTAGTCCATTATGAAAGTCTCGTCAGAGTAAATGACAAGATTGAAAGATAAACACCACATATTTCCTCATGAGTTATAAAACATTGACACAAATTGAGAAGCATTTTGAAGGTTTAAAGGTAGCACATGAGAATTTACTTGGAATGGTTTGAAATGCCATGCATAGGTATTTATGGTGGACACTCGGAATAACTTGGTTTTCAGGTGTTTGGAAGCACGAGCAAGCATTCCGCTCAAGTACAAGTGAAGGCTAGCAATAGACCGGGAAGCGACAATCAAGAGAGCAAGAATCGTCATAATCATGCTTGCGACAAAATAAATTAACGGAGGCATAAAAGTGATACAAGAACTCTGAGGTAAAGTAAATCATCGAGGCTTAATTGACATTTTGTTCAGTCATATGCATGCGTGAGCATGTGCCAAGTTGATTCAAGAAAATTATTCAGAGGAGGATACCACAATGTCATACCTATCTATGAATAAAGCAATGCAAGCAAATACTTATGACATGCTACTCATATTAATAAATTGGAGCTAATCATGAGAGATCATGAACTACTAGACTTTCTTAAATGACATATACCTCACATGAACCAACTAAGCATGCTCACATGGATGAGTATATGTACAAAAATGAAAACAAATAGAGTTCATACCAGCCTCTCACCACAATCAGATTGTCGAATATCGTCATTATTGCCTTTTCACTTGTGCAGCTTGAATAATATGGAATGAAAAACCACGCTCCAGCCACCGAAGACCATTGAACTCTTGATGAACTTTACAAAACCAAAGAAGAACAGCAAATATTTTTGGTGTTTTCGAATTTGGAAGCAAGAACAAAAGGAAACAAGCAAACAAAGCAAAATCTTTTTGGATTTTCTTATAGCAAACCAACGATAGCAAATAAAGCAAGATAAAATCAAGAAACTAAAGTAAACAAATGGTGAAGAGAAACAACAGAAATATTTTTGGTCTTTTTGTGTTTTAAGAAAGAAACAAAGCAAGAACAAGAAAATGAAAACTAAAAGAAACACAGAAAAGCAAGATGGTAGAAATCTGCCAAAACTTGACGGCAGTACAGTAATCGATTTTTAAGAAAATCTTACGCTGCTCAGCTCGAAAAGTTTTCAACTAATGAAAGTTAGATAACAACCTGGGGAACATGCACAAAAATTGGCAGCTCAAAATAACGTTCTGGCTGTGCGCACGAATTTTTTCAGTAACAGTCCAGAACCTGTTTTCAGGCAGCACTTCCCCAAATATCATCTCCCTCTCATTAGAAAACCACTCAAAGAGACTAAACAAGTATATACAAGTATCCAGCAACCATAATATGCAAAGAATGAGTGATGCCGGTATACCTCCCCCAAGCTTAGGCTTTTGGCCTAAGTGGAGATCAATCTCATGGTGCCCATGAAGTAGCACCTCCGTAGTACGACGAAGATGGATCATATTCCGGGTATGTGCTGGAAGAAGCACCCGGATACGTGACGGTGTAGTCGTAAGAGGGCTCGGCGTCCTTGGAGTCAGGCTGCTGGTGGAAGCCTTGTATCTTCAATTGCTCATCCACCTCCTCCTTAGAGCGCGACCATGGTTTCCTGTCAATACTGAACAAATCTGGCTGCGGCAAAAGGATTTCCCTCTCTTCCCCGTCAGCAAACAATATTCTATAGACAATGTTATCTAAACTAGAGTCAGCTGTAACAAATTGGTGACTCTTCATAGCAGCAATATCAAGCCTCATAGGAGTTATTTTCACATCAGTTGGGTTAACAGGAAGCTCTAGATATGCTAAAATGCGCGAAGCAATAATTCCTCCAAATATAGGCCCCTTGTTAGACAAGCGACGAGCAACAAGAGCACCAAGATGATAAGGTGTGTCCCCAGTGAGTGCAACAATTAAGAAACCAAGATGATAGCTAGATATGTTGCTAGTGTTCTCCCTACCAAGAATTCTAGTAGTGATGTAATAAGCAAAATACTTAATGGCGGGGAGTTGAATGTTTCTTATCTTGCCACGCTGAATGGTGCGACCATCATCATTGGTGATCCCTCGATAGAGCTCCAGCAATTCCTTGGGGTTGTCCTCGATCTTCCTTGCTGTACCTACAGGGGCAATACCCAATGCAACACAAAAAATTTCCAACTTCATAGTAATAGGTTTACCATAGATCTTGAATGCAACTATCGGGCGAAAGTGCTTATTGTTGAACTTGAAGCTCTCCACAAAGATTTTAGTGAGCGTGTAGTATTTCTCACTCTCATCTCCCACATAGGTGGTTAAGCCTGCCTTACCGACGAGGGTCAAGAAATCATCCAACAACCCTGCATTACTCAAAAAGTCATAACATGGGAAGGATGCAGCATTGGGGACTCCATTGTCCTCTTCGGGTGCGAAGCTTGGTGCGATGAGGTCCTCATTATAGGATTGCCTCGAATCGGGTGGATGACCTCGAGGGCCTCCCCGTGCTTGTTGTCTCTCTTTCAAACACTTCTCCAAAGTTACAATTATCCATCTTCCTTTTCTGAAATTTTTCAACAAACATTATAAAATTTGATTTGGTGACATATAATTGAGGGAAACTATCATAGGAACTTGCTAGAGTACTAATCATGCATCAAAACTAGTTTCTACCACTTAGAACAAGCATGCAAGCTCACTAATCATGTTACCTACAACAGCAAAATATTCAAGATATACTCCACCAAACAAAATTCTACTTGGATAATCGGAGGAGTCACATACCGGAGAGCAAATGTGCCAAATTTCAGACAGAAATCTAGGCCGAGCAAAGAGATCGAGAAATCTAGAGCTCTTGAGCAAAAACGCGAGTGAGAGGAACCTGGTGCGAGTTTTTTCGGGAGAGAGAAGAGAGTGGGAGGAAGAGATGATGTAGTGGGGCAGGGAGGGGCCCACACGCCAGGGTGGCGCGCCCCCCTCCTTGGCCGCGCCGGCCTGTGGGGTGCCACCCTGGGGTGCCCCACTGGTCATCCCCAGGTGCCTCGTCGAAAAATAGGACCAATGGTATAATTTTTGGGAATTTTTGAAAACTTTGAAAAATGCACATTTCTGGGTGTCAAAATTATTATTACTGGGCAGGAAATTTTTTGAAATCTCTAATTAACTAAAGAACTTTGCAAAAATAAAAGTGCTACATCAAGTAAATCAAGTGGAGGAAGAAAGAGATGTTGTTTAGTTCCTCTATGCATATAAAATGAATTTGTTAACAAGGTTGATCAAGTCTTGCCACCAAATAAATTTTACATAGCATAAGAAGAAATAAACCTCAAATCAATCATGTTACTGTTATCACCAGAATTTGACCGGATCAGATGTGGGCCGCGATTAAGATGGACTTGAAGAATATACACGGAAGAAATACATGAATCGACCTTGTATACAAAGTTTTGGCTAGTTTGCCCGTGTATCTGTAAATATAGTAGGATACGTGTCGGTTAGATAGAATTTGGCTCGTGCACGGTTGGGATTACTCCCACGTTAGAAAGTCTACGGACTATAAATATGTATCTAGGGTTATTGAGAAAGACAACAATCACGTTCATCACAAACCAATCTAGCCGCATCACCAACTCCCTTATTTCGAGGGTTTCTTCCGGGTAAGCATCATGCTTGCGATCTAGGCAGTACACGTTTATTCGTTGTTCAAGCGTTGCTCGTGCTGAAGCCTTGTTGATGGCGAGCAACGTAGTTATCATAGATGTGTTAGGGTTAGCATTGTTTCATCGTATCATATGCTTTCGTCCATGCAACCCTTAGACGTCTAGCCGCCCTTACACCTATCTTAGGTGTAAGGGCGGCACCTCGCTTGATCATTATTTAGTAGATCCGATCCGTTATGATTGCTCCTTGTTCTTCAAGGATTAGTTTAATATCTGCATAGTTAGGCCTTGCAAACGGGTTGAAGGATCCAGTAGCATGTAGGGTGTAGTTTGCTAGCCCTAGATGAGATGTTCCGGGGATCAACTTCGTGTTGGTTTTTAGGCCTTGTCTAGGGTCGGTTTATTATCACCGTGCGTGGCTGCCAGGCTCAATCACGCGTAGGATGTTCCGATTATGTGGTGAAAACCCTAAATCGTCGTAGGTCGTTTTAGCTTTATATTGATCAAGCAGGACCACCATTGATCGTATACCTCATACGAATCATGGGTGGATCGGCTCATTGAGCCGATTCACAGGACAACCTGAGAGCCGGTCGAGGCTCGTATTTAATGTTTACGTGTATGCCATGCGGAAACTAAGCGAAGCAAATCCATCACCTTCCCGACCAGGTATAGGTCGGGTGGCACGCCCTGCACCAGCATCGGACGTGCGTGCCGAGGCTTTGCGGGCCGTCGCTCGAGGGACCAAGGCCAGCCGTAGTCCCGGGAGCCTCCCGGCTCTATCGTGTTGCCCGTCGTTGCTCGCCGGTGGGTTTCCGACCGCAACACATTCTCAGCACGCCGGTGGGACAGTCTTCGACATCAACTGAATCGCCATCTACATCTGAGATGGCGGAAGGTACTCCAGTCACGTACGAAGATCTGACTGAGGAGCTCAAGAAGAAGTATGACGAGGTCAAAGCTATCCTCGAAACCGACCTCATCGGCTCTTTCCAGAGAACCCGCTCACACGGCATCAGGTGGAAAGGTTTCTCGCCTGAAGGCGCGCTCGATGGAGTGGACCTGTCCGCCCCTTCAGAAGAACGCACCAGTGTCTCGCGTCGGAGATTAATTTCATGGTGGCTCATTCGCTGCACCGCCATTCTGAGAGCCTGGTGAACTCTTTGAAGCGTGTCGCCCTACGGGTGATCCAGGAAATCATGAGGCATCAGCACTCTCCGTCAGGACCTGCTCTAGGGACTCACCAAGGTGAGATACCACTCCAGTCCCGACCGCCGCTGCCGTTTGCGTTGGCAGCACCAGAAGTGCCGAGTTCACCGGCATTCGTCGTCTACAAGATCGGTGGTGACCCTAGTGATTACCAGTTCTTGTATGAGGCGCCTAAGGAGATCCCTCACGGGTACACGTGCACATACGTGCCGGACTGCAGCAACTGGGCACCCACGAACCAGACTGGAACAGCAGGAGGAACTTCGGGAACGAATCTTGAGAAGCAGACGTGGCTAGCTAAGTATGCCACTCCGACGAACCTCCAGAGCTCGACTCCTGCAGTTGGCTCAGAGCTTGAGAAGCAAGCGTGGCTGGCTAAGTATGCCACTCCAACGAATCTTCAGAGTTCGACTCCTGCAGCCAGCACCGCGGATCAGATCGACACAATCTTGAGAGACCAGTTCGGCATGGTGCCGAAAAGGAGGGCAATCGGCTATTCCAAGCCATACCCCAACGAGTACGATTTGATCCCACTACCACCCAAATATCGGCTCCCTAAATTCTCCAAGTTTAGTGGATCAGATGGCTCCAGCTCAATCGAGCATGTGAGCCGATATTTGGCACAGCTGGGCACGATCTCAGCATCAGATGAGCTACGTGTGAGGTTCTTCGCACTATCCCTCACAGGATCGGCTTCGGGTGGTACACATCGCTGCCACCGGACTCAATACGGACTTGGAAGCAGTTGGAAGAACAGTTCCACATGCGGCATCACTCGGAGGCTTCCGAGGCTGGCATTGCCGATCTAGCACAAGTACGACGAAGCGCGGAGAAACAGTGTCGAATACATCCAGCGCTTCAGGACCGTTAGGAACCGATGCTATTCGGCTCGTGTGACTGAAAAAGAAGCAGTCGAGTTGGCGGTGGTGGGTCTCGCATCACCGATCAAGGATGTGGCCTCCCAAGCAGACTACCCTTCACTGGCGCATATGGTGCAGAAGCTGTCGTTATATGAACAGCGCCACCCAGAGGTGTACCAGGATAAATTCAAGCGTGCGGTGGTCCTGGTTGAGGCAGATGAAGATGAAGGCTCTGCGGGAGATCAAGAGGTAGCAGTGGCTGAATGGACTCGGGGGGCAAGCCCCGTGTCCTGCAAATGGGTTAAGCCACAAGGTCCTCCAAGAGGGTTTGACTTCGACGTGACCAAGGCTGAGCAAATTTTCGACCTCTTACTTAAGGAGAAGCAGCTAAAGGTACCCGAAGGCCACAAAATCCCCACAGCGCGGAGCTGAACGGAAAGCCATACTGCAAGTGGCATAACACGTTCACCCATACCACCAACGACTGCAGGGTGTGGCGTCAGCAGATCCAAATGGCGATAGAACAAGGGCGTCTAATTTTCAGCCAGTACGCCATGAAAGTCGACACACACCCTTTCCCCGCCGTTCACATGGTGGAGTGCACTTACCCTGGGAGGCGCCGACCGAGTTTCTCGTTCAACATCAACATGGTAGGACCTGTGCACCACCCTGGTAAGGACAGAGACGAGGGCAGCTGCTCTCATAACAAGGACACAGAGGAAGCCATTCCACGCGATCGGCTCCGGCACTTCCCAAAAATCCTGGTTACAATCAAAATGAAGGCCGACTCCAGCAATCGGCCCATATTATCCTTACCGTACGTTTTCCCTGTATTCAGTGTCGATCTCACAGGTGACGGAAAGCTAGGGTACGGGTTTACATCGGCTGATGAGCTAGAAGAAGTCGACATCGGTTCTGGGGATAAGCCACGACCAACTTTTATCAGCAAGAAGTTAGATCCACATCTCAGGAGTCAGATGATGGCTCTGTTAAAAGAATACCCAGATTGCTTTGCATGGGATTACACAGAGATGCCTGGGTTAGACAGGAGCATCATTGAGCATCGGCTCCCCTTAAGAAAGGATTTCGGCCGTTCCAACAACGAGCACGTCAGATGAAGGCCGAAATTCTAGAAGAGGTCAAGAAAGAGATCGAGAAGATGTTGGCCGCTGGGTTCATCAGGCCATGCAGGTATGTTGAATGGATCTCCAGTATCGTACCTGTAGAGAAGAAGGACGGCCGATGGCGTGTGGCCATAGATTTCCGAGATCTCAACAGAGCCACCCCAAAAGATGAATATCCGATGCCTGTGGCAGAAACGTTGATCAATGCAGTCGCTGGCCACAAGGTGTTGAGCTTCATGGATGGCAACGCCGGCTATAACCAAATTTTCATGGCTCCAGAAGATATACACAAGACCGCATTCAGAGTACCAGGGTCAGTGGGCTTGTTTGAATATGTAGTCATGACCTTTGGGTTAAAGAATGCTGGTGCAAGGTACCAAAGAGCCATGAATTATATATTTCATGATCTGATCGGCAAGTTGGTGGAAATCTACATCGATGACGTGGTGGTCAAATCTGTTTCCATGGAGGGACACTTGGATGATTTGCGACGCATCCTAGACCGAACTCGGAAGTTCGGACTGAGAATGAATCCAAAGAAGTGTGCCTTTGGTGTGACGTACGGTCAGTTCCTAGGTTTTCTGGTTCATGAACGAGGAATTGAGATCGGCCTGAAAAGTCAAGAGGCAGTGCGTACCATGCAGCCGCCTACCACGAAGAAGGAGCTCCAATGTCTTATCGGCAAGATCAACTTCGTCCGACGATTTATCTCTAACCTGTCAGGAAGAATTGAGCCGTTCATGGCGTTGGTGAAGATTAAATCTGATGACGAGTTTCACTGGGGGCAGAACGACAGCAGGCGTTTGACGAGATTAAGCGGTATCTAACAACGCCTCTCGTGCTAGTTCCACCCCAACAAGACAGGCCGTTCTATATCTACTTATCGATGAGCTGACACGTCCATCGCTTCGGTGGTGGTGCAACTCTATGAGGGTGTTGAAAAGGTCGTTTTCTACCTCAGCGAGAAGGATGTTGGACGGAGAGACAAGGTATCCTGAGGTCGAGAAGCTATGCCTCTGCCTGTTCTTCACCTGCACCAAACTTCATCATATCCTTTTGACGGCAGAGATCATCGTCATATGCAAGTCAGATGTTGTCAAGCACATGCTATCGGCTCCTGTTTTGAAAGGCCGACTTGGTAAGTGGATATTTGCGTTGTCGGAGTTCGATCTTCGGTATCAGCCTGCGAAAGCAGTCAAGGGACAAGCATTGGCCGATCTTATAGCTGAACGGATTAATACTAATATAGCAGCACTATCTGTACGTGCATGGGCTATGTTCTTCGATGGATCGGCTTGTGATGATGGTTGTGGCATCGGCATTCTCGCTCGTGTCGCCTCGGGGGCAACATATTCTTTCGCCATCAGGTTATCTACCCCTTGCACCAACAATGTCGCTGAGTATGAGGCGAGGCGCAAGGGAATGGAGTTGCTTTTGGAAGCCGGGCAGAGGCGGTGGAGCTTTTGGAGACTCGAAGTTGGTGATCTCCCAGCTCATGGACGAATACAAGTGCGAGAGTGAGTCACTCTTTCCATATTGGATGGAATGTCGTGAGCTGATGACACATTTTCGGTACATCAATTTCAATTGGGTCCCAAGGTCTCAGAATACCGACGCCAACGATCTCGCACAGATGACGTCAGGATACAAGGACATACCAGACGGGTCAGAAGTTCAGGTGCAGTTCTCGGAACAGGATGACTGGAGAGCCGATATCTTCAATTACTTGAAGGATTTGGCTCGGGGGGCACCTAAACGGATAAGATACAAGGCTATGAAATATGTCCTTATAGGAGATGACATGTTCTACAGGACGTTGGAAGGGTTACTACTCAAATGCCTGGGACCAACTGAGTCTAATCGGCTCTTACATGAGGTGCATGAAGGCGCTTGTGGAACTCATCAATCGGCTCATAAGATGAAGTGGTTAATTAGGCGATCAGGGTTTTATTGGCCCACCATGCTTGAGGACTGCTTCAAGTACTACAAGGGATGCCAAGCGTGTCAGATGTTCGGAAAAATTCAGATGGTACCCGCATCAACGATGAACCCTATCATCAAGCCTTGGCCATTTCGAGGTTGGGGCATGGATATGATCGGCAAAATCCATCCTGCGTCGAGCAAAGGCCACGAGTGGATTCTGGCCATTACAGACTACTTCACCAAATGGGTGGAGGCCGTTCCTATGAAGAAGGTAAAATCGGAAGATGTTATCCAATTTGTCAAGGAACATGTCATTCATAGGTTCGGGATTCCCCAAACCATCACGACCGATGGAGTTTCAGTTTTTGTTTCTAAAGAATTCAGAAAGTTCTGCGATGACATGGGGATTAAGCTGATCCGATCATCTCCATACTATGCTCTTAAGCCAA
>NC_061514.1:282902392-282978815 GCF_022539505.1 Lolium rigidum | reverse complement strand
TTTTCCGAGCTACCTACAGTGGAGATAGACCCATATTCGTGACTAGACAAAGAAATCTGGAACTGCGCAAGTAATCCAAATCTAGTACTTACTTTTCTATCAAAGACTTTACTTGGCACAACAAAACATAAAACTAAGATAAGGAGAGGTTGCTACAGTAGTAAACAACTTCCAAGACACAAATATAAAACAAAAATATCTGGAGTAAAAACATGGGTTGTCTCCCATAAGCGCTTTCTTAACGCCTTTCGCCTAGGCGCGTAAAGTGTATCTTAAGTAACATCGAAGGATGAAGCATCAACATCATAATTTGTTCTAATAATAGAATCATAAGGTACCTTCATTCTCTTTCTAGGGAAGTGTTCCATACCTTTCTTGAGAGGAAATTGATATTTAATATTACCTTCCTTCATATCAATAGTAGCACCAACGGTTCGAAGAAAAGGTCTTCCCAATATAATGGGGCAAGATGCATTGCATTCAATATCCAAGACAACAAAATCAACGGGGACAAGGTTATTGTTAACCATAATATGAACATTATCAACTCTCCCCAAAGGTTTCTTTTTAGCATTATCAGCGAGATTAACATCCAAATAACAATTCTTCAATGGTGACAAGTCAAGCATATCATAGACTTTTTTAGGCATAACAGAAATACTTGCACCAAGATCACATAAAGCATTACAATCAAAATCTTTGACTCTCATTTTAATGATGGGCTCCCAACCATCCTCTAGCTTTCTAGGAATAGAAGTTTCAAGTTTTAGTTTCTCTTCTCTAGCTTTTATGAGAGCATTTGTAATATGTTTTGTGAAAGCCAAATTTATAGCACTAGCATTGGGACTCTTAGCAAGTTTTTGCAAGAACTTTATAACTTCAGAGATGTGGCAATCATCAAAATCTAAATCATTACAATCTAAAGCAATGGGATTATCATCCCCAAGGTTGGAAAAAATTTCAGCAGCTTTATCACAAGCGGCTTCAGCAGCTTTAGCAGTCAGGTAATTTTGCGCGCTTTGCACTAGGAGTAGAAGCATTGCCAACACCAATTATTTTACCATTGATAGTAGGAGGTGCAGCATCATATGAATCATTAGCATTGCTAGTGGTGGTAATAGTCCAAACTTTAGCTACATTTTCCTTTTTAGCTAGTTTTTCATTTTCTTCTCTATCCCACCTAGCACTTAGTTCAGCCATTAATCTTATATTCTCATTAATTCTAACTTGGATGGCATTTGCTGTAGTAACAATTTTATTTTCAATATCCCTATTAGGCATAACTTTCGATTTCAAAAGATCAACATCAGAGGCAAGACTATCAACTCTAGAAACAAGAATATCAATTTTATTGAGCTTTTCCTCAACAGATTTGTTAAAGGCAGTTTGTGTACTAATAAATTCTTTAAGCATGGCCTCAAGTCCAGGGGGTGTATTCCTATTATTGTTGTAAGAATTCCCATAAGAATTAGCATAACCGTTACCATTATTATAAGGGTATGGCCTATAGTTATTACTAGAATTGTTCCGATAAGCATTGTTGTTGAAATTATTATTTTTAATGAAGTTTACATCAACATGTTCTTCTTGGGCAACCAATGAAGCTAATGGAACATTATTAGGATCAACATTAGTCCTATCATTCGCAAGCATAGACATAATAGCATCAACTTTATCATTCAAGGAAGAGGATTCTTCAACATGAATTTACCTTCTTACCTTGTGGAGCTCTTTCCGTGTGCCATTCAGAGTAATTAACCATCATATTATCAAGAAGTTTTGTTGCTTCACCAAGAGTGATGGACATAAAGGTACCTCCAGCAGACTGAATCCAATAAATTCCGCGAAGAAAAATATTTAGTCCCGCATAGAAGGTTTGGATGATCATCCAAGTAGTCGAGTCCATGGGTTGGGCAATTTTTAACCAAAGATTTCATTCTTTCCCAAGCTTGAGCAACATGTTCATTATCCAATTGTTTAAAATTCATTATGCTACTCCTCAAAGATATAATTTTAGCAGGGGGATAATATCTACCAATAAAAGCATCCTTGCATTTAATCCATGAATCAATACTATTCTTAGGCAGAGATAGCAACCAATCTTTAGCTCTTCCTCTTAATGAGAAAGGAAACAATTTTAATTTTATAATGTCACCATCTACATCTTTATATTTTTGCATTTCACATAGTTCAACAAAATTATTGAGATGGGCAGCAGCATCATCGTAACTAACACTGTAAAATTGCTCTCTCATGACAAGATTAAGTAAAGCAGGTTTAATTTCAAAGAATTCTGCTGTAGTAGCAGGTGGAGCAATAGGTGTGCATAAGAAATCATTGTTATTTGTGCTAGTGAAGTCACACAACTTAGTATTTTCAGGGGTAGCCATTTTAGCAGTAGTAAATAAAGCAAACTAGATAAAGTAAATGCAAGTAAACTAATTTTTTTTGTGTTTTTGATATAGAGAACAAGACAGTAAATAAAGTAAAACTAGCAACTAATTTTTTTGTGTTTTGATATAATGCAGCAAACAAAGTAGTAAATAAAATAAAGCAAGACAAAAACAAAGTAAAGAGATTGAGAAGTGAAGACTCCCCTTACAGCGTGTCTTGATCTCCCCGGCAACGGCGCCAGAAAATATGCTTGATGGCGTGTATTTCACACGTTCGTTGGCAACCCCAAGAGGAAGGTATGATGCGCACAGCAGCAAGTTTTCCCTCGTAAAGAAACCAAGGTTTATCGAACCAGGAGGAGCCAAGAAGCACGTTGAAGGTTGATGGCGGCGGGATGTAGTGCGGCGCAACACCGCAGATTCCGGCGCCAACGTGGAACCCGCACAACACAACCAAAGTACTTTGCCCCAACGAAACAGCTGAGGTTGTCAATCTCACCGGCTTGCTCGTAACAAAGGATTAACCGTATTGTGTGGAAGATGATTGTTTGCAGAGAAAATAGTAAAAACAAGTATTGCAAGCAGATTTGTATTTCAAGTATTAAAAGAATGGACCGGGGTCCACAGTTCACTAGAGGTGTCTCTCCCATAAGATAAAAGCATGTTGGGTGAACAAATTACGATCGGGCAATTGACAAATAGAGAGGGCATAACAATGCACATACATGACATGATAAGTATAGTGAGATTTAATTGGGCATTACGACAAAGTACATAGACCGCCATCCAACCGCATCTATGCCTAAAAAGTCCACCTTCGAGGTTATCGTCCGAACCCCTTCCAGTATTAAGTTGCTAAACAACGGACAATTGCATTAAGTATGGTGCGTAATGTAATCAACAACTACATCCTCGGACATAGCGCCAATGTTTTATCCCTAGTGGCAACAACGACAACACAACCTTAGAACTTTCTCGTCACTCGTCCCAGTGTCAATGTAGGCATGAACCCACTATCGAGCATAAATACTCCCTCTTGGAGTTAAAAGTAAAAACTTGGCCACAGCCTCTACTAGAAACGGAGAGCATGCAAGATCATAAACAACACATATGTAATAACTTGATAATTAACATGACATGGTATTCTCTATCCATCGGATCCCGACAAACACAACATAGAGTATTACAGATAGATGATCTTGATCATGTTAGGCAGCTCACAAGATCCAACAATGAAGCACAATGAGGAGAAGACAACCATCTAGCTACTGCTATGGACCCATAGTCCAGGGGTGAACTACTCACTCATCACTCCGGAGGCGACCATGGCGGTGTAGAGTTCTCCGGGAGATGAATCCCCTCTCCGGCAGGGTGCCGGAGGAGATCTCCAGAATCCCCCGAGATGGGATCGGCGGCGGCGGCGTCTCTGTAAGGTTTTCCGTATCGTGGTTTTTCGCCTCAGGGGTTTCGCGACGGATGCTTTAAGTAGGCGGAAGGGCAGAGTCGGGGCCAGACGAGGGGGCCACACCATAGGGCGGCGCGGGCCCCCCTGGCCGCGCCGCCACGTGGTGTCGCCACCTCGTGGCCCACTTCGTATGTTCTTCGGTCTTCTGGAAGCTCCGTGGAAAAATAGGCCCCTGGGTCTTCGTTTCGTCCAATTCCGAGAATATTTCGTTACTAGGATTTCGAAACCAAAAACAGCGAAAACGAGAACTGGCACTTCGGCATCTTGTTAATAGGTTAGTTCCAGGAAATGCACGAATATGACATAAAGTGTGCATAAAACATGTAGGTATCATCAATAATATGGCATAGAACATAAGAAATTATCGATACGTCGGAGACGTATCACACGACTAAACCAAGTACTAACACAGCATGCACACTGTCACCTTCACACTATGTAGGAGGAATAGATCACATCAATACCATCATAGCAATAGTTAACTTCACAATCTACCAGAGATCATGATCATAGCATACGCCAAGTACTAACACGGATGCACACACTCGTCACCATTACACCGTGCGAGGAGGAATAAAACTACTTTAATAACATCACTAGAGTAGCACATAGATAAATTGTGATACAAAACACATTGCAATCATAAAGAGATATAAATAAGCACTTCACTACGCCATTCATAACAGTGAATAAGTATTCTCGTGAAATATAGCCTAAGAGACCCACACGGTGCACACACTCGTCACCTTTACACACGTGGGACAAGGAGTCTCCGGAGATCACATAAGTAAAATTCACTTGACTAGCATAACGACATCTAGATTACAAGCATCATCATATGAATCTCAATCATGTAAGGCAGCTCATGAGATTATTGTATTGAAGCACATAGGAGAGAGATTAACCACATAGCTACCGGTACAGCCCCGAGCCTCGATGGAGAACTACTCCCTCCTCATGGGAGACAGCGAGCGTTGATGGAGATGGCGGTGGTGTCGATGGAGAAGCCTTCCGGGGCACTTCCCCGTCCCGGCGGCGTGCCGGAACGAGAGACTCTCGTCCCCCGCATCTTGGCTTCGCTATGGCGGCGGCTCTGGAAGGTTTCTCGTACCGTGGATTTTCCGTCTCGAGGTTTTAGGTCTGGGGGCTTCTTATAGGCGAAGAGGCGGCGTCAGAGGGTCGAAGAGGCGGCGGCACCATAGGGTGGCGCGGGCCACACCTGGGCCGCGCCGGCCTATGGTCCCGTGGGCCCGTGCCCCCTCTCGGCGGTTCTCGGGTGTTCGGATGCTTCCGGGCAAAATAGGATGCTCGGGTCTTGATTTCGTCCGATTCCGAGAATATTTCCTTACTAGGATTTATGGAACCAAAAACAGCAGAAAACAGGAACCGGCCCTTCGGCATCTCGTCAATAGGTTAGTTCCGGAAAACGCATAAATATGACATATAATGTGCATAAAACATGTAGATATCATCAATAATGTGGCATGGAACATAAGAAATTATCGATACCTCGGAGACGTATCAGGCGACAGTGCTCCATGGTATGCGATCTAATAAGGGAAATGGACAAGGTGCCCGTGGGAAACCACCGACGAGCTACGGAGGTGAGATGGACCGCTGGGAGGCACTGGCGCCGGTGAGGAATGGCGTGGGTGCAAGGCGGCAGATCGCAGGAAGATTTCAACGTGATAGTTGGGGACCCGCGCCCATGTTGCACTTTGCAGCGCATGCCCTGTTGGACCTTGCAGCCCGCCAGCCCGCGTGCCGTCGGCACCGAGTGGTTTTTTCGGTGCGCCCGAAAAAATTCGGCGCCACACGGTTCACAACGTCTGTTGGAGCGACCCCGCGTCGTAAAAATAAACACTTATTTCAGTCCTCGTCATAGTTAGGGCATGTGCAATGGTTGATAAGACCCGCCTTATCTTAACTTGCCACATAATCTAGATGTGACAATAAAACATGATATACAATGGGTAATTTTTAGTCTTAGCTCTACTAACTAGAACATTCTAAGAGATTATGCTAAGAGATCATCTCTTAATTGAGAGAAGACACACCCTTTTTTAATCTTCTCTTTCCTCCACTAAATATTTATCTACGTGTGATTGCTAAAATATCACCATTATACATGATCGTTGATCTAAGAAAGATATAGAATTCTTCTGCGGCCCCACCACATCACATGCCGCGCAGCGCGCATCAACATCATCGTCCCGAAATAATGCCGGTTGGTGGCTCAACGCGCCAACAGAATGTTGGCGTCCCAATGCGACGCTGTACTATTGCCTGCCCAGCATTGGCAACCAAGTCAAAAGCATCCACCGGCGGCACCTTGTGTCCTTGTCTCGCCACCAAAACCACACTCGGACGTACAGAGAGGCGCCCCCACCGTCCGATCTCGGACGATGCACGGCCCTCTCACGTCAAATCGGCGTCCACCAATTGTTTGCCATACTGTTTCACGTCGCCAAGAACCTTTGCTCTCGCCCTGCTCATCGAGTTTGGCAGTTTGCATTATTTTACTTGCGTGGTTGAGCTCGCGTTGGTACTTGGTAGTGTAGCAGTGGGGCCATTTCCGTTGTGGTTGGGACACACAGTTCTGGTAACTCGTATCCTTGTTTCAATTGGTGGGACCGGTTTAGATCGCGTGTTGGTATTCTTGGTCGAGAGAGAGAGCGCGCGCATGTAAAAAAGATAGAGAGAATCCATACACGGCTACAGTCAAACATCTACTACTTCAAAATTTTAAATATTATGTCTTTTAAATTGTATAAACCTCGGTTTAAATTGACATTTGGGTCGTCTCCTCCTCCAACTTAAATCCATAGTTAAATACTTTCTCCGTTCTAAAAGTAAACTGCTCAATTTTATCTAGATAATGAGATATATAAAAATTGTAGTTATATATGCTATGATGGAAATAATTGTTTGCAAATAGAAACATGGCCTACAGAATATATTCCAATCTCCAAATTTAATTATTCTCGTGCCCTTACAATTAAATTATTTTGTTCATATGTGCATTATCTTTTTAGCAATGCATGCAATGAGGTGATATTATGTAAAGGGAATTTTTGGAACCTGGGTACTCCTAAACCCGATTAAAGTTAGTTTGGGACTAAGTTATATTGTTGCCCCGATCCCTAAGTTATAGAAATTACTGTGCGGGTGAATTTCCTGCATACTATTCATTTGAAACTTGTTATTTTTTCCTAAGCTACATACTTTTAAATTTGCAAATGTAAATGACACACATACACATCAAATGTAAATGACACGCAAATCGTGTGTTTTAAATCCTATTTCTGGACCTCCAAAAATCCTCTACATGAAATTTTTGGATGTCCAAAAATACGATATTTGTGCATGCATAGTAAATTGGGTTCTGTGGAATCCAGGTCCTGTCTTGTATTTCTAATAGTTCTGTTACTTTTCTATATGGGCAAAAGAACGCCGCGCCACCGAGGCACCAACAACATACACACGAGAAATATTTCGAAAGTATAAGATGGACAATGATAGTGGCTTTCAAGTACTTATGTTGTGCGTCTTTTAAGCATAGTTTTAAAAAACTGGACCGGTGAGACTGTTGGTTCAGGGTTTTACCGGTCGGGCCACTGGTTCACCGACACTACAGGAATGGGAGTGTACGCCGACGGCCAGAGTGTACGCCGACGGCTAAATGTCGGGGCCATCGGCGTACGGCCTCGCCGGGGCAGCTCGAAACGCCGACCGTCGGCGTACACATACCATCGGCGTATTGGTCGCTACGCCGAGGGCTGCCATCGGCGTCTACCTGGCCCTCGGCGTAGGCACCAGCATGCCACCTGTTCCATCCGCGACGCGACGGCACGCTCACGGCGTCAGGTAAGACGCCGAGGGCCACCCTCGGCATAGGGCATGCCCCTCCTATGCCGACGGCAACCCTCAGCATATGTTTTTTTTCTTTATTTTTCTCTATCTCATATTACTTTATATTATGTTTCTATTATTTATTTACTAGTCTGAATTATGTAAAAAATGGTTCTATTTTTTAAGAATTGGTAGATGACATATGTAGGTCCCACGAGTGACGCTATTCGCACACTATGGCAACCGTAGCCAGTAGGCCCAACATCTGCTATCGATGTACATATGTCCTAAAACAAAGGAAAAAGTACATTGCTAACCCTAACTCCAACCCTCACCCTAACCGAGGACATTCCCGCCCTAGGGTTTCCCACTTCTGCGGGCCAACTTTCTATTTTTTGAACATTTTGGTAAACCACCCGTTCCTCCAAGACGGGCCTACGAGTCTACGAGCCCAGGACAGGAGTACTAGACTTTTGACTCCACCAGGTGCTGCTACAGTGATAGGGCGTATAGTTCCATCAGAGCAGCAAAGACAAACTGCGATAGGGCATCCCCTTTAGGCGTGCAGGATGCACATTCATTCTTCTTCTTCCCTCCGGTCTTCACGAGGACCCAATAACCGTTCTCTGCCCCATCCCCCATCAACTTCAAATTTGGGTTCTTCCAGGATTTGTATGCGGAAACTCCTGCCACGGATCAAACGGAGCCTATTCTATGGTAAAGTATGCCCAACCTATGATTACCATATACATATGTCCTAAACAAACCAAAACAAGTAAAAAAGTCCATTGGTAAACCCTCGCACGGAGAAAGCTATAGGGGTAGATCTGCGGGGTCCCCGCCCTAGGGTTTTCCAAGATACAGATCACCGGAGCGTCGGAATCGCTGGAAAACTTGCATATGCCCCTAACATATGTGTACAAGTGTGATGTAAGGTTTGGCTAACCTTGCATGTACCCGGCGTTGACGATTTCCGCATACATGGGCTAGCACTTGGTAAAATCCAGGATCTGTATGCGAAAACTCCCGCCACGGCTCAAACGGACCCTATTCTGTGGTAAAGTATGCCCAACCTAAGGTTTCCATGTACATATGTCCTAAACAAACCAAAACAAGTAAAAAAGTCCATTGGTAAACCCTCGCACGGAGAAAGCTATAGGGGTAGATCTGTGGGGTCCCCGCCCTAGGGTTTCCCAAGATACATATCACCGGAGCGTCGGAATCGCTGAAAAACTTGCATACGCCCCTAACATATGTGTACAAGTGTGATGTAAGGTTTGGCTAACCTTGCATGTACCTGGTGTTGACGATTTCCGCATACATGGGCTAGCACTTGGTAAAATTCCCAGGATCTGTATGTGGAAATTCCCGCCACGGCTCAAACGGACCCTATTTTATGGTAAAGTATGCCCAACCTATGGTTTCCATGTACATATGTCCTAAAAAACCAAAACAAGTAAAAAAGTCCATTGGTAAACCCTCGCACGAAGAAAGCTATAGGGGTAGATCTGCGGGGTCCCCGCCCTAGGGTTTCCCAAGATACAGATCACCGGAGCGTCGGAATCGCTGGAAAACTTGCACATGCCCCTAACATATGTGTACAAGTGTGATGTAAGGTTTGGCTAACATTGCATGTACCGGCATTGACGATTTCCGCGTACATGGGCTAGCACTTGGTAAAATCCAGAATCTGTATGTGGAAACTCTCGCCACGGCCCAAACGGAGCCTATTTTATGGTAAAGTATGCCCAACCTATGGTTTCCATGTACATATGTCCTAAACAAACCAAAACAAGTAAAAAAGTCCATTAGTAAACCCTCGCACGGAGAAAGCTATAGGGGTAGATCTGCAGGGTCCTCGCACGGCCATACCGCATGTCCCGGCGGCCCCGTTTTGCACAGTTGTCAAAGTAAACGAAGTCAAAAAGTCACGCGGAGCCGCGTGGCTTCATTTTATGTGTCCTAGTAACCACTGCAAAAGATGGAATTGGGATACGGCAATTTGTAGGGATTCGTAGCATAGAAAACAAAAAATTTCCTACCGCGAGAACGCAATCCAAGCCAAGATGCAATCTAGAAGATGGGAGCAACGAGTGGATGAACGAGACTAAACCTTGAAGATTTCCAAAGCCTACGAGAGGAGGCTCTCGTTGCTGCGGTAGACGATCACTTGCCGCTTTCAAAAGCGCGTAGAAGATCTTGACGGTGCCACAATCGGGCAGCACCTCCGTACTCGGTCACACGTTCGGTGTTGATGACGACGTCCTTCTCCCCGTTCCAGTGGGCAGCGGAAGTAGTAGATCCTCCTCGGAATCCCGGCAGCACGACGGCGTGGTGGCGGCGGTGGTGGAGAACTCAGTTAAGGCTTCGCCTATGCGCTCCGGGAGTATTATGTGGAGGAGGAGAGGCTAGGGTTTGGGGAGAGGGGGTGGCTAGGGCGCTGGCCATGGGCAGCCCTAGGTGGTGCGGCCAAGAGTGGCTGCCCCCCTCCCTCTCCCCCTCATTATATAGGTGGAAATCCCCAAGAGTTGTAGTCCAAGTCTTCGAATAAGACGCCAACAACAAAACCTCCCATAGGTGGGAAACCTACTCAAGGGGGGAGTCCTACCCAAGGTGGGACTCCCACCTTTCCCTTAGGTGGGGTGGCCAGGCCACCTATGGTGGAGTCCACCTGGGACTCCACCCCTTAGGGTTTGGCTGGCCATGCAAGGTGGAGTCCCTCCGGGACTCCACTTTCCATGGTGATTTCTTCCGGACTTTTCTAGAACCTTCTAGAACCTGCCATAAATGCACCGGATCATTTCCAAACTTGGAATATGACTTCCTATATATGAATCTTATTCTCCGGACCATTCCGGACCTCCTCGTGATGTCCTGGATCCCATCCGAGACTCCGAACAAAACTTCGAACTCCATTCCTTATTCCATATCTACTTAAACGACATCAAACCTTAAGTGTGTCACCCTACGGTTCGCGAACTATGCGGACATGGTTGAGACCTCTCTCCGACCAATAACCAATAGCGGGATCTGGAGATCCATAATGGCTCCCACATATTCAACGATGACTTTAGTGATCGACTGAACCATTTACATACGATACCGATTCCCTTTGTACGCGATATTTTACTTGTCCGAGGTTTGATCATCGGTATCTCTATACCTCGTTCAACCTCGTCTCCTGACAAGTACTCTTTACTCGTACCGTGGTATGTCAACTCCTATGAACCATTCATATGCTTGCAAGCTAATTAGACGACATTCCACCTAGAGGGCCCAGAGTATATCTATCCGTCATCGGGATGGACAAATCCCACAGTTGATCCATATGCCTCAACTCATACTTTCCGGATACTTAATCCCATCTTTATAACCACCCATTTACGCGAGTGGCGTTTGATGTAATCAAAGTACCCTTCCGGTATAAGTGATTTACATGATCTCATGGTCGAAAGGACTAGGTAACTATGTATCGAAAGCTTATAGCAAATAACTTAATGACGTGATCTTATGCTACGCTTAATTGGGTGTGTCCATTATATCATTCACATAATGACATAACCTTGTTATTAATAACATCCAATGTTCATGATCATGAAACGATGATCATCTATTAATCAACAAGCTAGTTATACAAGAGGCTTACTAGGGACTCCTTGTTGTTTACATAACACACATGTATCAATGTTTCGGTTAATACAATTATAGCATGGTATGTAAACATTATCATAAACACAAAGATATATTATAATAACCATTTTATTATTGCCTCTTGGGCACATCTCCAACAGTCTCCCACTTGCACTAGAGTCAATTATCTAGTTTACATTTGTACAAATATAACACCTTGGCCTTCCGGTGCTTTATCATGTATTGCTCACGGTAGAGGTTTTAGTCAACGGATCTGACACGCTCAGAAACGTATGTATTTTGCAATTCATTTGCGTCTCAACGCATCACTCATTTTCCAAATGAGTCGGCATTATTCTTATATGTTCAGTCCTCTGGTGAAACCTTAATTCCGCGGTCTGAAATATGTCACTAATATTGTCAAACACAATATAGCTTCAAAGTTCTGACACTATCGGAACTACACCAAGTTCTCAAAGAACTCTTCGACTTAAACATCCTTAGTCATTGTCAAAACAATGACATACTCCGCCTTCGTTTATAGAATCCGTCATAATATTTAGAACTCATCTAAATCTAGCATTGACATCTTCTAGCTCATTGTGCTACCTTTTATTCAACACTTAGCCTAACTGAGATTGAATTTTTTTTTATATGTGACCAAACTAATATCGGTGTAACACCTTACATCGATTTGTTTGTCATTACCCCATATAAAACTATATATATATCCTTGGTTCTTCTAAAGCACACAAGGATATTCTTCTTGTTTGTCCAATGATCATCACATGAATCATTCCGGTATATGCTCCTAACCTTTTAGAGCATAGGACATCTGATTTTGTACATATTATTCGTGATCTAAAATCACTCATGTGTTTTTACTCATCGAGTGTCAATTACACTCAAGTCTTGTTAAACCTTCGCATGAAAAGAACACCTTCTTAATATTTCTATATTGAACTACTTCAATATCCATTCTATGTACTTTTACTTAAACTTATTATGTGTTTCAATCTATCTTTATAGATCTTGACACTAAATATGTTTTAGTCCATATCCTTTCATTAAAGTTAATTCTCAATGAAACCTTTTAATCAAGTATATAATTACATAATTTATAACAAACTATATGTCATCTACATAAAGTATTATAAATATGTCTCAGCGCTCCCACTTAATTTCTTGCAAATGCAAGCATCTTCATCGTTTCTAATGAAATCAAAAAGTTTTTGACTATTTCATTCGGTGAAGATTCCAACTCCGTGATACTCACTTCATCCAATTGAAGTTCGTATACCTATCTAGTATTTCACGGATTAGCAAAACTCTTGGTTTGTATCTTGTATACACCTTTAATACACACTTCTGTTAAGTAATGTATTTTGCCATCCTACTAGCATATCTCTTAAAAGAAATATGTAGCGATTACTAGAATAATCCATATAGACTATAAGCATTGCTACGGAAGATCTAATCTTATCGCAGTCAACTCTTTAAACATTGTCGTAAACAACTTTTCGACAAGTCGAGCTTCTTCAAGGATATTACATCCAAGTCCATCAATTTCATAGATCCATTTACTTTCAAAAAGTATTCATCTATCTTGGATTTCATGGCGTATAGCCATCTTAACGGAGTCAGGGCCCATCATAACTTCTTTGTTTGTAGTTGGTTTATCATTATTCAAAATCAATCCTTTGTCCACAAATCATTTATTTGATCACAAAGTAAACCATACCTACAAGGTTCAATATGTACTTCGATCTCCATGGCTAAAACACTTTGTAGTCATGGGAGCCATGATCGTCATGGCTGCTTCCGGAACCAATTCCTGATGCTGCGCTACTGATCATTATGCTCAGGTTCATAAACCTTATCAAAATCTATTGTCCTCCCACTCAAATACTTCGCTAGAAACAATTTCTTGGAAATAAATAAGAAACATCGACAAACACTTTTGTCTTTGTATCCATAGTGAAAAGAATTCCCAATCAATACTTTGGGATAACCAACAAAGACATTCATCCGATTTTGGTTGTAAACTCTTAGACCAAAATTTAAAGAAAGAACTATTAGGGTTTATACCCATGCCATAACTCGTATGGTGTCATTTCAACGGATCATGATGATGCTCTATTTAATGTAAAAGCGGTAGTCACTAAAGCATAATCCACAAAAATATAACGGCACTCAATATTTTATCTCATCATTGACCCAACATGGTTTGGATACATCTCTCGGATACTCCATCATCATTATGATACTCCAAGAAACGTGAGTTGTATAATAATTTCATAACTCTCTTAGATGTTCGCTAAAACTCGTAATTCAAATATTTCCACCATGATCCAATCATAGATATTTGATTTTTCTATTACGATGATTTCCACTTCATGCTGAAATTTATTTGAATCCATTCAAATGTTTCAAACTTCTTCCTTATAGAATATATCCATACATATATACTCAATTTATTGTTGGAAGTTTTCATGAAGTAGAAGAATCTCCCGCACACAACTATGCCCAGTGAACCACATACATCATTATGTATCTTTCCACTAAGTTAGTTGCACATTCAACTCTTGGCCTATGAACGGTATTTTAGTCATTCTCTTTAGAAAAGATTTGCAAGCGCCAAACGATTCAAAAATCAAATGACTCCAAAAATCCATTTGCATGGAGTTCCTTCATGCGTTCCTTTCTAACATGACCTAAATGGCGGTTCCACAAATAAGTGGAATTCAAATCATTTGCCTTATGGCATTTTAGCGTCAGTGTTTATGTATGTGTGTTTCACCATTAAGACTTATAATAACTTATCCATCGTACATGGAGTAATGTCATAATTTGAACAACACATTGTTTTCATTTGACCAGTGCAAAATAACAATTATTAAGTTCTTTATTATAAATTCTAAGGGCTAGGTAGAATGCCAACGATAAACATAACAACACTTTATTATGTTCCAGACGTGCATTATTACCATATTCCTTATCAGTCACTTAGGCCATTGTATTCTTGTATTGCGTTGTTTTGTATGACACTGATGCGTGTAGTTGACACGTCCGTTGGGAACCCCAAGAGGAAGGTGTGATGCGCACAGCGGCAAGTTTCCCTCGGTAAGAAACCAAGGTTTAATCGAACCGAGTAGGAGTCAAGAAGCACGTTGAAGGTTGATGGCGGCGGGATGTAGTGCGGCGCAACACCGGAGATTCCGGCGCCAACGTGGAACCCGCACAACACAACCAAAGTACTTTGCCCCAACGAAACGGTGAGGTTGTCAATCTCACCGGCTTGCTGTAACAAAGGATTAACCGTATTGTGTGGAAGATGATTGTTTGCAGAGAAAACGATAAAACAAGTATTGCAGCAGATTTGTATTTCGAGTATTAAAAGAATGGACCGGGGTCCACGGTTCACTAGAGGTGTCTCTCCCATAAGATAAAAGCATGTTGGGTGAACAAATTACAGTCGGGCAATTGACAAATAGAGAGGGCATAACAATGCACATACATGACATGATAAGTATAGTGAGATTTAATTGGGCATTACGACAAAGTACATAGACCGCCATCCAAGCGCATCTATGCCTAAAAAGTCCACCTTCAGGTTATCGTCCGAACCCCTTCCAGTATTAAGTTGCAAAGCAACAGACAATTGCATTAAGTATGGTGCGTAATGTAATCAACAACTACATCCACGGACATAGCGCCAATGTTTTATCCCTAGTGGCAACGAGCACAACACAACCTTAGAACTTTCATCCATTGTCCCGGTGTCAATGCGAGGCATGAACCCACTATCGAGCATAAATACTCCCCTTGGAGTTAAGAGCAAAAACTTGGCCGAGCCTCTACTAATAACGGAGAGCATGCAAGATCATAAACAACACATATGTAATAACTTGATAATTAACATAACATGGTATTCTCTATCCATCGGATCCCGACAAACACAACATAGAGTATTACGGATAGATGATCTTGATCATGTTAGGCAGCTCACAAGATCCAACAATGAAGCACAATGAGGAGAAGACAACCATCTAGCTACTGCTATGGACCCATAGTCCAGGGGTGAACTACTCACTCTTCACTCCGGAGGCGACCATGGCGGTGTAGAGTCCTCCGGGAGATGAATCCCCTCTCCGGCAGGGTGCCGGAGGAGATCTCCAGAATCCCTCGAGATGGGATCGGCGGCGGCGGCGTCTCGGTAAGGTTTTCACGTATCGTGGTTTTTCGCATCGGGGGTTTCGCGACGGAGGCTTTAAGTAGGCGGAAGGGCGAGTCGGGGGCTAACGAGGGGCCCACACCACGGGCGGCGCGGGCCCCCCTTGGCCGCGCCGCCATGTGGTGTCGCCACCTCGTGGCCCCACTTCGTATGCTCTTCGGTCTTCCGGAAGGTTCGTGGCAAAATAGGCCCCCGGGTCTTCGTTTCGTCCAATTCCGAGAATATTTCGTTACTAGGATTTCCGAAACCAAAAACAGCGAGAAAACGAGAGCTGGCACTTCGGCATCTTGTTAATAGGTTAGTTCCAGAAAATGCACGAATATGACATAAAGTGTGCATAAAACATGTAGGTATCATCAATAATATGGCATAGAACATAAGAAATTATCGATACGTCGGAGACGTATCAGACACTTCATACCAACCAATATGGTACTAATACCCAAGAATTTCATTGTGTGACCTAACTAGGAATACAACCATAACATGTATATCATTTATATACACCCGAGCTAGACTTTCTAGTCTTTTCTTTCTTTCTGCCAATAATCTTTTGTAGTTTCTCTTTTAGCTTGCCTCATTATTCAGAAAAAACACTTCATCTTTAATAACTTCTAAGTTTGTTGGTCAAATACCAATAACCTTGAGGTTCTTACTTTGAAGTTGATCATCATATGACAAGTGTTCTAGATTTCACTATTAGTAACTTTGTAATATGATGAACAATTTCACTCATAATTTTAGCCATCAATTCATGATGACTTTCTGAGACCATTCTGTACATGCTAGGCTCATAAAGTTTAACCTTAGTATTCGCATGTGCAAATCTGGCTTGCACCCGTTGTAAGCACACGCAGAATATATGACACCCGATCATCACGTGATGCTTCGAAACAACGAGTCTTAGCAATGGTGCATACTAAGGACAATCACTTCATGGATATGCGAATATCGTTAGTGCCCCAATAGTTGGAGGATTGGGACGCCTTGCGTCTTCAACCTTCGTACATTCCCATAAAACTTATGAGTTTATGTAGTCTCACCAAATTATACTCTATCATCTTGCAATAAGGTTTTAGATATCACATATATCTCATACCTTGATTATTTCTGAAAACCAAATTTTCAGCTCCTTACTTTTCAAACAGGTTTGAACTTCAAGTTTCACGGAGACAAGATAACTTTAGGTACTAATTGAAACCACAACTCTTTGAATCAACAATGTGAGGTTTACTAAAATTTTGCAATAAGACTTAATCATTTCTTGATTCTTTAACAATACGGTACCAGTCCGTAAAGTTTCTTGTCAGACTTTAACAGTATTTCTATCTCAATTACAAGACTAGCGCATGGTAGAAAACGGATGCCAATACTACAAAATTAATTAAAAATACTACTTAGACTATGTTTATGATAATTAGTTCATGTTTTAATCTAATTACTAATGAACTCCCACTTAATACAACATCCCTCATAGTTGTTAAGTGGTACACGATCCAAATCCACTACACCAAAACCGATCATCACGTGAGATGATGTAGCTTCAATGGCGAACATCAACATGTTGATCATATCATCCATATGACTCGTGTTCAACCTTTCGGTTTCCGTTGTCCCGAGGCCATGTACGTACATGCTAGGCTCGTCAAGCAAACCCAAGTATTCCGCGTGTGCAACATGGCTTACACCCGTTGTATGTGAACGTTGAGTCTATCACATCCGATCATCACGAGATGCTTCGAAACGACGAACTATATCAACGGTGCATACGAGGGAGAACACTTTATTATCTTGATATTAATGTGAGGGATCATCTTATAATGCTACCGTCGCGTTCTAAGCAAAATAAGATGCATAAAGTATTAACATCACATGCAATTCATATGTGATATGATATGGCCCTTTAGTCTTTGCGCCTTCGATCTTCATCTCCAAAGCACGGACATGATCTCCATCATCAACGGGCATGATCTCCATCATCGTCGGCGTAGCGTCAAAGTCCATGGCGCCGTCTTCATGGTTGTTCACCTCATGTAGCAACTATTACAACTACTTTGAAATACTACTCAACATGAAATTTAAAGACAACCATAAGTCTCCTGCCGGTTGCCACAATACAATAATTGTGGTGACCCAGCATACCACTGCATGGTGTAGTATGCAAGTCTGATATAACACCAATGAAACACCGTTCCACTAGTATTATATCGCTCAGAGTGGTACAACAGAAACGCGGGTCCAAGGCATGTCTATAGAATTACACACAGACTCTTTACAAAGGATCAACACAGCCTCCTACTTTACAATGAGGTAAAACTGCAAATAAACTCCAGAAGAACAACTCGTAGACTAGTCTTATCACGAACTCTATTTGAAGAGTATTTATCTAGCTACAGAGGCTAAGAATAGATTCTAGCTAAATAGGAGCTAGGTTTAGGAAGCTAGTTCCCTTCTATTGCTAATCTAGGTTTTATCCTTGTTGGATGAGGTGTTTGACTCTTCTGACAGGTTCCTGTCCCTTGAAGTAGTTGTTGACTCCTCGGCCTTTCAGTTGCACTGTAGATCCTCCTTCGATGCCTCCATATCTAAGCAGGGGATTGATGGCGTGTAACTCACACGTTCGTTGGGAACCCCAAGAGGAAGGTATGATGCGCACATCAACAAGTTTTCCCTCAGAAAGAAACCAAGGTTTATCGAACCAGGAGGAGCCAAGAAGCACGTTGAAGGTTGATGGCGGCGGGATGTAGTGCGGCGCAACACCGGAGATTCCGGCGCCAACGTGGAACCTGCACAACACAACCAAAGTACTTTGCCCCAACGAAACGAGTGAGGTTGTCAATCTCACCGGCTTGTCTGTAACAAAGGGTTAACCGTATTGTGTGGAAGATGATTGTTTGCGAGAAAACAAGTAAAGAACAAGTATTGCAACAGATTTGTATTTCGAGTATAAAAGAATGGACCGGGGTCCACAGTTCACTAGAGGTGTCTCTCCCATAAGATAAAAGCATGTTGGGTGAACAAATTACAGTCGGGCAATTGACAAATAGAGAGGGCATAACAATGCGCATACATGTCATGATAAGTACAGTGAGATTTAATTGGGCATTACGACAAAGTACATAGACCGCCATCCAGCTGCATCTATGCCTAAAAAGTCCACCTTCAGGTTATCATCCGAACCCCTTCCAGTATTAAGTTGCAAAGCAACAGACAATTGCATTAAGTATGGTGCGTAATGTAATCAACAACTACATCCTTAGACATAGCATCAATGTTTTATCCCTAGTGGCAACAAGCACATCGACAACCTTAGAACTTTCGTCACCGTCCCGAGATATCAATGGAGGCATGAACCCACTATCGAGCATAAATACTCCCTCTTGGAGTTAAGAGCAAAAACTTGGCTAGAGCCTCTACTAATAACGGAGAGCATGCAAGATCATAAACAACACATAGGTAATAACTTGATAATTAACATAACATGGTATTCTCTATCCATCGGATCCCGACAAACACAACATATAGTATTACAAATAGATGATCTTGATCATGTTAGGCAGCTCACAAGATCCAACAATGAAGCACAATGAGGAGAAGACAACCATCTAGCTACTGCTATGGACCCATAGTCCAGGGGTGAACTACTCACTCATCACTCCGGAGGCGACCATGGCGGTGAAGAGTCCTCCGGGAGATGAATCCCCTCTCCGGCAGGGTGCCGGAGGAGATCTCCGTAATCCCCGAGATGGGATTGGAGGCGGCGGCGTCTCGATAAGGTTTTCGTATCGTGGCTCTCGCATGCGGGGGTTTCGCGACGGAGGCTTTAAGTAGGCGGAAGGGCAACGCGGGGGGCCACACGAGGGCCCCACGCCATAGGTTGGCGCGGTCAGGGCCTGGGCCGCGCCGCCCTATGGTGGCGGCGCCTCGTGGCCCCACTTCGACTCCTCTTCGGTCTTCTGGAAGCTTCGTGGCAAAATAGGACCCTGGGCGTTGATTTCGTCCAATTCCGAGAATATTTCGTTACTAGGATTTCTGAAACCAAAAACAGCTGAAACAAAGAAGCGGCTCTTCGGCATCTTGTTAATAGGTTAGTTCCGGAAAATGCACGAATATGACATAAAGTGTGCATAAAACATGTAGATATCATCAATAATGTGGCATGGAACATAAGAAATTATCGATACGTCGGAGACGTATCAGCATCCCCAAGCTTAGTTCTGCTCGTCCCGAGCGGGTAAAACGATAACAAAGATAATTTCGAAGTGACATGCCATCATAACCTTGATCATACTATTTGTAAACATATTTAATGAATGCAGCGATCAAAACAATGGTAATGACATGAGTAAACAAGTGAATCATAAAGCAAAGACTTTTCATGAATAGTACTTCAAGACAGGCATCAATAAGTCTTGCATAAGAGTTAACTCATAAAGCAATAAATCAAAGTAAAGGTATTGAAGAAACACAATGGAAGATTAAGTTTCAGCGGTTGCTTTCAACTTGTAACATGCATATCTCATGGATAATTGTCAACATAGAGTAATATAACAAGTGCAATATGCAAGTATGTAGGAATCAATGCACGATTCACACAAGTGTTTGCTTCTTGAGGTGGAGAGAGATAGGTGAACTGACTCAACATAAAAGTAAAAAGAATGGTCCTTCAAAGAGGAAAGCATCGATTGCTATATTTGTGCTAGAGCTTTTATTTTGAAAACATGAAACAATTTTGTCAACGGTAGTAATAAAGCGTATGAGTTATGTAAATTATATCTTACAAGTTGCAAGCCTCATGCATAGTGTACTAATAGTGCCCGCACCTTGTCCTAATTAGCTTGGACTACCGGATCATCGCAATACACATGTTTTAACCAAGTGTCACAATGGGGTACCTCCATGCCGCCTGTACAAAGGTCTAAGGAGAAAGCTCGCATTTTGGATTTCTCGCTTTTGATTATTCTCAACTTAGACATCCATACCGGGACAACATGGACAACGAGATAATGGACTCCTCTTAAATGCATAAGCATGTGGCAACAATTATTATTCTCATATGAGATTGAGGATATATGTCCAAAACTGAAACTTCCACCATGAATCATGGCTTTAGTTAGCGGCCCAATGTTCTTCTCTAACAATATGCATGCTCCAACCATTAAGGTGGTAGATCTCTCTTACTTCGGACAAGACGGACATGCATAGCAACTCACATGATATTCAACAAAGAATAGTTGATGGCGTCCCCGGAAACATGGTTATCGCACAACAAGCAACTTAATAAGAGATAAAGTGCATAAGTACATATTCAATACCACAATAGTTTTTAAGCTATTTGTCCCATGAGCTATATATTGCAAAGGTGAATGATGGAATTTTAAAGGTAGCACTCAAGCAATTTACTTTGGAATGGCGGATAAATACCATGTAGTAGGTAGGTATGGTGGACACAAATGGCATAGTGGTTGGCTCAAGGATTTTGGATGCATGAGAAGTATTCCCTCTCGATACAAGGTTTAGGCTAGCAAGGTTATTTGAAACAAACACAAGGATGAACGGTGCAGCAAAACTCACATAAAAGACATATTGTAAACATTATAAGACTCTACACCGTCTTCCTTGTTGTTCAAAACTCAATACTAGATATTATCTAGACTATAGAGAAACCAAATATGCAAACCAAATTAGCAAGCTCTAAGTGTTTCTTCATTAATGGGTGCAAAGTATATGATGCAAGAGCTTAAACATGAGCACAACAATTGCCAAGTATCAAATTATCCAAGACATTTTAGAATTACTACATGTAGCATTTTCCAATTCCAACCATATAACAATTTAACGAAGAAGAAACTTCGCCATGAATACTATGAGTAGAGCCTAAGGACATACTTGTCCATATGCTACAGCGGAGCGTGTCTCTCTCCCATACGGTGAATGCTAGGATCCATTTTATTCAAACAAAACAAAAACAAAAACAAACCGACGCTCCAAGCAAAGTGCATAAGATGTGACGGAATAAAAATATAGTTTCGAGGGAGGAACCTCGATAATGTTGTCGATGAAGAAGGGGATGCCTTGGGCATCCCCAAGCTTAGACGCTTGAGTCTTCTTAGAATATGCAGGGGTGAACCACCGGGGCATCCCCAAGCTTAGAGCTTTCACTCTCCTTGATCATGTTGTACATACTCCTCTCTTGATCCTTGAAAACTTCCTCCACACCAAACTCGAAACAACTCATTAGAGGGTTAGTGTACAATAAAAATTAACATGTTCAGAGGTGACACAATCATTCTTAACACTTCTGGACATTGCATAAAGCTACTTGGACATTAATGGATCAAAGAAATTCATCCAACATAGCAAAAGAGGCAATGCGAAATAAAAGGCAGAATCTGTCAAAACAGAACAGTCCGTAAAGATGGATTTTATTGAGGCACCAGACTTGCTCAAATGAAAATGCCCAAATTGAATGAAAGTTGCGTACATATCTGAGGATCACTCACGTAAATTGGCTTAATTTCTGAGTTACATACAGAGAATTAGACCCAGATTCGTGACAGCAAAGAAATGCGTTTTCGTGCAGGTAATCCAAATCTAGTATTTACTTTACTATCAAAGACTTTACTTGGCACAACAAAACTCAAAACTAAGATAAGGAGAGGTTGCTACAGTAGTAAACAACTTCCAAGACTCAAATATAAAACAAAAATACTGTAGTAAAAACATGGGTTGTCTCCCATAAGCGCTTTTCTTTAACGCCTTTCAGCTAGGCGCGAAAGTGTATATCAAGTATTATCAAAGGGTGGTGCATCTACAAGCGGGGTTTGGAGTTTTCTCAACCAAGCATAGTATATTGGATACATAAGTTTCAGCGTCTCCCTTTTCATTAGTCTTGGGCTTGCTACTCTCATTGAACAAATTTTCAGGAACAAGCCAAGCATAGTTATTTTCTAGTGCATCATTCATAGCTAGGAGTTTACATGGTATTGGTGCTTTGATCTCCACCATCATTAATATTATTAGTGTACCTTATTCTATCCATGTCCATTTTTTCAAGGAGACCAACAAAATTAGTATGAGAACCAAGCATATTAAATTTAGCAAAGACCTTTCTAGCCTCTCTTGCTAGACCACCAAATTCTCTAAGAAGGGTTTCTAAAACAAAATCTTTCTTTTCCCCCACTTCCATATCACCAAGTGTAAGAAACATGTGTTGGATTATAGGATTGAGATTAACAAATTTAGTTTCCAACATGCGAACTAAAGCGACGAGCGAGCAATTTCATAAGTAGGAGCAAGTTCTACCAAGTGTCTATCTTCAAAATCTTCAACGGTACTAACACGATTGAAAAATTATTCTATATTGTTTCTCCCAATTATAGACCCGCGTCCTACCGGTATGTCTTTTGTGGTAAAATTAAAAGGAAACATGATGAATCAAGTAAAGTAAATGCAAGTAACTAATTTTTTTGTGTTTTTGATATAGAGTGCAAGATAGTAAATAAAGTAAAGCTAGCAACTAATTTTTTTGTGTTTTGATATAATGCAGCAAACAAAGTAGTAAATAAAATAAAGCAAGACAAAAACAAAGTAAAGAGGTTGGGAAGTGGAGACTCCCCTTGCGGCGTGTCTTGATCTCCCCGACAACGGCGCCGGAAAAAGAGCTTGATGGCGTGTAACTCACACGTTCGTTGGGAACCCCAAGAGGAAGGTATGATGCGCACAGCAACAAGTTTTCCCTCGAAAAGAAACCAAGGTTTATCGAACCGGGAGGAGCGAAGAAGCACGTTGAAGGTTGATGGGGGCGGGATGTAGTGCGGCGCAACACTAGAGATTCGGGCGCCAACGTGGAACCCGCACAACACAACCAAAGTACTTTGCCCCAACGAAACAGTTGAGGTTGTCAATCTCACCGGCTTGCTGTAACAAAGGGTTAACCGTATTGTGTGGAAGATGATTGTTTGCGGAGAAAACGAGTAAAGAACAAGTATTGCAGCAGATTTGTATTTCAGGTATAAAAGAATGGACCGGGGTCCACAGTTCACTAGAGGTGTCTCTCCCATAAGATAAAAGCATGTTGGGTGAACAAATTACGATCGGGCAATTGACAAATAGAGAGGGCATAACAATGCACATACATGTCATGATAAGTACGAGTGAGATTTAATTGGGCATTACGACAAAGTACATAGACCGCCATCCATTCGCATCTATGACTAAAAAGTCCACCTTCGAGTTATCATCCGAACCCCTTCCAGGTATTAACTTGCAAAGCAACGAGACAATTGCATTAAGTATGGTGCGTAATGTAATCAACAACTACATCCTTAGACATAGCATCAATGTTTTATCCCTAGTGGCAACAAGCACATCCACAACCTTAGAACTTTTCGTCACTCGTCCCGAGATATCAATGGAGGCATGAACCCACTATCGAGCATAAATACTCCCTCTTGGAGTTATGAGCAAAAACTTGGCCAGAGCCTCTACTAATAACGGAGAGCATGCAAGATCATAAACAACACATAGGTAATAACTTGATAATTAACATAACATGGTATTCTCTATCTATCGGATCCCGACAAACACAACATATAGTATTACAGATAGATGATCTTGATCATGTTAGGCAGCTCACAAGATCCAACAATGAAGCACAATGAGGAGAAGACAACCATCTAGCTACTGCTATGGACCCATAGTCCGGGGGTGAACTACTCACTCATCACTCCGGAGGCGACCATGGCGGTGAAGAGTCCTCCGGGAGATGAATCCCTCTCCCGGCAGGGTGCCGGAGGAGATCTCCGCGAATCCCCCGAGATGGGATTGGCGGCGGCGGCGTCTCGGTAAGGTTTTCCGTATCGTGGCTCTCGCATGCGGGGGTTTCGCGACGGAGGCTTTAAGTAGGCGGAAGGGCAACGCGGGGGCCACACGAGGGCCCCACGCCATAGGTCGGCGCGGTCGGGGCCGGGCCGCGCCGCCCTATGGTGGCGGCGCCTCGTGGCCCCACTTCGACTCCTCTTCGGTCTTCCGGAAGCTTCGTGGCAAAATAGGACCCCGGGCGTTGATTTCGTCCAATTCCGAGAATATTTCGTTACTAGGATTTCTGAAACCAAAAACAGCAGAAAACGAAGAATCGGCTCTTCGGCATCTTGTTAATAGGTTAGTTCCAGAAAATGCACGAATATGACATAAAGTGTGCATAAAACATGTAGATATCATCAATAATGTGGCATGGAACATAAGAAATTATCGATACGTAGGAGACGTATCAGGGATTTAAGAGTGGGATGAGTACGAGCGTACTCAACAAGTTCATTATAGGAAAGAGGTGTTTAATGCACTAGCTACGGCATTAGACCAGAAAGTCTAATACCAATGCAGGTTTTCATAATCATTTCTTCAAAAGGTTGCTTTTATTCAGAAGAACTATGTCCGTCAGCCTTCACCGGTTTACTAGAACTTCATGGAGCTCCTTTCCGGCCGCGTTCGCAGTTCCATAACCCGGAACAAGGAGTGACATGTCACGGTTCTTTACACTCTGCAGAGGTGTGTTGCTTTACCCATAAGAGATCTTAACCTTGGTGCCAACCGGGTTGCATGCCCGTTCACACTTCCTATGGTGTGAGGCCCGGATAAGGTCATAGCCAATCATATTCCTCCGCTACCTCGCACACCCACCCTTTTGTAAGATTGTCTTCCCCTATATCTATGGTGAGACCGACCCAGGCATTTGTTCTCCCCTATACCAATTAAGGTAGACCGTTCGAACAATTTTTATATGCCCCGCCCTATCAACCATAGATAGACCGTTCGGACACCTTACAATCCATCATAGACCGCATTACCGTGGGGACTTTAGGCTTCCCAGCCTACCGCTTGTCCCTCGAGATACAAGTTCTACGGCAAGCGCATCCGTTGATGTACAAGAGGTGGAAATACGATTGACTATTCCGTCCCACTCCGGATCTTATGGTTAACACGGGTATTACGGCACAAGAATCACTCGGACGACATTTGTTGTTTAATCCTAGATGGATATAAACCCTTGCAATGGAACCTCCACCATATCAACACAATCCATGGTTCCATTGCCAACCACATAGTCATATTCATAGTTATGAAAGTAGTGGTTTTGGTTTTTATGCAATAGTGGTAATCATAGTACTTTGCAAGTAATTTGATAAAGATACTCAAATGACATGAGCAAGCGATGAACTTGCCTTTCTTGACTGCAAGATTATGCGAGGCAAGGTCTTCGATACGCAATAACTCCAAATTCTGAAATAGCATCATCGTCCGGTAAGGACGAAGTTTAAAAGATTGGCAAGGATGCAATAATGCATAAGTATGAGATGCATTCGCTCTAAGCGTGGCCTACCCCCGATGATTTATGATCAGTGAGTTATAATGATTGGTTCAGGGTGTGTTGCACTTTTAGAGTGATTCACATACAAGGTTCTTATTCGAGTGTGATTACTTGGTATCATGAACAGGTAGGTAATAAAGCATAGTGATCAATTGAGCACACAAAGACTGATAATTGGCCTAATGTTAACAAGTAAAGAACAGTGGTCAGTTTTAGTACTATATGGCATGGTTAATGATTACTTATTATATAATTCAAAAGAATAACTTTCGAAGAACATGTCCTCATATAAAGAACAAGTATGATAATTAGATTGGTGGGGTTCTATAGTTGACTATGGTTTCATCTAGTTTCTGGAGTAAGTATAAGATGAATCACAACATAGTTGGATTCATCAACAACTAGGCTTGATTGGTTTTACTTAAGCATGAGAAACTTAAGCAATTAATTATCCATGGTTGCTATCCTAGTTGGTATACCTTGCTGGTGATAACTGGTTATTGGCTATAGGTTCTATTAGGCAGGATTGATGATGATTCTCTATTTACTTCAAAAGAATAACTTTTGAAGAACATACTTCTTAAATAATAAGAAGTATATTAATTAGGGTTGAAGTGGTCTAGGTTTTACTGTTAGTTCTATTAAGTAAGGAGTAATTGGCTCCTAAATAGGATGGTTGATAAGTACTCAACATTAGTAGGGTTTAGTGGAATATGGTTAGGTAATGATAAATATTGGGCATAGTTGCTATGAGGATTCATCATCAAGGTGTGATGCTTAATATGGTTAAATATGGATGATGGTATTGGCAGTAGGAGCTAGGGTTTAGACTTGATTGATCCTATTTGATCAGCTAGGTTGGATTGATATGCATACATGGAATACAAAATTATTGATAAAAATGACTCCTATATTTTATGTGGTATGGCAAGTATTTAATTGATAATTATGGTTCTATGAATCAAACAGAATATCATGATCACATGGTCTAACCTAGGGTTTAGATCTAGAAGCAGATTAGGGTTCACATGAAATAGTGGAGCTAGGGTTCCTAATGAATTAGGGTTTTAGTGTTTACATGAAATTATGAAACCATAATGTTATTTATAATGGAACTAGGGTTTCATAATTTCCATTTAGTTCTTAGGTTAATAACTCCATTATAAAGTTGAAGTTATCAATAACTTTGAAATAAAAACAATGTTGGAATTGTCATTTTATTATTTTTAAATAATTAATAATTAAGATAATTATCATTCAAGTTTTAAATGGTAGTTAAAATAAGGGTATATCTTTTAATTCTTTTATAGGTTTTGGGATTATAATTTGAAGTAATGTTGAGTTAGGGTTTCCATATGATTAAACATGATCAACAAGGTTTGTATTATATGAAATTATAATACAAAGTGATATTTATTTATTTCTTGATGGAAAAATAAAAACAAGAAAATTATATTTTTAGTATTTAAGTCTTAACAGTTTAAGATTTAAAATTGGTTTTCTAAAATCTAGAGGAAAGATTCATATTATTATTACTTAAATTTTACAGTATTTGTTGCTGGTTTTGTTTTGTTTATAATTTTCCTCTTGTTTAGAAGTTATTGTTATTTGACTTTTTTTATGTCACTTCATTTATTTGAAGAACTTTTCTAAAAAAAATGGCTAAATAACCAGAGCCCAACTGGTACAACCGGACCAAGTTGGCCTGGCCCAAATGGCCACCTCGGTCGGTCGGGCTCGGGTCAGATTCGACCTGACCCAACCCCTCTCCGCACGCTCTCCTCGTCCTCTCTCGCTCACGCGCACGCATACCCCCCGAGCTCCCCATGTCCTGGCCGCGCCGCCGCTCTCTCTCCTGACCGCCTCCAGCCCTCTCCAGCGCCGGCGAGATGGATTCTCACCCGCCATGACGTGATCTACAACCTCCACCAGCTTGATTTGAGTTTCGTGGCCTCTCTCGTTCGTCCCCAACCTGAAAACCCTAGCCGCTGTCTGGGGTTCTGACCATCGCCGGCGACCATTTGCTCCGCCGCACGTCGATGGTTAACCCCCTCCGGCCTTCTTCACCACCTATCTCCACTTCGACGCCCTCTGCTTCCCCGTTGGACAGAAGCCCTACTCCCCTTCGGGTTGGCTCGCCGTCGGACGCTTCTGACGCCGCTGCTGCTTGGCATGGCTTCGGCTGCCGCCACGAAGCTCGACCCCCCCTGCGCGTGCGGCCACGCGAAATCCTTGCCGGTGTGGCTCAATTCCGCCGGCATGGCCCCAGCTGCCACGCCTCCGGCTGCTCATCTCGTGAACTACCTGAATCTTGACGCCGGCAGGACGTCATCCTCTGCAACCCCGGCGGCATCGACCTGCAGCTGTTGCGTTGCTGTACTATTTGGTGGTGATGATTTGTGGTGGTGGGGCTGGTACGATGGAGCTGCTGTTGCACCTACATCTCCTTTGGTGTCGGCGGGTCGGTGCTGCGACGCAACCCCGGTGTCAACTTCTTCTTCTACTGCTACAATTGCAATGTGAGCTAATCCTCCCATTTTCTCTTTATGGCTCAAGGCTACTACAATTTGGTTACTGCTGGTCTGTAGCTATAATGATTCATTGACCTGGTTGTGATACTTCTGCTGTCCTGTGTTAGCCCCTGTTTGGGTGATTTACTCATCCAAGTACAATTTGCTTGCTGGGCTATTATCTCTGATGAAACTGAACCTTGACAGTTTCAGTTTCAGCCTTATCATAAGCATGCTCTTGGCTTATAATGATTTACTGATAGGGATGTGCTTTGGCATTTGCATGGATATACTGGCTATGCAATTTATGAATTTTGGATACTGTTGTGGAATACTTGTAATAATGCCTCTATTTGGAATGATTAACCATCCAGGCATGTGTGGTTGGTCGTGTTAACTTGTATGCGTATGGTGCCTCTGATTGCTGCTTTGGTACTACTTGGTTGGCCTGGAATGATTTCCTGGACCCCAAGTAATTCCTGGAGTGAGTTATGTATTACTGGCTGCTTATGATGATGACTGAATTAAGTGCATAAATGATACTGGATAGTTATTGGGTTGGAATGCACAAAGTGAGACTTTAAGTTTTTTGAATATGATCTAGTTGCGAATTAGCAACTAGAAATGATTTATTTTTGCAAGGTTGTTTATTGGTGGATCTTGCTGTCCCTTATTTGATAGTTTCAACTAATAAGAACATATATAGCTTGATTCTTTGGCCCTGCCTATGATGCAAAGGCTGAGGCACAACCTTGGATAAGAATAGATACTATTTATGCACATAAACTCTGTGATGAGACTAGCATACCATTTGTATGCAAATCTGAGAGATTCCCCCCTTACCAAAATTCCTTGAACTAAACTGAGAATAATAATATGTTAGATGATCTAAAGATCAACCTGTTGTAGCAGAGTGGACTAGCTTGTGGTGATGTTGTTCCAGTGGTGAATCTTAATCGAGTCGTAACTTGTGGTTAGGCTTGCTCCTCCTCACTTGCTTGTATATTTCCAAAGATCTACCAATATATTTTTATGGCTGGTTTGGCTATTCTTGTTATTCCTCTAATGGATCTTGGTGTTTGTTTATGGGGATGGATGTGATCTTGCTGGTAGATCATGCACAAGGTCGGCAAGAGGATCTATTGATGCTGTTCTTGATATTTAGGTAGATTTTGCTAGTGCAAGTGATGGCTAGCCGGGCTGCTTGTGCCTAATGTGAATGTGAGCAAAGTGTGATGCGGTTGGCTGTTGTCCTGTTTTTATATTGCTTTGAGCCGATGTTGTGGTGGTGACGGCCACACAGGCTGCATGTTGTGACTGTGCTGCCTGTGTGGTACTATTCAGTGTATGTGGTCAAATTGGCCTCCTTTGCCTACAAGGCACGGCTAGCTTGTGGTTATCCTGGATTGGCTTTAATTTGTGGCTGCCAACTGTATTACTTTGATTGGCTGTGATGGTTTTATGCTGAAACAAGATGTGAGTTTTATTACTTAGTATTTGTGGCTATTGATTCATCTTGACTAACTATTGTCAATGGTGAATTACTTAATTTGAAAATTGTGGCTTTTAATAGACACTAGCTAGATTGGAGGGAAATGAAAAATAATTGCCTTGTTGCCTCAATTATATAGTGTTGCCTTGCCATCTGGATCTATTGTTGTTGCCTAAGTGATAATCAATTCCTGATGTTGCCTCTAGTCCTTGTTGCCTCATGATACTTTTGACCCTGCCTCCTAATTGATGTTCAATCCCTCTAATCACCATTTGGGTATTAAGACAAGTTCTTAATTCCTAATAGCTAGTTTCCAATATTAAAATGTCTCCCAAAATGTGGAGACAAACATTTTAACCTTAACAAAACATTTCTTTGTCTTTATTGTTTCTTTTGCAGGAAAAGAAGAATTAGAGGATTGAGAAGATTAGATTTAGGAATTCTCTTATTTCCATTTTCTATTCTTTGTAATTTGGTTTCTTTTCGTGGAGTTCTAAATAATTGAATTATGATATTTGTAATAAGGTTTAGATTATCTATCTATTTTGAATTATCAAATGTGTTAACTTTTACATATTGTATTTCATATTATAGTTTGGAATTCAAATCCATTTCAATATCTTATTTGAGTTCATGTTATTCATATTTGATTTGAATTCAAACTTGTTCTCCCCAAAACACATGAATGCATAAAGGTCATGTCGAAATTTGTCGCCCTTACATCGATGACTAATCAATTCCACCGATGGAAGAGAAACCTCGATCACTTTGACAATTTTAAACAAAAGCGCGAAAATTCCCGGATTTTCTATGCATGAATGCAATGCACACATCTGTTTCCTCTATTTTTGTAACCCCAAATCCGGGATATTACAGGTCTCTACACCTTAAACTAAACTTCGTCCTCGAAGTTTGAACTCTCTCACGTTTCCGAAGTGTGGATCTGACTTGTGCAGACTACGACTTTTCTCGAACTCCGTGGTGATCTTACTGGATATAATTGAATATATCCCTTGTCCAGATTCTTCCTGGAATCCATTAGGGTTTGTCTCTGAACATTAGTTTCTTTCTCCAGTTCTATGATTTTTCTCTGGAATCTAATAATACCGGTCTCTGAGCCATGGCTTCTATCTTTAATTATTTGATTTCTTTCAACCCTATAAGCTTGTTTCCTTTCTCATTGAAGATTCAATGATGGGACTTCTTCTGGTGCTTCTAGTCTTAACTGAAGACTAATTTGATAATATACTCCTAATTGGTAAAATAAGTCTTTGTTTTCCCTTACTACCAAAATTGCAATAATGGTACTTGGTAAGGTACTGACCATGGAAATGGTCGTCATGGTTTATTTTCCTAAGAATGGACTAGACTCATTTAGTCCATCCAATCCTGGTTTATGGTTGATACTTATAACTATTCTGGGTTATTTAGGTTCCATGAAAGGAATCTTCCAAATTGACTTTAGTTTTGGTATAGTCAATCTCCTTCGGTCTTTGGCCTTCTTGAGCTGTATTTGGTCTACGGTATTTTCTTCGTCCAACTTCATTAACATCAGCTGTCTTGAGCTCTCGTACTTCTGAGTAAAAATTACTCACTTTCTCAAGTTCTAGTCCACTTCTTACTTCCTCGAGGTATGAACCTCGGCTTCTAGCCTGACATTCATCTGAAAGTAGTGTTCGATAATCTTATGAAAATAAGATCGAACTTCCTCTCAGTTCAGACCTTCTTCATCTATCTTACTCAAAATATTGAGTCATTGTACCTCCAACTCAATCTTTACTCTACCCCTTAGAGTTTTCTTATTGTCTTCAACTCCTTTTTCTTCCAACCATTGTACTTATGGCTAGAATATTGGTTTAAGTATAGCTTATGGTTTGTACTCTTCTAGGTCTTGTGAAGAATATATATGGTGCATCCACTCAATTGTGGACATCCAACATGAATCCTTTGACTAAATGTTTATAGGTCTACATTATTTGACTGGCAATTTTTTTATTTGTTCTACCAGTTGTGGTTTATCTTTTACAAACTGTGGTTTATTTGATATCAGTGTGAGTTATTTGATACCAACTGTGGCTATTTGTTATTTAAAAGTGTACTCTATTATAGGTTTTGATCAACTGGACGAGACATCTCCTACTCTATCTTGTAGTATTGATCCTATACCAATTGTGGTCTTCTGATATCAACTATGGTCTTCTTATATCTGCTATGGTTTCATATATCACCTTCCTTCATTCAGGGTTTATTTTGCAAGAAAACCACTAGCTGACACTATGATTATAGTATCCTAAGTGATTTCCCATGCATTCCCTCTTTTATATTGACTATGGATCCGCTTCAGCTTCACCATAATCATCATATTTTTCACCTTCCTGCCTCTTATGTACTAAAGTACTCCTCTATTGAGGTAAGCATGAGTTTCTGATTGTACTTCCTTCAGAGTTTTGTGGTTGCTTCCCACAACTTTACTCCCTTCTTCTGATGAACCTTCATATTGTCTTCAGAATCTTTAGAATTCGTCACTTCCTCACACGACTACCATTACCCTCTAGATCTATAGCATTAAGTAAAAACTTGATATTGCAACATGCATTTGCATATCAAAGTCAAACTTCATGTACGGATCTAGTCAAACAATGAAAATCCAATATAATCCAAGAAGATTCAGCTTTGTGTTTATAATACACACCATCATAAGCCCGAATATAATAGTTGAGTAAGACATCTCTAAACATCGAGCTCGATGTGTAGTATATATCACCACATAAGATAGGTTTATATCGTGGTACTTAGCACGAGTATATGGGATTCTACTATTTGTCTCAACATTTACCTTAATTGCACAATTACAATGAGCTAAACTTGACACAAAGTGGTCTGAGATAGTTAAGGTTAACCTAATTTTCTTTGGAAGTACTAACTTAGCTTCCATTATGTTGAGGACTACTTCATATGGTATATCTAGATTCTAACATAGCTAATCTAAATACATAACTATTGGAATATAGCTCTAATACTTCCAAGTTTTCCCATAAACATATGGTCTTGATGTGCTTGGCACACTTCCCATTGTTTTGGTACACAATTCTTGCACTATTGTTTTGCACTTGGCTTCTTATTGTACTCCTCTTAATTAATTATGAGGTTCTAGTCCATCACATAATGATTCTCAGGTGAATCATATATGATTACTATCACTACTCTGTAAATAGACATGTTTTATTTTTATCTCTCTTACTTACCTCTCATGATTGACTCATCATGGTCCATACTACCTCATATAACTCATAGTTATCACTTACTTGCAACTGTTTTCACACGTCTAAATAATTTTACTTACTCATTACTGAACTTGGTCTACAACTTCTATTAGGATATCTTAATTACCTTCATCACTTGATATTACTCCTATTACAGGTCTGGATAACTTTTACTTAATCATAACATATGTTGGTACACATCTTCCAATAGGATATCTTCCTTATGGTTGTATCCTCTCTTTGGACTACCATGTATTGTATACCAACTGGGGTCTACTCATCTATTGTTTAAGGACTTCATGGTGTACTATATGTTTGGTATTAGTTAACAAACTTCACTTAGGAGAAATAGGTAAGAAAGGTTGACTTAAGTGTGTTAGGATTATTCTCAAGTGAATATCCATCTCAAGTCATAAGAATATTTGGTTTAATTACGATAACTTCCTATAGACACTACCAATCCTATAGGTCAAAGCATTGGCTCTGATACCAACTGTGGTGACCCAGCATACCACTGCATGGTGTAGTATGCAAGTCTGATATAACACCAATGAAACACCGTTCCACTAGTATTATATCGCTCAGAGTGGTACAACAGAAACATATGCGGGTCCAAGGCATGTCTATAGAATTACACACAGACTCTTTACAAAGGATCCACACAGCCTCCTACTTTACAATGAGGTAAAACTGCAAATAAACTCCAGAAGAACAACTCGTAGACTAGTCTTATCATGAACTCTATTTGAAGAGTATTTATCTAGCTACAGAGGCTAAGAATAGATTCTAGCTAAATAGGAGCTAGGTTTAGGAAGCTAGTTCCCTTCTATTGCTAATCTAGGTTTTATCATTGTTGGATGAGGTGTTTGACTCTTCTGACAGGTTCCTGTCCCTTGAAGTAGTTGTTGACTCCTCGGCCTTCCAGTTGCACTGTAGATCCTCCTTCGATGCCTCCATATCTAAGCGAGGATTTAAGAGTGGGATGAGTACGAGCGCACTCAACAAGTTCATTATAGGAAAGAGGTGTTTAATGCACTAGCTACAGCATTAGACCGGAAAGTCTAATACCAATGCAGGTTTTCATAATCATTTCTTCAAAAGGTTGCTTTTATTCGGAAGAACTATGTCCGTCGGCCTTCACCGGTTTACTAGAACTTCATGGAGCTCCTTTCCGGCCGCGTTCGCAGCTTCCATAACCCGGAACGAGGGAGTGACGGGTCACGGTTCTTTACACTCGCGAGAGGTGTGTTGCTTTACCCATAAGAGATCTTAACCTTGGTGCCAACCGGGTTGCATGCCCGTTCACACTTCCTATGGTGTGAGGCCCGGTATAAGGTCATAGCCAATCATATTCCTCCGCTACCTCGCACACCCACCCTTTTGTAAGATTGTCTTCCCCTATATCTATGGTGAGACCGACCCATGCATTTGTTCTCCCCTATACCAATTAAGGTAGACTGTTCCGAACAATTTTTATATGCCCTGCCCTATCAACCATAGATAGACCGTTCCGGACACCTTACAATCCATCATAGACCGCATTACCGTGGGGACTTTAGGCTTCCCCAGCCTACCGCTTGTCCCTCGGGATACAAGTGTCTACGGCAAGCGCATCCGTTGATGTACAAGAGGTGGAAATACGATTGACTATTCCGTCCCACTCCGGATCTTATGGTTAACACGGGTATTACGGCACAAGAATCACTGGACGACATTTGTTGTTTAATCCTAGATGGATATAAACCCTTGCAATGGAACCTCCACCATATCAACACAATCCATGGTTCCATTGCCAACCACATAGTCATATTCATAGTTATGAAAGTAGTGGTTTTGGTTTTTATGCAATAGTGGTAATCATAGTACTTTGCAAGTAATTTGATAAAGATACTCAAATGACATGAGCAAGCGATGAACTTGCCTTTCTTGACTGCAAGATTATGCAGGCAAGGTCTTCGATACGCAATAACTCCAAATTCTGAAATAGCATCATCGTCCGGTAAGGACGATGTTTAAAAGATTGGCAAGGATGCAATAATGCATAAGTATGAGATGCATTCGCTCTAAGCGTGGCCTACCCCCGATGATTTATGATCAGTGAGTTATAATGATTGGTTCAGGGTGTGTTGCACTTTTAGAGTGATTCACATACAAGGTTCTTATTCAGGTGTGATTACTTGGTATCATGAACAGGTAGGTAATAAAGCATAGTAATCAATTGAGCACACAAAGACTGATAATTGGCCTAATGTTAACAGGTAAAGAACAGTGGTCAGTTCTAGTACTATATGGCATGGTTAATGATTACTTATTATATAATTCAAAAGAATAACTTTTGAAGAACATGTCCTCATATAAAGAACAAGTATGATAATTAGATTGGTGGGGTTCTATAGTTGACTATGGTTTCATCTAGTTTCTGGAGTAAGTATAAGATGAATCACAACATAGTTGGATTCATCGGCAACTAGGCTTGATTGGTTTTACTTAAGCATGAGCAACTTAAGCAATTAATTATCCATTGTTGCTATCCTGGTTGGTATACCTTGCTGGTGATAACTGGTTATTGGCTATAGGTTCTATTAGGCAGGATTGATGATGATTCTTTATTTACTTCAAAAGAATAACTTTTGAAGAACATACTTCTTAAATAATAAGAAGTATATTAATTAGGGTTGAAGTGGTCTAGGTTTTACTGTTAGTTCTATTAAGTAAGGAGTAATTGGCTCCTAAATAGGATGGTTGATAAGTACTCAACATTAGTAGGGTTTAGTGGAATATGGTTAGGTAATGATAAATATTGGGCATAGTTGCTATGAGGATTCATCATCAAGGTGTGATGCTTAATATGGTTAAATATGGATGATTGTATTGGCAGTAGGAGCTAGGGTTTAGACTTGATTGATCCTATTTGATCAGCTAGGTTGGATTGATATGCATACATGGAATACAAAATTATTGATAAAAATGACTCCTATATTTTATGTGGTATGGCAAGTATTTAATTGCTAATTATGGTTCTATGAGTCAAACAGAATATCATGATCACATGGTCTAACCTAGGGTTTAGATCTAGAAGCAAATTAGGGTTCACATGAAATAGTGGAGCTAGGGTTCCTAATGAATTAGGGTTTTAGTGTTTACATGAAATTATGAAACCATAATGTTATTTATAATGGAACTAGGGTTTCATAATTTCCATTTAGTTCTTAGGTTAATAACTCCATTATAAAGTTGAAGTTATCAATAACTTTGAAATAAAAACAATGTTGGAATTGTCATTTTATTATTTTTTAATAATTAATAATTAAGATAATTATCATTCAAGTTTTAAATGGTAGTTAAAATAAGGGTATATCTTTTAATTCTTTTATAGGTTTTGGGATTATAATTTGAAGTAATGTTGAGTTAGGGTTTCCATATGATTAAACATGATCAACAAGGTTTGTATTATATGAAATTATAATACAAAGTGATATTTATTTATTTCTTGATGGAAAAATAGAAACAAGAAAATTATATTTTTAGTATTTAAGTCTTAACAGTTTAAGATTTAAAATTGGTTTTCTAAAATCTAGAGGAAAGATTCATATTATTATTACTTAAATTTTACAGTATTTGTTGCTGGTTTTGTTTTGTTTATAATTTTCCTCTTGTTTAGAAGTTATTGTTATTTGACTTTTTATGTCACTTCATTTATTTAAAGAACTTTTCTAAAAAAAAATGGCTAAATAACCAGAGCCCAACTGGTCCAACCGGACCAAGTTGGCCTGGCCCAAATGGCCACCTCGGTCGGTCGGGCTCGGGTCAGATTCGACCCGACCCAACCCCTCTCCGCACGCTCTCCTCGTCCTCTCTCGCTCACGCGCACGCATACCCCCGAGCTCCCCATGTCCTGGCCGCGCCGCCGCTCTCTCTCCTGACCGCCTCCAGCCCTCTCCAGCGCCGGCGAGATCACTACAAGGAATCGGGTCTATTGCAACAAAAAAATTTGTCGCAATAGATGTCGTTTTGTGGCAATATGCACCTATTGCCACGAAATGACGTTCGTTGGCAAGCGTTGCAATTACATGTATGGTAATAGGCTATTGCAACGAAAACGTGATTGTGGCAACAAAGCGATCTATTGCAACAACCATGCGGGAAGTTGCCACATGTTTTCCCGTGGCAGCACTCACTTGTCTCCACAATTTGGTTTGTGGAGATAGCTTGTCGCAACATGCAGCCGTGTCGTGGCGTTTGCCAGTTTGTGGCGATAGACATTTGTGGCAATAACCTATGCCAACGCCCTAAGTTTCGTGGTGCACTCTCTTTCGTGGCGATAGCGAGCTGTGGCGATAACCTATGGCAACATCTACTGGTTTGTAGCATTAGCCATTTGCCACAAATCGCTACGCTCGTGGTATTAACTTATGGCGACAATTATTCCACTCGTCGCGATAAATAGGTATGGCAACGGTAAAAAAAATTGTGGCGGGAAGGTGTTGCGACAATTGTAACATTTCGTGGCGATACTCTATTTCAACAAAATCCAGTTTCGTGGCGCCAAATGCTTATCGCAACGGGGAAAAAGCTTGTAGCAAGAAGCTACTGCGACAATGTGAACTTTTCGTGGAGATACTTTGTTTCAACAAAATTCACAATTGTGGTGTTACATAATTTTTGCAACGTCCAAAATGTTTGTCGCAAGAAGTTACCGCCACAATTTGAAGGTTTTGTGGCGATACTCTATCTCAACAAATTTTTATTCCGTGGCGCCAAATAGTTATCACATCATTCATAAAAAATGTGGTAACAATTTATTGCAACAATAAAAAGTTCTTCGTTGCTACATCCTAACGCAACAAAGCATGTAATCATGGCGACTAGGAGCAACACTATATTTTTCGTGGTGCTAACCTATGGCAACAAAAAGTGAGTTGTGGCAATAGCTTATCGCAACCATTGAATTACAAAATTCAAATCCACGCGTATAATATGTAGGTTCATACAAATCATAATTCTCATATCAAATATCCATCAAATGCAACTAATGTAAAATGTAGCAATCCAGCAGAGTTGAGTCCATTGCTACCATGGTACCCTGTCCAGCTAAGTCTTTGAGTCCTGCATTCAAAAAATGAAGAAAAAAATTACTACAAGCCTATATTATGTAAAGCAAGTAAGTTGTGTCAACAAGCTAATACCTAATGAAATTATGTAAGGCAATATCTATGATGAACTACAATGTGAAAATAGTACAAAGATTCTATTTAAGTGAATGTTTTATAGATGGTGTGACCTATACAAGTGCAAACGACATACAGTAGTAGAATTAAAACAACCACAAAATAACATGATGTGATCTACAAAAGTGCAAACAAGATGCTCTGCTACTTGCAATCAAGTATATGCTTTCAGTATGTAATTTCAAGAAAATACTAAAATATTATATGTATTAGTCTTGATGGTCTCCAGTTAGTACTAGTATTAACATATTTGGCAAGAATGCAATCTGTATTTGGCAAGAATGCAATCTGTATAACTTATGAGATAAATAAGACTAGTGCAATCAGGTTATGCCAAGAAAGGTGCATCATGGAGGCATTATCTCAATAAGCAATGCGGCAAAGCACTTGAACATGCATCAGGTTAATTTTCCATGCCATACAGTGGCGGAGGACCCATTCTAGCAAGGTATGGCTCGTGCCATAGCTAGCTTTGGCTGTGCATACTACTACAAATGTTATCTTAACCAATTTTCTGGCTAGAACGTGGCCACAACATTTTATTTTAATCAACTTCCTTGCTAGAACAGGTGTGAAAGGTTAGTGGTACCTTCCTTTTCATTATCACTACCACGTCATCCTTGAATGAGCGATAGTTCATTCCTATCGTACCACCCAACGTTTCAGAGAATGTAATATTTAGCTTCGCAGATCCGCTGGCAAAACGCTTCTGAGCTGCTTTAACACCTTTTACAACACCTCGCCCGTTCTTCTTCTTCTGTCCATCTGCTTCTACAACCCAAATCATAGAAAAAAAGTATTGCATGACTTGGTTATTAGATTGTGTCAGATCGGAGGACCCAGATTTGAAGGAGAGAAAGTACCATCCTGTAGTTGCGCACGATAGCGGCGAGCATGGGATGGCCATTCATCCAGGGCACACATGTCATTAGCTGACACTGGAGTGTCGGATTGTCCTTGAGTACCTGTACAAGATTTAGTAATATTGAAGATTTAGCAATTTAACCCATACAAGGATTTTATGCATTATAGCAAATGCTAGGGACGATTTAAGTGAGATAAACAGTTTACCAGATCTAGGTTGTCCACCCTTGTTTATGTATTCGGTTATACTTTCCGTCCTTGTTAAGACAACAGAGCCTTTCCTTACTGCACACAAAAACAATAAAAGGACATTGCATTAACAAACCATATTTGATGTGCACCATTCAGATAGGTGATCAAGAAGTAAATATGGTGTGTACCAGCAGCATCCACCGTTGAACTCATCCTTATGCCCTTGAGTAGGTACGATCAGAAATTGAGTCATATTCAGAAAAAAAAAACACAATACGTAAAGCAGGCATACTTTAGCACTTCAAAATCTTGGAAACAATATTTTAGAATGTCTTGTTTTTGGAATAAAAGGATGCAAGAATGACTATGATAGTATGCCTGTCCAACATAATTTTAGACAAGCTGAATGGATCACATTTTGTTTCCACCAGAGGTACCACAAATAACATAACACCTCGAGATTCAGAGTAATGCACCTACATGTGGCTCTCTTACCAACTAGTTCTGTTCAAGCCAAACTACCTTGAAGAGGTAGCATTACATATAGAAAAGGCACAAGTCGAAAGCATGAATCATCTATCGGCACAAGTCGAAAACTATTCAGAGTTCCATAGTATGATTGCGGGCAAATGCAGATTTTACAGAGTATTTGGATAGCAGGTCATCATGCTCGATACCATTATACAAGAATTTGAGAGCATCTAATAAATAAGAGAAGTCTGTCATCACATAGTTATTATCACACATTGAATTGTCTTTTGTGAAGGCAAGCACAAGCAGCTGGATAGTGTCATGTTTGAATTATAAAAGATCACAACTCACAATGTACAAAATGTTCGAAGCACGCTTTAATACGTAACATGCATTAAGAACACCTTTTCAGTTATAATCATCACAAATTCAATTACCAATAATCAAAAACAAAAATGATGCAAAAGCGGAAGCATGTGTACTCGTACAAACACCAATAACCTTTTTATGTGTGAAGACATGCTGAACTTCTAATGACAAAAACATATATTAGATGAATACTGAACATGCTTCGAGTTCGGATGAACATTATTTCAGTTCGGATGAGAATAAACCACATACATGTTGAGACTAGATTCAGTAAAAGCATCGAGAGTACAATGTCCAATCAGCAAAGGATTAAAGTTAGAATCCATGTTGAGCATCTAATACAATGATTCACCAACTTGGAAAAGGAGTCGATACGACTAGTCGACTGGATTTACTTGTGAGAGTACCTTATGTTCAAAGCATGAAGTGTATAAGACCTATCCTCTAGTAGAAACTTACACAAATTCAACTCCTCCGCTAAGCGATTGAATACAGTTTAATCTCATCTATAGGTTGCAAGTTGCAAAATCTCCTAGAGTTAAAACTGGAGAATTACATCAAATTTGTCCCAAATGGATATGATACATAACTGCCCGAATTCCGGAACCAAATCGAACGAACCAGGGTCACGCTTCGTCAGAACCAAGATTTTTCTAATGTAATCATGCACACAGTATTATAGATTTTTCTAATGTAATATTGTAATCTCAAAAATGAATTGTCACTGTTATTGATTAATTTTATGCCTAGAGAGAATGTAATTAAGACGTGGAACAATTTCAGCGTCAGATTTGCAGATGAAGGAGATACATAATAGAAAATATAAAGGCCCAAGGTATGCACTGCGAGAGCTTACAGGCAAACATGTCATTTTAGCTATGTGGTTCTGGTCTCCTATTCTATGATCTAATTTGATGCTGCGGAATGGGCAGCTTGGAATATCAGTGACAACAATCTAAGTTACAGCCTTCTAGCAAATGCACAGTCAACCACCAAGTCATGGATTCAGCAAATTTAGCGTTTCGTTTGTCTCTGGGTTGAAGGATTCCAGACGAGGCACGGTTCAATCAACCCAACAAGACACGATTGATCTGCTAATTCCAGGAAAATTAAGGCCCTATGCATGGAGAGATGGGCTACAGAGCGGCGCGGCATCATCCTCAACAGGCCTGATCCGCGTCTCGAAGGGTGGCGGCGTGGGGCAGCGCGGGGCAGCGCGGCAACGGACTGGAGGGCAGGGCGGCGGCCATCCCCGACAATACCCGGCGGCCATTCCCGGCGTGGGGCAGCGCGGGGCAGCGTGGGGCGGGCGGCGGCATAGCGACGATGTGGGGCAGCGCGGCAACGGCTGCGCTGGTGGCAGGCGGTAGCGGCGGCGCTGAAACGCGTGGTTGGTTCTACGATGGGAGGGGATTGGAAGAAAATGGGGATTGGAAGAACCTGAGACTGAGAGTTTGTACTCCTGGACGGCGGTGGTGGATTGACGCCGCGATGACGCCGTGAGCACGGACGAAGAGACCTCAGATCCAATCGCCACCGTGATGACTGTGATTTCGTTAGAGTACTAATCAGGAGTAATTGTGAGGTGCTTTTACGGGAAGGTTAAATAGGCAATTTTTTTGGTGGGAACAAAAATATTCGGAGGCGTTTAGCGGGAGGTTTGATTTTTTTGGCGTAAATTCTAATTAGGTGGTGGGAAAGTAATTCTTTTTGGAGGAAATGTTTACATTAAAAAAAATTGAAAAATAATATTTCCGAGCAGTATAAAATATATATGTTGTTGAAAATAATGTTACTAAAATAATCGTCGGCGGTGTCGTTCGCTGTGTTAACGCCATCATGATGCTATAAGGTTGGAAATGCTTCGTGTCGTCACGCCGTCCTCCTGATTGACTTCACTCCCTCTTCCCAACCGTTGTTGCGTGGTTTCGGCGGCAGCGGACTGGCCTCTACCGTGTTAACGGCAGTGCATATCAAGAAGCAATTACACATACAACCAACATCACATGCCAAATTTACAACCTTGACGATGCCATTTCCGATCAAATGTCGATGTATACATATCGACACCTTCGAACATGATGGCACCTTCACTTTGAGGCTACTATAGGTCATAGTGTTGCCTTGAAATGTGATTGTAGATGGGCGATGGTACAGTCGATCTTGTCAGTCCAGATGGACGATGCGACGGTCGATCTATGCCATTCCAGATATAACGGTATGCATGGAGAAATAGTTGTACATACACAAGGGGTCGTCGTGTTGAACATAAAACCAAAATCCAATGCCACCACATATGTCGACACTTTCCAATTTGGAAACCCTAGGTACTTTCCAACTTGGAAACCAAAATCATTTTGAGGCTACTAGGTCATAATATTGCCTTGAAATATGATTGTAGATGGGAGATGGTACCGTCGATCTATGTCAGTTCAGATGGGCGATGCGACGGTCGATCTATGCCATTCCAGATATAACGGTATGTATCGACAAGCAGCTATACATACACAAGGGGTCATCGTGCTGATCATAGAACCAAAATCAAATGCCGCCACATATGGTGACACTTTCCAACTTGGAAAACCCTAGGTGTACTTGATGTAGGGTAATGGAGGTGATGTGGGGGGGAGGGGCTAGGCTCATTGAAAGAAACATAATGGCACCCTCACTTTGAGGCTACTAGGTCATAGTATGGCCTTGAAATATGATTGTAGATGGACGATGTATGGTCGATCTATGTCAGTCCAGATGGGCGATGCGATGGTCCATCTATGCCATTCCAGATATAACGGTTTGTATCGAGAAGCAGTTGTGCATGCAAAAGGGGTCGTCGTGTTGATCATAGAACCAAAATCAAATGCCGCTACATATGTCGACACTTTCCAACTTGGAAACCCTAGGTATTTGATTGAGGGTAATGGAGGTGATGTGGGGGAGGGGGCTACGCTCATTGACAGAAACATAATGGCACCTTCACTTTGAGGCTACTAGAGGTCATAGTGTTGCCTTCAAATATGATTGTAGATGGGAGATGGTACCGTCGATCTATGTCAGTCCAGATGGGCGATGTGACGGTCGATCTATGTCATTCCAGATATAACGGTATGTATTGAGAAGCAGTTGTACATACACAAGGGGTCGTCGTGCTGATCATAGAACTAAAATCAAATGCCGCCACATATGGCGACACTTTCCAACTTGGAAAACCCTAGGTGTACTTGACGCAGGGTAATGGAGGTGATGTGGGGGGCTACACTCATTAAGGAAGTTCGATGGTACATCGACATTTATTTGAAACTACCCTAATCTACTCCGAGTCCCAGTCGAAGTCCGAAGAGTGGGTGGTGTCGGACACCGGAGTGGATGTCCACTCGAAGGAGGAGGATGAGAGGAGGAGAGGACGATCGTGACCCGGAGTCGATGTTCAACTTTAAAAAATGTTCAAATTTTAAAATTGTTCAAATTTAAAACTGTTCAAATTCTAAAATTTGTTCAGTTTTGAAAATGTTCAAATTTTAAGGAATATTCTATCTCAAAAAATAGTTTCGTGTTTCCAAAAAAGTTGTTAGATTTTAAAAATGGAAATATAAACAGAAAAGATAAAACAGCAAAAAGGAAAGAAAAAGGAAAAAAAGCTTACCTGTTGGGATGGGCCGCGGCCCACTGAATCGGCCCGAGTTGCGGGGGTGTGCGGTGCCTTGCATCGGTCGGTGTACAGCACGTCCCGGCGGAGAGGCGACGCGGGCGACGAGAGGCCGACGCGGGGGACGACGGTGGAAGACCACGCCGGCGCCGCTGCTGCCGCCGACGCTCAAAGACGACGCCGACGCTACCTCACGCCGTCCCGCCGCAAGAGCAAGGCCGACGCTCCCGCGGCGCCGCCGACGTTCCTGCCGCCGCCGACCGAGAGCTCCTGCCGCCGCCCCTCTGCTCGTCCGAAGCTGGAGTCATTTGTGAGTTCCATCCACCCCACCGACTCCTCTCCCTGTAGTTCTAGATGCGTCTTATCTTTTGATTTCCAGGGTTCTTGATTGTGATTTCTAGGGTTCTTGAATTCTAGGGTTCTTGATTTGCTTGTACTGTCTGTGTTTCTCGATCTGGTTGATCTATGTTGGTGTACTGCGGAGACGGAGTAGCTGAGTCGTGTGCAGATCAGCGTGGAGCAAGAAACGGGAGCAATTACTTGAGACTTCCTGTGCGTGGAATCCAACATTCTGCAGACTTAGCAATTAGTTGAGAGGTGAGGAATACAATGGAAAGAGCAGGTAGTAGAATCCTATTGAACTGCTAGAATTTTGGGCAATTAAGTTTCCAGGTTAAAAGGATTCTATAATGAGCTGGTTTAGTGAGATCGAACCGTGTCATGTGCGGTGCACGCTGTATAAGTACAGTGGCTTCAAATTATTCCTAGAATTTTCGGTTTACTAATTCTTACATAGAGTATAACTGCACAGTACTCTGCGAATTGTTGATACTTGGCTGTGACTTGTTACAAAATATATTTTCTTGATCGTGGACATGGTTTCAAGAAAGAGTAGCTTAGTTCTGATGTGTAGTCAACAATTTCTTGATCTGGATATTTGTTTTTGATTCAGCATTGAGTTCTATCTTCATAGTAGCTTAGTTCCTCAATGTATACTACTGTTCAGACTTCAGAGATAATCGTGCCATGAATAGAATCTATTTAATTTGCTAACCAGGATAATATGTAAAGTGAATCTTTTCCTTTATATTTCAGTTACATGTTAGAAGCTGCTGCACTAGTAGCTAGCAATTATGCACTATGTTTGACTCAAATCATATGCACAGCTACTTCTTGTTTTATTTTCTGTATATGTTTACATGGGGACTCAAGTGTGTTGCCACTAAAAATTCGTGGTGTCCCAGTATTATCTGTATATATTTACATGCTTGTGGTGGAGCAGCTCTCCGTTGCCATTGGGTGGTGGTTTCAAAATGACCAGATTGTAGTTTCTTTTTTGTATAGCTGTTATATTATGGAACTTGCAAAGTAGTATAATTAAATGGAATCGTCAAGCGATAGCAAAGTTTTGACTCTTTAAGATGATTTTTCATATTGATACAAACAGTAATAATTTACACTGCTGACAAGTTCATATAATAGTCAGTTCTACCGACCCACATCTGTTTCCAAAATAGCCGCAGAGTTGCACTGAAAGAAAGGCCCTAGTAAACTTCCTATTCAGTTATCTAAAATAGCCGCAGAGTTACACCGATAGAAACTTGCCATTTCCTGGGTGGAAAGAAAATAGACTGAAGTATGCTCCTAGTAACATTCGGTCCTGTATAAACATCTGGTGGTTGTTGTGCTTACTACTTGCATGCTTCATTACATAGGTAGTACTATAGTTTGGCTCAGTACTAGCGCACCATAAGGCTCAGGTGGGAGCTAAGCAGCAAAAATATTTTGGGCAAGTTATATCTGTACTTTTTCTTTATTTTACATCACCTGCACCTTAGACTAGTTTTGAGTAAATTTCCTGCCTTGTCGACGCATGTAAGCTGCAGCTGTGCGTCGCCGTCCAGGTTCAGTTTGGGGAATTTCTTACCCTTGTACAGTCCGTTTCCTACCCTTTTCTCCCTTGTACTGAATGTACTTATAAGAACATGATGAACAACATGTGGTCAGTCATCTAGTTTAATTATTTTTGTTAAATCTTCCATTATATTTTTGGGGATGCTGGGATCTGCTTTGTTTTCCTTTCTTGGGATATTCTCTTAAAATACTTGATCATAATGCATAGTGATGATGCTCACTGTAATTCAGCCACTAATGCAGCCGCTATGTTTTTTTACAGGACTGACTTTACGAACACAAGGAAAAATGACAGGAGATAAGAGCTGGATGGATAAGGATAGAGATTCTGCTGAGTGACAAACTGGCTTGAAGGATTTCTTGAGGCTCGCTTTTCCTGATGCTCGTCCAAATTCAACTGCCCCATGCCCATGTAGGAAATGTCTGAATAATGCTCGGAGAAAAAAAGGGATGTTCATAGTCACTTGCTGCACAATGGTATGGATCCGGCCTACACTAATTGGATATACCATGGTGAGCAACCAGATGAGGGCAACATTTCTGATGATTCTGATGATGAAGACGCTGTAGACGATGGTGCTGGGTTGTGTGACATGCTCAATACTCTCATTAGGGGCACCAACATGGGAAGCAATGCAGATCATGATGAAGGTGCAGGAGACATTCATGTGGATGATTCCGGCAGTGAAGGAACGAACCAGGAGCCAAATGCAACAGCCAAGGTATTCTTCGAGCTATTGAAAGAGGCAAAAAAAGAGTTGTACCAAGGTTGCGAGGATGCCACAAAGCTATCTTTCATTGTGAAGCTTTACCAAATCAAGTGCGTGACTGGGATGACCAACAGAGCATGCGAGCAAGCCGGAGGGATATGCCCCATCCAGAACTTGGCTTGAAATGAATGTCTACTACACGAGCCAACATATATGGGCAGGTTTCACTATGTGAACTGAATGTCTAGCTGAAGACACACCTTGGCTTCAGCTTTAGGCACGTCCTAGCACTTCATCTTGATCAATCCACCAGCTATGGAGCAGTCCAACGCTAGGTCTTGATCAATCCATCAGCTGGAGCATCAGTACGTCGTTTCCTTGGCTTCCACTTGCAGATAATATGAGTCCAAAATGTTTTTTGCTCACTTTGGCGGTACTATACAAGACACTAAGACAATATACACTGGATAGAGGACTAGCACTCTCTTCATCCATACGAATCAGACGACCTGGAGATGGATCGATCGTGATCCCGCGCGTGTGTCCGTCAGTATAAAAATGGCAGTGTCGGCTAGCGTGCACACAGCTGCGCCTCCGCCCTCCATCGACTGGACAACTCATGTCCACCCTCGTCGACCTGCACGCAGCTGCAGCTAGCGAACACACATCTGGCGAGCTGATGCCAGCCAGGGGGAGACACCGCCGCTGCCGATTGAGCTGGTGCCGGAGAGGGCGCCGATGCCGCCGCCGCCGATCGATCTACCTCACGCAAACATTTCGACAACATCTAGAAGAGCATGGTTAGGGATTGGAGCAGGGCGATTGTGGAATTATCTCCGAGTTGTAACTTGCCACCAATCATACTAGTATGTTTATCTTTCAAATAAACCCTGAAACTTTCCTGATGCGCACGCTCAGTCCGTCAAACAGCCAAATACTAAGCCCCACCGCACCACGTCGGCAGAATACATAGGACAATCTGTTCCATAGAAAAGAGAAAGAGCTATAGAACAAGTGTGTAGTGATATGATATGTAGTAATCGTGAATCAATATAAAGTGAATTATTTCACTCTTAAATTTGACATGAAGATTGAGTAAACGGTTGATAGCGCAAGAAAAAAACTATTGTAATCTGTAATTCGGACATAATTTCGAACACAAGAAAAAACTATTGCAACAAAATGGGTTTGAGGAAAAATACTAGTATTACGACAAATTAGTATTTTGTTGCAATACGAGCTATTTTTTGCAACAATGTGAATACTTAGCGCAACATGGAAAAATGTTGCAATATCTTTTCAAATATTACCACAATTTTATGCTTTTGTTGCATTAGCTAGTCTCTATTGCAACAAGGTGGCAAGTTTAGGCAACGAAGCGTAATTGTCGCAATAGGACCACCATATTACAACGTCGCTATGTTTTGTTGCAATACACGCCCTCTTTTGCAACAAAAGATGTGGCTACCGCGACAAAACTAAATTGTGGCAATATGTGGAGGCTATTACCACGAATGGGGGTTTCGTGGCAATATTGCATTCTATTGCAACGAAAAGTGGCCGTTGCAATAATTATTGTTGCAATAGACCAGATTTCCTGTAGTGGATGGATTCTCACCCGCCATGACGTGATCTACAACCTCCACCAGCTTGATTTGAGTTTCGTGGCCTCTCTCGTTCGTCCCCAACCTGAAAACCCTAGCCGCTGTCCAGGGTTCTGACCATCGCCGGCGACCATTTGCTCCGCCGCACGTCGATGGTTAACCTCCTCCGGCCTTCTTCACCACCTATCTCCACTTCGACGCCCTCTGCTTCCCCGTTGGACGAAAGCCCTAATCCCCTTCTGGTTGGCTCGCCGTCGGACGCTTCTGACGCCGCTGCTACTTGGCATGGCTTCGGCTGCCGCCACGAAGCTCGACCCCCCCTGCGCGTGCGGCCACGCGAAATCCTTGCCGGTGTGGCTCAATTCCGCCGGCATGGCCCCAGCTGCCACGCCTCCGGCTGCTCATCTCGTGAACTACCTGAATCTTGACGCCGGCAGGACGGCATCCTCTGCAACCCCGGAGGCATCGACCTGCAGCTGTTGCGTTGTTGTACTGGTTGCTGGTGATGATTTGTGGTGGTGGGGCTGGTACGATGGAGCTGTTGTTGCACCTACATCTCCTTTGGTGTCGGCGGGACGGTGCTGCGACGCAACCCCGGCGTCAACTTCTTCTTCTACTGCTACAATTGCAATGTGAGCTAATCCTCCCATTTTCTCTTTATGGCTCAAGGCTACTACAACTTGGTTACTGCTAGTCTGTAGCTATAATGATTCATTGACCTGGTTGTGATACTTCTGCTGTCCTGTGTTAGCCCCTGTTTGGGTGATTTACTCATCCAAGTACAATTTGCTTTCTGGGCTATTATCTCTGATGAAACTGAACCTTGACAGTTTCAGTTTCAGCCTTATCATAAGCATGCTCTTGGCTTATAATGATTTACTGATAGGGATGTGCTTTGGCATTTGCATGGATATACTCGGCTATGCAATTTATGAATTTTGGATACTGTTGTGGAATACTTGTAATAATGCCTCTATTTGGAATGATTAACCATCCAGGCATGTGTGGTTGGTCATGTTAACTTGTATGCGTATGGTGCCTCTGATTGCTGCTTTGGTACTACTTGGTTGGCCTGGAATGATTTCCTGGACCCCAAGTAATTCCTAGACTGAGTTATGTATTACTGGCTGCTTATGATGATGACTGAATTAAGTGCATAAATGATACTGGATAGTTATTGGGTTGGAATGCACAAAGTGAGACTTTAAGTTTTTTGAAAATGATCTAGTTGCGAATTAGCAACTAGAAATGATTTATTTTTGCAAGGTTGTTTATTGGTGGATCTTGCTGTCCCTTATTTGATAGTTTCAACAGATAAGAACAGATATAGCTTGATTCTTTGGCCCTGCCTATGATGCAAAGGCTGAGGCACAACCTTGGATAAGAACAGATACTATTTATGCCCATAAACTCTCTGATGAGACTAGCATACCATTTGTATGCAAATCTGAGAGTTTCCCCCCTTACCAAAATGCCTTGAACTAAACTGAGAATAATAATATGTTAGATGATCTAAAGATCAACCTGTTGTAGCAGAGTGGACTAGCTTGTGGTGATGTTGTTCCAGTGGTGAATCTTAATCAGCTGTAACTTGTGGTTAGACTGCTCCTCCTCGCTGCTTGTATATTTCCAAAGATCTACCAATATATTTTTATGGCTGGTTTGGCTATTCTTGTTATTCCTCTAATGGATCTTGGTGTTTGTTTATGGGGATGGATGTGATCTTGCTGGTAGATCATGCACAAGGCTGGCAAGAGGATCTATTGATGCTGTTCTTGATATTTGGGTAGATTTTGCTAGTGCAAGTGATGGCTAGCCGGGCTGCTTGTGCCTAATGTGAATGTGAGCAAAGTGTGATGCGGTTGGCTGTTGTCCTGTTTTTATATTGCTGAACTGATGTTGTGGTGGTGACAGCACACAGGCTGCATGTTGTGACTGTGTCTGCTCGTGTGGTACTATTCAAGTGTATGTGGTCAAATTGGCCTCCTTTGCCTACAAGGCACCGGCTAGCTTGTGGTTATCCCGGATTGGCTTTAATTTGTGGTCGCCAACTCGTATTACTTTGATTGGTCTGTGATGGTTTTATGCTGAAACAAGATGTGAGTTTTATTACTTAGTATTTGTGGCTATTGATTCATCTTGACTAACTATTGTCAATGGTGAATTACTTAATTTGAAAATTGTGGCTTTTAATAGACACTAGCTAGATTGGAGGGAAATGAAAAATAATTGCCTTGTTGCCTCAATTAGTGTTGCCTCGCCATCTGGATCTATTGATGTTGCCTAAGTGATAATCAATTCCTGATGTTGCCTCTAGTCCTTGTTGCCTCATGATACTTCTGACCCTGCCTCCTAATTGATGTTCAATCCCTCTAATCACCATTTGGGTATTAAGACAAGTTCTTAATTCCTAATAGCTAGTTTCCAATATTAAAATGTCTCCCAAAATGTGGAGACAAACATTTTAACCTTAACAAAACATTTCTTTGTCTTTATTGTTTCTTTTGCAGGAAAAGAAGAATTAGAGGATTGAGAAGATTAGATTTAGGAATTCTCTTATTTCCATTTTCTATTCTTTGTAATTTGGTTTCTTTTCATGGAGTTGTAAATAATTGAATTATGATATTTGTAATAAGGTTTAGATTATCTATCTATTTTGAATTATCAAATGTGTTAACTTTTACATATTGTATTTCATATTATAGTTTGGAATTCAAATCCATTCCAATATCTTATTTGAGTTCATGTTATTCATATTTGATTTGAATTCAAACTTGTTCTCCCCAAAACACATGAATGCATAAAGGTCATGTCGAAATTTGTCGCCCTTACATCGATGACTAACTCAATTCCACCGATGGAAGAGAAACCTCGATCACTTTGACAATTTTAAACAAAAGCGCGAAAATTCCCCGGATTTTCTATGCATGAATGCAATGCACACATCTGTTTCCTCTATTTTTGTAACCCCAAATCCTGGGATATTACAATAATGATCATCTCATACATATTCATCATCACATTATGGCCATATCACATCACCAAACCCTGCAAAAACAAGTTAGATGTCTCTAATTTGGTTTGCATATTTTACGTGGTTTAGGGTTTTCGAGTGAGATCTAATCTACCTACGAACATGAACCACAACGGTGATACTAGTGTTGTCAATAGAAGAGTAAATTGAATCTTCACTATAGTAGGAGAGACAGACACCCGCAAAGCCACTTATGCAATACAAGTTGCATGTCGAGCGTGGAGCAAATCTCATGAACACGGTCATGTAAAGTTAGCTCGAGCCGCTTCATCCTACTATGCCACAAAGATGCAAAGTACTCAAACTAAAGACAACATAAGCATCAACACCCACAAAACAATTGTGTTCTACTCGTGCAACCATCTATGCATAGACACGGCTCTGATACCACTCTGTAGGGATTCGTAGCATAGAAAACAAAAAATTTCCTACCGCGAGAACGCAATCCAAGCCAAGATGCAATCTAGAAGATGGGAGCAATGAGGGGATGAACGAGACTAACCCTTGAAGATTTCCAAAGCCTATGAGAGGAGGCTCTCATTGCTGCGGTAGACGATCACTTGCCGCTTTCAAAAGCGCGTAGAAGATCTTGACGGTGCCACAATCAGGCAGCACCTCCGTACTCGGTCACACGTTCGGTGTTGATGACGACGTCCTTCTCCCCGTTCCAGTGGGCAGCGGAAGTAGTAGATCCTCCTCGGAATCCCGGCAGCACGACGGCGTGGTGGCGGTGGTGGTGGAGAACTCCGGCAGGGCTTCGCCTATGCGCTCCGGGAGTATTATGTGGAGGAGGAGAGGCTAGGGTTTGGGGAGAGGGGGTGGCTAGGGCGCCGGCCATGGGCAGCCCTAGGTGGTGCGGCCAAGAGTGGCTGCCCCCTCCCTCTCCTCCTCATTATATAGGTGGAAATCCCCAAGAGTTGTAGTCCAAGTCTTCGAATAAGACCCCAACAACAAAACCTCCCATAGGTGGGAAACCTACTCAAGGGGGAGTCCTACCCAAGGTGGGACTCCCACCTTTCCCTTAGGTGGGGTGGCCGGCCACCTATGGTGGAGTCCACCTGGGACTCCACCCCTTAGGGTTTGGCTGGCCATGCAAGGTGGAGTCCCTCCGGGACTCCACTTTCCATGGTGATTTCTTCCGGACTTTTCTAGAACCTTCTAGAACCTGCCATAAATGCACCAGATCATTTCCAAACTTGGAATATGACTTCCTATATATGAATCTTATTCTCCGGACCATTCCGGACCTCCTCGTGATGTCCTGGATCCCATCCGAGACTCCGAACAAAACTTCGAACTCCATTCCTTATTCCATATCTACTTAAATGACATCAAACCTTAAGTGTGTCACCCTACGGTTTGCGAACTATGCAGACATGGTTGAGACCTCTCTCTGACCAATAACCAATAGCGGGATCTGGAGATCCATAACGGCTCCCACATATTCAACGATGACTTTAGTGATCGATTGAACCATTTACATACGATACCGATTCCCTTTGTTACGCGATATTTTACTTGTCCGAGGTTTGATCATCGGTATCTCTATACCTCGTTCAACCTCGTCTCCTGACAAGTACTCTTTACTCGTATTGTGGTATGTCAACTCTTATGAACCATTCATATGCTTGCAAGCTAATTAGACGACATTCCACCGAGAGGGCCCAGAGTATATCTATCCGTCATCGGGATGGACAAATCCCACAGTTGATCCATATGCCTCAACTCATACTTTCCGGATACTTAATCCCATCTTTATAACCACCCATTTACGCAGTGGCGTTTGATGTAATCAAAGTACCCTTCCGGTATAACTGATTTACATGATCTCATGGTCGAAAGGACTAGGTAACTATATATCGAAAGCTTATAGCAAATAACTTAATGACGTGATCTTATGCTACGCTTAATTGGGTGTGTCCATTATATCATTCACATAATGACATAACCTTGTTATTAATAACATCCAATGTTCATGATCATGAAACGATGATCATCTATTAATCAACAAGCTAGTTATACAAGAGGCTTACTAGGGACTCCTTGTTGTTTACATAACACACATGTATCAATGTTTCGGTTAATACAATTATATCATGGTATGTAAACATTATCATAAACACAAAGATATATTATAATAACCATTTTATTATTTCCTCTTGGGCACATCTCCAACACAATTATCTTGAAAAACCCTTCACGAATAGTGCTATCACATCCGGAGTTATTTGGCTTTTAGGGGAAATGAGTAGGAAACGGCCTGTGGCACCACATAGTTTATCGGCATGAGGCCATATTTGGCATGTGCGTGGGCCTTAGGATGGGAAGTAAGGCCCCGGTTACGGATTTCCAATATGACCTACGGGCGACGGTGTTTCCATTTTTGGGGTGCCAGAACGGCCTTTTTTGTGAAGTAGCTACATGGTGTGCATTTGGGAATTGTACGAGACCTCCACGTAGTGGTAGGATACCTCGTACACACCACCTATCGCATGCCATATGCACGCGTTCGCCATCTGGGAATCCCCCCGCTTCCTGTGGTGTCCCGCCGAATCCGCTGGAAACAGACCGGATTTGAACTAGGGCCACACTTTCCTTCGCTCGATAAATCCCGGGAAAAATGTTTTTAGGTCTACAACGCGTCATTTTATGTGCTAAATGTTTTCCGTTTAGCGCGTTGGCGGACGGGTGCACCCGCGCGTCCTCGCACGGCCATACCGCATGTCCCGGCGGCCCCGTTTTGCACAGCTGGAAAAGTAAACGAAGTCAAAAAGTCACGCGGAGCCGCGTGGCGTCGTTTTATGTGTCCTAGTAACCACTGCAAAAAGACGGAATTGGGATACGGCAATTATCTTGAGAAGCCCTTCACGAATAGGGCTATCACGTCCGGAGTTATATGGCTTTTAGGGGAAACTAGCAAGGTGGCCCTCGCATGTGCGAGGGCAACATCCGAAATTGTCTGAAACAATTTTGTGGTTCCATATATTACTATATTTATATTGGATGATTTAAATATTATAAATTTATGGTCCATAAATATTATGCTACATGTTAAAAAATGTCTTGATAATCTTTATTTTCAAAGAAAAATATTATTTTACCAATTGGAGAAATATTACCATATGATTATTACATGTCATTGTGTACATGGTGATATTATATTTGTTTATAGAATTATATCTGGATCACTACCTAGTGTGTCGATTTTATTTGATCTTACATCAGCTCGATCTTGAAAATAAGATTGAAGTTCGTCAAAATTAGCCCGCGTGCAAATTTCTAATAATCTTTATTGTTACTATCCACACGAATCTTTATTGTTACCATTCCTTATATGTTCAATCTATTATATTCTCTTATTTTGTCTAAATCAAACCATTACAATGAATATATTTGAGATGCCTTAGGATATCTCACTTTCTGTTCATTATTACCACCCACCTTAATATTACGTGCTGGCCTAGGAGTGTGCAATTGAACTCGTCTATCTTTGATAATTCATATATATATATATATACTTTGGTAAGGGCGATTAAATTAGCTGTAGAATGATATTCTATAAATAGTGTTTACATTTCTATATGGAAAACATACAAATCCAAGCGAACCCAAAAACTTAGACATATGAAATAAAGCATGCCGATAACAAATAGAGAATTAACAATATTGTAAAGTAGTATGAAGTTATGTTCCTTGTCTCTTACTTAATTAGGATTAATATCTTATAGCTTTAATTATTTGTTAGAACGTATAGTGTTTTTCGTAAGTAACATGTAGGTTTCCAAAAGATATTTTAGTGGATCTTCTACGATATTTTTTTAAATATGTGATACGTAGTTTTTCCATTTTCCAGGGATGATGTTAAAACGTATAGTACTCCCTCCATCCCACCAAAAGCATCTCAATTCTATCAAAAATTGAATGTATCTAGACACTATCTAGTAGGTAGATATATCTAAATTTTGACAAAGTTGAGACACTTTTGATGGGACAGAAGAAGTACTTTTTTCTAAGTAACATGTATATCTCTCACATCTACTTTGACGGATTTTCTACAATTAAATTTTTTTATATGGGATATGTAGTTTTTCCAATTTTCAAGGATGAACTAAACAGTATGAGTTGTCAAGATTATTTGTACTTCTATTTACTCTAAATCAAAAGCTAACTACACATTATCTAGTGATTATTCGGTTTCCACAGAAATTATGTATTTATCTAAAATATCTTATAGAAAAAAGCTTAACTTAGCTCACTCTCGGATGTATCTAACTCACCACTGCAAGAATGAACCCGTAGGCCCGTGCTGGTAGCAAAATTGACCAAACCAATGCTTTATACATAGACCAAAACAATTTTGAGTAGTACATATCAAAACATATAAACTCATCCCTTGCATGCCTCCATTCGTATGTTGCCTGCTTCATTGTACATATGCACTTGCACGCTGTAACGCAACTCTTTCGATTTTATCTACACCGGATCTGTAGTTGTGTTGTATCTCTTCCAAATTCTGCGTGGTGACATCACGTTTCTTGGGAGAGCGTAATTGGTTAATTGGTTACCCTACATGTTTATTTGAAATGGTGGTTTAGACGAAGCATCAGAGACCGGCGTTATTAGATGAAAACATACAATGTATGATCACGTACATTGATTCCTTTTTTACCTGGGCTTTGTATTGGTATGGGAAACGTACGTGTGCGTGGCCCACTATAGCCATTAGTTTCCTTTCGCACTTATCATGTCATATTCCCAAGTGTACACGTTTAATATTGTACGTAACACTTTTTAACTTTTAATCTTAACTGTTAAAATAAAAATCAACAGAGTATATTTTTTCAGCCTATGTGGATTAACACCGTGTCTCTATTATAAACCTCTGTATTTTGCTTTTAGTATATAATAGATGACTAGGAAACGGCCCATGACACCACATAGTTTGTCGGAATGAGGCCATATTTGGCACGTGCGTGGGCCTTAGAAAGGGAAGCAAGACCCCGGTCGCCGATTTCCAATCCGACCTACGGGCGACGGTGTTTCCATTTTCGGGGTGCCGGAACGGCCTTTTTTTGTGAAGCAGCTACATGGTGTGTATTTGGGAATTGCGCGAGACCTCCGCGCAGTGTTAGGATACCTCGTACGCACCACCTGTCGCATGCCATATGCCCGCGTTAGCCATCTGGGAATCCCCCCTCGCTTCCTGCGGTGTCCCGCCGAATCCGTTGGAAACTGACCGGATTTGAACTAGGGCCACACTTTCCTTCGCTCAATAAATCCCGGGAAAAATGTTTTTAGTTCTACGATGCGTCATTTTATGTGCTAAATGTTTTCCGTTTAGCGCGTTGGCGGACGGGTGCACCTGCGCGTCCTCGCACGGCCATACTGCATGTCCCGGCTGCCCCGTTTTGCACAGTTGGCAAAGTAAATGTGTCAATAAGTCACGCGGAGCCGCGTGGCGTCATTTTATGTGTCCTAGTAACCACTGCAAAAGACGGAATAGGCATACGGCAATTATCTTGAAAAACCCTTCACGAATAGGGCTATCACGTCCGGAGTTATATGGCTTTTAGGGGAAATGAGTAGGAAACGGCCCGTGACACCACATATTTGTCGGAACGAGGCCATATTTGGCACGTGCGTGGGCCTTAGGATGGGAAGCAATGCCCCGGTCGCGGATTTCCAATCCGACATACGGGCGACGGTGTTCCCATTTTTGGGGTGCCGGAACGACCTGTTTTTGTGAAGCAGCTACATGGTGTGCATTTGGTAATTGCCCGAGACCTCCGAGCAGTGGTAGGATACTGTTGACTGCCAAAACCCACCGGCGGGCAGCGGCCTTGTCAACACCGTAGAGCCGGGAAGAGCCTAGAGCTGCGGCTGGCTGAGACCCCTCCGAGCGACGGCCCGCAATGCTCTTCTGGTCACACGCGGCGTTGCGAAGTGCAAGGGCGTGCCACCCGACCTATACCTGGTCGGGAAGGTGATGGGAATGCCTCGCTTAGTTTCTGCGCAGGGCATACATGTAAACGTTAAATACGAGCCTCGATCGGCTCTCGGGTTATCCCGTGAATCGGCTCAAAGAGCCGATCCACCCATGATTCGTACGGGGTGCACGAATACTTGGTGGTCCTGCTTGATCAAGATGAAGCTAATGAGATCTACGACGATTTAGGGTTTTCACCGCATAATCGGATCATCCTACTCCGGAGTTGGGCCTCGCGGCCACGCACGGTGCTCGTAAGCCGATCCTAAACAAGGCCTAAAAACCAACATGAAGTTGATCCTCGGAACATCCCGTTTAGGACTTGCGAACGCCACCCTACGCGCCACTGGATCCTCCCCTCCTTTGTAAGGCCTAACTATTGCAGATATTAAACTAATCCTTGTAGAACAAGGAGCAATCGTAACGGATCAGATCTACTAAATAATGATCAAGCGGGGTACCGCCCCCACACCTGAGATAGGCGTGAGGGCGGCTAGATATGCAAGGGTTGCACTACGTAAGCATGCTTAAACGAAGAACAGTGCTAACCCTAACACATCTAATGATAACTACGTTGCTCGCCATCAAAAGCGCTTCAGTACGAGCAACGCATGAACAACGTGGGGCTTGTGCTGCCTAGATCGCAAGATGCGATCTAGGCAGCATGTCGCTTACCTGATAGAAACCCTCGAGAGGAAGGAGTTGGCGATGCGCCGAGATTGGTTTGTTTTTGGGGTTGAACGTGAGTTGTTGTTTATTCCATAAACCCTAGGTACATATTTATAGTCCAGGGGACTTTCTAATGTGGGCGTGCACTAAACCGTGCACGAGTAAGATTCTATCTCTAAACTAAAATGCGATCTAATATGTTACAGATACACGGGCAATTAAGCCCAACTTGGTATAAAAGGCCGATTCATGTAATTCTCCACGTATATTTCCTTAAGCACAACTTGACTGCGGCCCACCTCCGACTTGGTCAAATCTTGGTGATAACACATGCCCCCCCGGTTTTGGAATTGGTAATTCCAAAATCACTCTGCTTTCCTTCGTCGGGTCATGTCGTGGCAGAACCGTCGCAGTATCCCTCATGATGATGCCTTGCCTTCTCAACTTCTCCGCGTGACCTGGCAGTTTTTTTTTTCTTTTTAGGCACCCACTTCCTCGGAAACTGCTGTGGCATTGAATTTCCACTATATCCTCCTTCGATTTAACCGCTCTGAACAGTTCTTCTTTGTATCTCCTCCGCACTAGCACTCCAAAAACCCTCCCAGCCACCATGTCTTCCTCCTCCTCTCGCCCCATCGGATCTTGCCGGCCAATCCTCCACGTCCCGTGAGCCGACGCCGGAGTACAACGCGGCGGCGGTCCACGCGGCCAACACCCGCCGCGCCATTGCGGCCGGGGAGGAGTCGGACCACGACTTCTCCATCCGGTCCGAGGACGACCCAGTCCTCGACGGACGGGGAGAGCGACCTCCGCTTCCTCGCCGTTGGGGAAACGGAGGAGGAGAGTGACGACGACAGCTTCTCCTGCGACTTCACCTCTTCCGAGGAGGAGGAGGAGCAGGAAGAGGAGGAGGAGGACGATGACGAGAGCTCCTCCGACGAGCCGCCGGCCAAGCGGTTCTGCCCTTGGCCGGGCAATCTTAGCGACTTTGACAGCGACGAGGACGACGCTAACGAAGAAGATGAAGACAACGAGGGCCCGGTCGGCGGCCATTGGAGCGACGACGAGCCCGCCGGGAGCAGCGCCGATAGTGGCGACGACGGCGGCGACGAGGGCAGTGATGGCCCATAGATAGGACCTCTAGAATAGGGCCAGTAGTAGTAGATGGGGCAATAGATCCCCTAGTATTTCCCTTTTGAGAGCAATTAGCTCTTTATGTAAGAAATCTCATCTTAATCAATGAAGAACTTTTCCCCAATCTTGATTTTGCCGATTCCTTTTAATTGAGCCGATTCTCTCTTCTACTGACCTTGCCGATTCGTCCCCTTTGCCAATGCGTAATGAACCGATCGCACCGCATCGGTCCTTTGAAATTCACCCTTCTCTTCTTCAGCTGATGATTTTCTAAATCTGGTGGAAGATGCCGGATTTTCAGGAAAACCTTCGAACTTTTCCAACCAAACCCAATAATCCTTTTCAGCACCCATCATTGTGAAGAAGGCTGCAATGAAGGATCAGCCGATGGTGTCCTCATCGGTTCTTTAAACAGAGTATCCACTAGGCCTGCTGCCCCCCGAGCCTTACTCGAGGCGAGAATGTCAGAGAGAATGCGCCACAGCCGATCCTCTTTCTTCCTCCGACGGTACGATAATCTTCCGTTTCAGCTGAACTAGCCCCACAGATTGGAAATCCTGGATTCGGTGGAGGCTTGTTAATCATCGCACAACTAGAGTCGATGGCTACGCATCGGCTGTTTCTTGATTCTGAAGTCGATGTCTGCTGCATCGGCTGTGCTCGAAAATTTTCGAATTTTCACTTTTCTATTTTTTTTTTTACGGCCGACCTGTGCATCGGCCCCCATATTCCAATACCCATCACCAGAAGATGAGATGCTTACGTTGCATATCCTCGTATTTTCATATACCAGGTGCCCCCCGAGCCGATTCTCGTCAAGAAAATTGATGGTATCGGCTCGTTGGATAACATGTTGAACCCAGGCAGAAAGGTGGGTGAGGATAATTTTGGCCGATTGCTGGAATCGGCCTCCACGTTGCTTGCTCGTTGAAGGTTTTATAAGTTCCCTTCATAAGTTTTTTGGGGCCGATCACAAGGATCAGCCTCTCCTGGTTTGCTCATTGGTTTGATCTTGCTACTTGGTCAGGCTGGATAAAACCAACCCGACCTCTGACTTGATGCGCTTGCTGTCGTCCACCTTGAGTGCTCCGTAGAGTCGTGGAGCGCTACGCTCCGTCGGCAAGACGAGTACCATGTTTGTGCCAGCCGATGTCTCATCATCGGCTTTCCTCTGTTTAGGGCGCCACTCCATTTTCCGTGGACGACCCTCTTCATCCAGGGTTCGCTGAACCTTTGCAGCCAGATCAGGCCGTGCCTTCCTTAGCGTATGCAGGTACAACCTTTCGGCTTCCTCCAGGCCGCGCAATCGCGGAACCCTGCGCTTCTGGGAACGGCTGAGTCCGTCAGGGCACCACCTTGGCCGGTGGTACCTATCTTCTTCCACTTCTCCCTCGTCTCTCGAATCCTCAAGATCTGCCCAACGAGGTGACTCGGCGCGTTTGCTTTGTGGCGGGAGAGGCCCTAGGCGCTCGAACACGGACACGTTGGCTGCCTCCTTCTTTTTCGATTGCATTCCGGGCAATTGCCGATTGTGGGCAATCGGCTCATTCCTGAATCCCAGCAGTAGTACCGAAGAAGGCGCAGTCCCAATGCCCGGCGTTGTCATCTTGCTCCCTTGATGCTTCCGTGGCACGGCGCTCGTGCTCCTCCTCATCGCGATCCTCGCCGACGATATCTTCTGGCTTCTCTAGCCAGACGATCTCCTCTATCATCGTAATTGGACCGTCGGCGTTGGTCATACTGGCTCACATATTTGTTGAGGAGGTGATCAGAGAGGGGTCGCCGATATCTTATATTCTTCACCTCTCCCTCTGTGACATAGCGCTTGCCATCATGACGGAGCCGATCGCGTGGAGCGGCCTCCTCTGTATCCTTGCTATGAGAGCAGCTGCCCTCATCTCCATCTTTGCCAGGGTGGTTCCCTGGGTCCTACCATGTTGATGTCTGAACGAGGGACCCGGCTGGCAACCTTCGTGGTAGGTAATTTCTACCATGTTAACGGCGGGGAAGGGTTGGGTGTCGACCTTCATGGCGTATCGGTTGAAAATTAGCCGCCCCTTCTCTATCGCCGCTTGGATGTGCTGATGCCACACCCGGCAGTCGTTGGTGGCATGGGAAAGCGAGTTGTGGAATTTGCGATACGGCTTTCCGTTTAGCTCTTTCGCCGTGGGGAACTTGAGACCTTCCGGAACCGTCAACTCGTTTCTCCTTGAGCAGGAGGTCGAAGATTTGTTCAGTCTTGGTCACGTCAAAATCAAATCCCCTGGGCGGCCCCGGTGGCTTTACCCATTTGCAGGCCACGGGGGTTCCTCCCCGAGTCCACTCAGCCACTGCTATTTCTTGGTCTCCCGCAGGCACTTCATCCTCCTCTGTATCGACCATAACTACTGCACGCTTGAACTTGTCTTGGTACAGGTCGGGGTGGCGCTGTTCATATGCTGATAGTTTCTGAACCATGTGCGCCAGCGAGGATAATCTGCTTGGGAGGCCATGTCCTTGAGCTGTGTTGCAAGGCCCGCTACTGCCAACTCGACTGCTTCCTTTTCGGTTATACGAACCGAATAACATCGGTTCCTAAGATTCTCGAAGCGCTGGATGTGATTCTGTCACCGTTTCCCGCGCTTCGACGTAGTTGTGCTAGATCGGCAATGCCGGACTCGGAAGCTTCTGAATGGTATTGCATATGGAACTCGTTCTTCCAATTGCTTCCAAGACTGGATGGAGTTTGCTGGCAAAGAGGTGTACCATCCAAAAGCCGATCCCGTGAGGGACTGTGAAAAGAGCCTCACGCGTAGCTGATCCGACACCGAAGCCGGTCCTAGTTGAGCCAAATATCGGCTGACGTGCTCGATGGAGCTGGAGCCATCTGATCCACTGAATTTGGAGAAGTCGGGGAGCCGATATTTAGGTGGCAGCGGGATCATCTCGTAATCGTCGGGGTACGGCTTGGAATAGCCGAGCTGCCCTCCTTTTCGGCAACATGCCGAACCGGTCTCTCAGTATGGTACTGATCCGATCCGTTGTGCTGGCCGTAGGAGTTGCACTGCGAAGATTCGCCGGGGTGGCGTACTTGGCCTGCCATGTTTGCTTCTCCGGCTCCGAGCCATCTGCGGGAGCTGGGCTCGGGAGTTTCGTCGGTGTGGCGTATTTAGTTAGCCACGCTACGCTCTGTCGCCGACGTTCCTCTCGTCTTCGCCGGAGTCCCCGATGTTGTGGCCTGGTTTGTGAGTGCCCAGTCACCACAATCCGGCACATACATGCACGCGTATCCATGAGGGATCTCCTTAGGCGCCTCCATTAAGAACTGGTAGTCACTAGGGTCGCCACCAATCCTGTAGACGAGGAATGCCGGTGTAGTCGGCACTTCAGCAGGTGCTGCCAACGCATATGGCAGCGGTGGACGGGACTGGAATGGCAACTCTCCTTGATGAGTCCCGAGAGCTGGTCCTGACGGCGAGTACTGGTGGCTCATGATCTCCTGGATCACGCGCAGAGCGACACGCTCCAACACGTTGACCAAGTTCTCAGAGTGGCGGTGTAGCGAGTGAGCCACCAGGTAGTTGATCTCCTGCCGCGGACCCCTGGTGCGTTCCTCCGACGGGGTAGAGAGGTCTATCCCATCGAGCGCACCTTGCGGTGAGAATCCCTTCCATCCGATGCCATGGGAACGGGTTCTGCGAAAAGAGCCGATGAGGTCGGCTTCGAGGGTGGCCTTGATCTCGTTGTATTGCTTCTTGAGGTCGTCGGGCGGATCCCCGTAGGTGACCGGCGTGCCGTCCGCCATCTCGGATGTAGATGGCGATGTGGTTGATGTAGGAGATTGTCCCACCGGGCGTGCCGTGAATGTGTTGACTGCCAAAACCCACCGGCGGGCAGCGGCCTTGTCAACACCGTAGAGCCGGGAAGAGCCTAGAGCTGCGGCTGGTCGAGACCCCTCCGAGCGACGGCCCGCAATGCTCTTCTGGTCACACGCGGCGTTGCGAAGTGCAAGGGCGTGCCACCTGACCTATACCTGGTCGGGAAGGTGATGGGAATGCCTCGCTTAGTTTCTGCAGGGCATACATGTAAACGTTAAATACGAGCCTCGATCGGCTCTCGAGGTTATCCTGTGAATCGGCTCAAAGAGCCGATCCACCCATGATTCGTACGGGGTGCACGAATACTTGGTGGTCCTGCTTGATCAAGATGAAGCTAATGAGATCTACGACGATTTAGGGTTTTCACCGCATAATCGGATCATCCTACTCCAGGTTGGGCCTCGCGGCCACGCACGGTGCTCGTAAGCCGATCCTAAACAAGGCCTAAAAACCAACATGAAGTTGATCCTCGGAACATCCCGTTTAGGACTTGCGAACGCCACCCTACGCGCCACTGGATCCTCCCCCCTTTGTAAGGCCTAACTATTGCAGATATTAAACTAATCCTTGTAGAACAAGGAGCAATCGTAACGGATCAGATCTACTAAATAATGATCAAGCGGGTACCGCCCCACACCTGAGATAGGCGTGAGGGCGGCTAGATATGCAAGGGTTGCACTACGTAAGCATGCTTAAACGAAGAACAATGCTAACCCTAACACATCTAATGATAACTACGTTGCTCGCCATCAAAAGCGCTTCGGTACGAGCAACGCATGAACAACGTGGGGCTTGTCTGCCTAGATCGCAAGATGCGATCTAGGCAGCATGTCGCTTACTGATAGAAACCCTCGAGACGAAGGAGTTGGCGATGCGCCGAGATTGGTTTGTTTTTGGGGTTGAACGTGAGTTGTTGTTTATTCCATAAACCCTAGGTACATATTTATAGTCCAGGGGACTTTCTAATGTGGGCGTGCACTAAACCGTGCACGAGTAAGATTCTATCTCTAAACTAAAATGCGATCTAATATGTTACAGATACACGGGCAATTAAGCCCAACTTGGTATAAAAGGCCGATTCATGTAATTCTCCACGTATATTTCCTTAAGCACAACTTGACTGCGGCCCACCTCCGACTTGGTCAAATCTTGGTGATAACAGATACCTCGTACGCACCACCTATCGCATGCCATATGCGCGCGTTAGCCATCTGGGAATCCCCCCCCCCCCCGCTTCATGCGGTGTCCTGCCGAATCCGGTGGAAACATACCAGATTTGAACTAGGGCCACACTTTCCTTCGCTCAATAAATACCGGGAAAATGTTTTTAGGTCTACGACACGTCATTTTATGTGCTAAAGTTGTTTTGTTTAGCGCGTTGGCGGACGGGTGCACCCGCGCGTCCGGTACGGCCATACCGCATGTCCCGGCGGCCCCGTTTTGCACAGTTGGCAAAGTAAACGTAGTCAAAAAGTCACGCGGAGCCGCGTGTCATCATTTTATGTGTCCTAGTCACCACTGCAACAGAAGGAATTGGGATACGGCAATTATCTGGAAAAACCCTTCACGAATAGGGCTATCACGTCCGGAGTTATATGGCTTTTAGGGGAAATGAGTAGGAAACGGCCCGTGACACCTCATAGTTTGTCGGAACGAGGCCATATTTGGCACGTGCGTGGGCCTTAGGATGGGAAGCAAGGCCCCGGTCGCAGATATCCAATCCGACCCACGGGCGATGGTGTTTCCATTTTCGGGGTGCCGGAACGGCCTTTTTTTGTGAAGCACCTACATGGTGTGCATTTGGGAATTGCACGAGACCTCCGTGCAGTGGTAGGATACATCCTACGCACCACCTATCGCATGCCATATGCGCGCGCTAGCCATCGGGGCATCCCCCCCGCTTCCTGCGGTGTTCCACCGAATCCGCTGGAAACTGACCGGATTTGAACTAGGGCCACACTGTCCTTCACTCAATAAATGCCCGGAAAAATGTTTTTAGGTCTACGGCGCGTCATTTTATGTGCTAAATGTTTTTCGTTTAGCGCGTTGGCGGACGGGTGCACCCGCGCGTCCGGTACGGCCATACCGCATGTCCCGGCGGCCCCGTTTTGCACAGTTGGCAAAGTAAACGAAGTCAAAAAATAGTTTTGCGGAACCGCGTGACGTCATTTTATGTGTCCTAGTAACTACTGCAATTATCTTGAAAAATACTGAATAGTTAAAGGGGTCGATCTACGGGGTCTGAGATTAGGGTTTCATGTACCAAAGGGAATCTTCACATAAGATGATATAATTATTTTTAATACTTGTTCCTATGACCTATATTAATATTTTTTATACTATAATATGAGATTAATAAAATTTAGAAAATAATTTTATACCTATAATTGAGATTAAATAGGAAGTAAAAGGAAAAAAACAAAAAAAATGGCTATGCCGAGGGCAGCCGTCGGCATATGCCTGGCCCTCGGCATAGCTAGGGCACGGCCGGGTCATGTGTGCTGGTCGAGCCGGACCACGCACACACGCCCGCGCCCACCTCCAACCCGCCCGCCCGCCTCCAAATCCTCTGCTCCTCCCCCCGCCCGCCGCCACAATACCCGCCGCTGGCAACCACCGTCACTGCACCGCCCGCCACCAGCCGTCGCCGCGCCTCCCACGCCTCACCTCACCGCGCCGCCGCCCGCGGCCCACAACGCCGCCCGCCGCCTCACCTCACCGCCCCGGCCCCCTCCTCCTGCAGCAGACCGCCCCGACCCCCTCCTCAGCAGCCGCGCCGCCCAGGCCTCTCCTCCCCTCACTGCCGGCTCCATGGGGAGCTCCAAAGGTATGCATTTTTTTATTTGTTAGTTAATTTGCTTAGTTTATTTTTTAGTTAATTTGCTTAGTTAATTTTTAGTTGTTAGTTAGTTAGGGTTCTTTGCTAGTTGTTAGTTAGGGTAAATTTCTAGTTGTTAGTGCTACTTATAAATAAAATTGTTACTTAGGGTAAATTGTTAGTTGCAAATTTATTGACTATTTTGTTTATTGTTTTAAATAGGCACCGGTGTGAGCACCCCGACGTGACGACCCGGGATCTTGACGCGATTCGCTCCGTCCGCCGACATCGCCACGCGATTCTCTCCGGCCGCCGAGGGTGAGCTACAACATCGCCTCCCCTTCTCCGCATTTTCTTATGTCACTAGATTCATTTTCCAAGTAAAGTTGCATAACCTAGGTGTCATTTCCCGTCCGCGAGCGTTACGCGGATAAATATGCATTAGTGGTCAGCATATTTTGAACCGTAACACTTGTGGCATTTACGGGACAGTCGGCGGATGCGTAGTTGTCTACGTTTTCCATGTTCTACTCCGGTCCGAGTCAGGATTTCGGAAGCGGCTCCCTGTTGTTCTCCGGATGCACATGTAATATATCTTGCAGGCACTGATGATTTCTTTGTCTACTGGTACACCGCCACCGGCTCAAGTTCCCATGGCGGGGGAATTGCCTATCATGCCATCGAAGGAAACTTTCGCTGTGACTTACTACGGATCCACACCGGTAAGTTCTTTGCCAAACCGGTAGTTACCATTTCCCTTTGCCTCGCAAGTTGCTAACATGTAGGGAACATGTAGGGAACGGGATGCTCCGGGAACCAGGCCTCGCGGGGTGGGCGCGAGGTCACACCGGTTCATGGAGGTGGTCTGTCTCCTGGGCGTACTTCCGGTGCCTCTCCGTCGACTTCTCCTGGGCGTACTCCCGGTGCCTCTCTGTCGACTTCTCCTAGGCGTACTCCAGGTGCCTCTCCGTCGACTTCTCCTGGGCGTACTCCCAGTGCGTCTCCAGCTGGTTCTTCTGCAGCTTCTACTAGAGCGCAACCTCGGACTCGGGCTTCTCGTTTCGCCAACGATGAGGGCGGATACACCCCGCCCGGGTCCTTCATGTAGTCGGCTCACACTATCTATGCGCTTGCCTGCTACTACTATTCCTATCATGCGCTAGCTACTACTATGTATTTGGATGACATGACACACTCCTCTTGTATGCTATTATGTGCACCATGTATGCTACTATGTGGATTTTGTGCTATTTTGGTGAATTATGGAGAATTTGAATGAATTTGCATGTATTTGGGGATGTATTTGGATGAATTTGCATGTATTTGGATGAAATTGGATGAATAGCTGTGAAATTGGATGAATTGCTGTGAATTTGGATGAAATTGGCACAGCTGCCGAACCATATGGTCACGGCTATGTCGAGAGCCTTTCCCTCGGCGTATAGCCTGGCCTGGGTCCGCGCAGGCTTCCCAGCAGCTGCCACGTAGGGCCCTATGCCGAGGGCCTTGCCCTCGGCGTATAGCGTGGCCTGGCTCCGGCGGGGGCTTCCCAGCAGCTGCCACGTAGGGAGCTATGCCGAGGGCCTGGCCCTCGGCGTATGGGGTGCGCCGTAACGGGACGGCGCGACGGCACACTCTGCCGAGGGCTCGGACGCCGAGGGGTCCGCGTGGCCGTCGGCTTAGGGCGCGTACGCCGAGGGCCAGCTCTACGCCAACGGCGTAGCTTTCTATGCCGAGGGAGCTGGACGCCGACGAGATACGCCGAGGGCCGCCGTCGGCGTAGCCTACGCCGAGGGCAGCCGGCCATCGGCATAGCGTCGCATTCCTGTAGTGCGGTTCATTATGTAGTTTTGTAAGCTATAAATAATACGTATTTTTCAATAAATATTTCAATGAATAAAAGAGTAATTTTTTGAAATAAACCTTAACTTTATATAGGTTATATCTAGATTGAACCCTAACTCTCGATCCCTGAATTAGCACCGTAAACATAGTGATCCCGGTCCTTCCATCCCTCACATGTTCACATCTCTAGCGCCCCCACGTCGAACAGCGGCAGCATCCCCGACAAGCTAGTAGCCGGTGTCAAGCTGGAGCGGTCGTCAGGCCAAATTTAGTTTGCGACGATGGCGCCTTCAACGACATTCCAGATGGCAGGGAAGGATAAATCCAGTTAGCCACCAGGACATTTGCGTGTGCAGAACAAGCACTACGCGCTACAGCTTGGCTTGCACCACTCCATCTTAGCTTGCAAATAGGCTGCGCATGTCCGACGAAAGTTGTGCGGCGGCGGATGTATGCGGCTGCGGGTCGAATAAAGACAAAGGAGGTCGGTGGTGGTGATGGGCGAGACGAGCCCGCCTTTGCTCAATGGACCTCGTTGCATTTTCGTCACCAATCCTGGCGTTGGTTGCTTCCACGTTAGAAAATCCCGGTTGAAAATAGCTTCAAGTAAATTTACTGTCATGTTGTTATGGTGTGGCTAGCTTTTATTGGCAATGGTATTAGCTTAATTCTCATAATTTAAGTGATGACATGCCAATAATCTTATTGTCCGTGAACCAAGCCTACCGGCGACGGCCTCGCTCTGCTCATCAGAAGTTAGCCTCCCTTTAGTATATGAATTTGGATCACAAGATAACAAATATAACTACTTTTTTGAAATAAATTTCTAGTTCATGTTAGCTGCGATTTCTTAAGTTCTTGTATACAAATTAAATAATTAGTTACCACGATTTTATTTTATGGAGATCTCATGGGGATAGTTTCTATGATGGGATTTTATATCTTTGTGATCTTAAAGTATTTCCCTACTTTCTAAAAATCAAACAATTTATAGATATAGGTTTTTTTGTTGGACCATTGGTCCGCTCGGGTTTTGAAACTATATATTTTTCATGCTAAAACAATTTTTAAGTTGATCTGACCAGGGCTTCAAGAGTAGTTTTTCAGTGTACAATTCATTAGTTATATTTCTCTAGTGAGATGCGGCCTACTTTAGAGTTCCGCACAGGGCCCCGGATTTTGCCTGCCCGGTTTATATGAACATAAGTAGTATTCTAACATGTATTTAGACTCATATGTGTAATGCATCTATTCCACCGAATCGGTGCAATGTGGTGGGACAATGTTAATTGGCCGTTGTTAATTAGGAAACACTCTACTAATCTAGCCAAAAAAAATAGTTAGCCATTGTTAATTACATTAGATTAAAAGGGCCATTAGCCACTATGAATTACGATTTTGAGACAAAAGATTAAAGTTTAACCTTCATTCCGGGCTGCTCCATTTCTCCCAACCTAACAAAAAAATGTTGTTAATTACGATTTTGAGATTAAAAAGGCCATTAGACGCTGTTAATTTAGATTTTTAGATAAAAACGCCATTTACCATTGTTAATTATGATTTTGAGATAAAATATTAGTTTAACCCTATTCCGCTCCGCTTTCCAATTCTCCCAACAGAACAAAAAAGGTATTATTTTGTTTCTTCTTTTTTTCCAAACCAAACGTGAAGATAAAATCATTCCATTTCTCTGAAACGTAACCATTTTATTTCATTTCATGCCATTCCAAACTGAACACACACCCTAAGATCATGTACTATGTGTGCACAAAACGAACCATAACCTTCTCTCTCCTGCTCTTGAACCGGTTCAATACATAGTAGAGCATCGGCTCATATAGTCTGACACAAGAAGCGACTCAATATGTTGGTTCACTTTTTTCATGCAAACTTGGGACCTAGCAGCAATACGGTGAGATATAAATGAGATGCATGCATGCAAAGATGTGAGGAGAGAGGCGAAAAGTATATTTAGCACATGAGCACCAGTGCTCCTGGTGCTATAAAATCATACTATTTGAATTCCAAAAAAAAATGAAATTAAATATAAACATTCTAAAGATACGGTAAAAATTTTGGAGAATAATATACTATATTTTGAGCTATACAAAAAAGACAAATTTCTGACAAATATATGTCCATATACATAGCCATAAATTTCTTTTTTTTCCTCTATCTCAAAATATAATGCAACTTTTACCGAAACTTCTCACAAGTATTCGGAATATATATATGTATTCATGGAATAAATATGATGATTTTTTGAAACACAGATACATATCTTTTTAATATTTAAAAACTAAGAGCACTGGTACTCACGTGCACCAAATGCTCACTCAGAGAGAGGGTCCTACTACCAATTCCACACATAGCAGCTTCCTCAAAGCGATTCCAACATCTGACACCGAATTCTTTGAACAGACGCTACATAGCACATGGCCTAAGACGTACAAATAGATCGTTTGACAAAACTGAAAGCTCGCACGTTAAGAACGCGGACACGTGTTCCCCACCCATCAAGCTGCCAGCAGCTGACAGAACCGGCAGCTGCAATAGCAGCAATAAACGGCGAGACAGTCCCAGCTTAACAGGGAGCGGTTGCCATATGCCGATGCATTATACGCGCGCATTTGTTCACGGCCTTAACCACGTACGCCATGTCGCGTACGCGATCGACCAATCTTACGTGCAGCCTCGAAACACACGTATATACGCTGATAAGCTTGGATCAGTTGCCTGACGGATGAACACACAGCATATGCAGAAAGGATAAGAGCTTGCTTTATTCCTGCAAAGTTCGAACCGCCCAACTGAAAGCTTTGGTACGACAGAGGCGGAGGCGGCATATCAGTTCGACAGATCGATGGATGATCAACTAACCCTGCTGGGTGGATCGCGCGTCACATTCCCAGTCGATCGACACAAACAAAACGTCTGAATGAGCAGTTTCTTCTTTCATTTTGCAAATAAAATAGATATCTCTACTATACAAACAATCTCGAAGTGACAGAAATTTGGGAAGTCAATTGGGGAAGTAGCGCCGGACTTGTTAGTGTTGATTCCACGACGTCCCAGGAAGCGTCGTACGGTGGAACGGACGCTTACTGAACGTAGTTGGATCACATACATTGTGGGAGCCGTGAGCCCCTTGTTGGCACTGTATTCCTTCAAGTCCTGCTACTACGCCCTCTTCTAAGGATCGGTAGTTTTAGGGTTTTGGGAGTTGAACTGAAAATGTTGGGCGTCACCTAGGGTGAGGTTCTTTATCGAGCTTGCTTGCCAAGACAAGTGCTGGACAGATGAGAGGCTCGCGTGCCGCCAGTAGCCTTATCGGCCGCATTGCATGTTCTGTGAGCGGGCAGAGGAGACATGTCACACATTCTTAGTGGGTGTTCGTTCTCGCGGATTATCTGGCATGAGATCCTATCCTGGATTCGATCTACTGCCGGACCTCCTGTTGTTGAAGGTGATTTCGTGGAGAGGCAGTCACTGGTGGTGCGCTCCAACCTACGTCATATGCGCAAAGGGACCTCGTCGCTAGTTGTGCTCACGGCGTGGTGGATCTGGAAGCATAGGAACGCCATTGTCTTCAACAACGAGCTGCCTTCGGTGGCCTCCCTAATCGACACGATCAAAGCTGAGGCGAGATTATGGGCGGATGCGGGAGCACGAGGGCTACGTCAACTTCTCCCTTAACCTATAGTTTTTTTTGGGTTGACTTGTATGGCGTGGGTGTCGGTCCACTCTTTGAACTTGTAAATACAACTTCTTTTCCTATCAATGCATCGAAACGCAAAGCTTTTTCGTTTTCGCGGAAAATTTGGTTCTTGTGTGCATATTTTTTTTATGAAGGGGATATATTAATATCGAAAAATACCAATTATATCCAACCTCTACAACAACGTAATACTTTAATGGTAGTACGGATGCACACAACTAAAAAACTAAAAAATAAAAAAGTTCCGATATAGTATTCTAGCCCTAGCAACACCAATACAATCACCGCCAAGATAACACATGTACTCCAGACTCTCCAAAATCGACGTTTTTAAGAAGAAAACAGTACACAAGCGTCGTCGTCGCCTGATTAAAAGATCTTATGTTTTCACCCTAAAGATAGTCTCGTCTCTTAAAACTATGTTTTCGATAAAACTATTGCCCAGCACAACCAATTAACCCAAGACCTTTGATTTTCATTCTGAAAGGTAAAACTCTAAGCTTTACATGTGTTGTCGCTTCCACTTGGATATTTGGTTCTTGTGTGCATATGTATCCATGTTTTGAAATACATTTAAATACACTAATAAAAATCTAAATACATCTAAATTTAAATAAACTTCTAACATCTTTATATGGACAAAGTAAGTAGCACATTTCACACCTCCATTGTGCTGAGACGTGCCACCACGTGAGGCGTGGATTGATTCTGTCACGCCAAACTAGGGAGACGCGATTGTCAGGGGTGTCTCGCCGGCGGGAGTTGCACACGACACTACGACAGGATCACCGGCGGCTGAGCCGCTGCATGAGGTGTCCCTCCATCAGGAACTTCAGCTGATGCATGCCGGCAACCAGCAACACCTCAGCACCTCGGTCGTCGACGCGTCCCTCTGCCGACGTCTCTGCCCCCTTTCTGCTCAGCCGAAAGAATCCGGATGGCTGATCTGTATTTAATTTGGGATGGCTGATCTTGACGTAAAGTAACAGTTTGCTTCACTGCGTCGATTTCCTAATGGATTTTCTCCGCGAGCAGATTGGATTGCGATACGCAGAATGATTTCAGTGGACCGAAATCATAGAAGTGTTAAGCCCTCACAAACAGTATAAAAAAAGAATAATTTGCAATAGAAGTGTTGTTCTGCTTGCAAAAAAAAAAGACTACTAACGAGTTGTGTAGGTTGCTTCTAGCTTACCTTTGCTGCCATATTTTATTTGCTGAACAAAGAACATAAATTAAGAGATAAGAAGAAATAATTGTGCTTGCGTAGAGCTCGTTTTATTTTATAATGAATTCACCATTAGGCGGTGAAAACCATACTTTTTCGGCTTCACGCAAACTATGTTTAGTTTTCTTGCGATTTTAGGAAACGGGGATAAGGACGATGACGACGATTCAGAGGGGTTGGCCCCGATGAAAATGTGGGCTTCCAGAAGTTCGTCCATACACTCAGCCGTGCATGGGGCGTGAGGCGGACGTAACCGGTGGTTAGCGAGAGGTGTTACCTCGATGTGTTCCGCATCGCCCGACGTCACAAGATTTGGCCTTAACCCCTCGCTCCATCCTAGCTTGACTCTTTGGTCAATGTTGCAGATGCCTTGCTCATGGACATCTTGCACATGTCTACAGGGATCCCTTCCCATGTTCGAAGAACAACCACCGTGCGCGCGAATCCTGCAATCCCTGGCTACCTCTCGGGTTATTGGCATGTCTTTATGTGCCACAAGTGTCCAGCATCAGTGTCGTGCATCCTCATGTTGATGTCTCTTGTATGGGCCTGATGAGATATACACCCTCCTCTAAGGCGGTTCCTTTTGATTTTTTGGAAGCGAATGTTTTTGCTCCCGCTAGCTCGGTCTCCTCTTTGAGCAAATGCAAGGCTGCTTGGCACGGGTTGTGATGTTTCTAGTGCGAGCGGAGACTGCTTTGAGCATGCTCTCTCTTTTGTCGGCTATCTTGAATACCACTCCTATGTCCCGGTGAGGTCAGTTTCGACGTCATGGAGGATAGGGATGGGGAGCTCTAGGACAGTTCATCATCCTTGTCCGCTTTGCCCTCTGTTCCGTCTACCACCGAGGACGATGTCATTGCCCCGGTGGTGACTTCGATGATGCAGATCATGCTTGAGCTTCGAGAGCTTTTTGTGAGCTCTGTTCTGCCGTTGTCAGTGGAGCATAAGGTGGACTCGTTGAAAATCTTAAGCTCGTAAAAAAAAACCTGAATTTTGATATGTCTACCAGTATCATTGCCGCATTGCCACATCACCCATGACAGCGGGTTCTTGATAGAGAAATCATTAACACGACTAAAATAAAAGTGCCAGTGGACATCGAAAACAACTAGTGTAATGTTGGTAGATTTACGGAAGTGGTGGTTTTTGCAATTTAGATCCGTGTATCTAGACGATTAGAAGGCGATACTGACGTGTCTTTCCGCGGCCCCACCGCATCACATGCCGGGATCAACATCATCATCCCGAAATAATGCCGCTTGGTGGCTCAACGCGCCAACAGATTGTTGGCGTCCCAATGCGACGCTCTGTAGTGGTCACTCATTGCCTTCCCAGCATTGGCAACCAAGTCAAAAGCGCCCACCGGCGGCACCTTGTCTCAGCCAGCACTCGCATGTACGCCACACACCCGCCGTCCGATCTTGGACGATGCACGGCCCAGGCGCGCCATCCCTCGCGTCAAATCGGCGTCCACCAATAGTTTGCGACAGCGTTTCACGTCGCCAAGCCTCTCGCCCTGGTGAAGCTGATCGAGTTTGGCAGTTTGCCATATTTTATTTCCGCGGTTTGAGTTCGCATTGCTACTTTGTTGTGCTAGTATGGCGGTGGGCCATTTCCGTAGTGGTAGGGGCACGGTTGTTCATGCTCGAATTTGTCTCACTACTTTCCCTTGAAATTCCAATTTTTTTTTTGAAAAGTAGGTTTGAAGTCCATGCCTGCATCAAAATGATTTTATCAAAAATCAATGTACTTGACGATTGGCGGAAAACAAAGTGGCTAGTGTGCCACTAGCGGGTGGCCCCCGGGAGTATCTGAGGGTAACACGTGAGAATGCGAGCGTTGTGCGCATCGACGCATTTGCAGCCAAAATTTCTGCTCTGAATGAGTATGTCCACGTACCTCGGTCTATTTGCGTCAAACCGGTCCTTCTGTCTGCGCGAACGCAAACAACCTATGCCTATTTTCGTCGGGCAGCAGAGATGTCCTAAGTGAGCAATGACAATGCTTTTCGAGTAGTTGTACTATTGGTCTTTATTTACCATCATTGTTTTTCAAACTTACATTCCCATCCAATGACGAATTAGTAAATTAAATTCTCATTCAATGTACATCACCTCGAGCGCAAGAGGCCAACTGCTAGCTTGAAACTTCCTTTCCTCTCTCGAACCTTGTGCATTTCCGCCTTTCGTCATGATTCAACTGTCACCGCCTCACCGGTCACAGGAAAGCCTTGGAGGGCGGCAACATAGCCCGCGTCGGCCTTCCGCTCCTCCCGCCGCCGATTTCGTGTCTCCTTGTCCCCAGCGAGCACCGTCCCTCATCACCTGATGTTTGGGCCATATCGGCCAGTCGTCGAGGCCATGAATCCGAGCCAGGACGTCCCAGCATCGGGGAAGCAGTCGACAAAAGGGTGGAAGCAGGTCGTCGGCATCGGATCAGAGGAAGCAAGCGGTGGCTCCAAACAAGAATCCGAAGAAGCATAAGGTCATCACTGGCCGTGGATCGAAGCTAGGAAGTGTCTAGGAGGTTGACGCCATCCAGGAGAATCTCCCACGCAACTGCTGCCACACCCCGCGGAAGAAGAGGAGCCGTCCCCGTTTGTGTCGCTGGTCGCCTCCAACATGCTCGATAAAATGTCACAAACGTAATCTCTATCTTCTTATCTTTTAACTTGGGATTGATTTTCTAGTTGTTGAATGCAATAGAGTGTGTTTGCTACTTTAGGTGGTATGGGAACCAACATGGGTGGCTACATGGGTAGTTGGTTGCTATGGGAGATGGCATGGCCGGCGGCGTGGGAGTTGCTATGGGAGGTGGCATGTACGGTGGCATGGTAGTTGCTTACAACAATTGCTAATGACAATTGGGAACAAGAATGAGATGCCAATGATGGCAGTGATGCATGAGAAGTTGCTTTGATATGTGTTTGTGTTGAACCTTGTCGATGGTGAACTATTCTATGCTATGAATATGCATTTTGTTTGTGTTTGTGTTGAACTATGTTGATGGTGAACTATTCTATTCTTGGATTGCAAGGTTTCAAATTCATTTGTTGTTGATATGTTTGTGATGATCATACATAGTTAAAATTGATGTGGTGCTTATTGCACAGGTGCCCTATCTTACATCACCTTATGTGTGGCTCATGTGCCCTATTACACATCATCTAGAAAACTGAAAACTGTGATGTAAAATCTAGATTTTGGTGATGTATAACGTTTACATCGCCTATTTTTGTGCCCTATAATGGCCATTTTGGGGGCGGCTGCACATTGGCGCCCCAAAAAACTGAAACCCAAGACGAATCTATAAAAAAAATTAACTCAACTGATAGGTTTCATTCAACTTATTTTTGTTATTTGTACAAAGTTTTAGCAAAACTTTTAAAAACCTAAATAAACTTAATATGGATCCTGTTATAAATGCGATAAACAAATGTAACGAAGAACGATAAGGTAAACGCAGCGGAAACACAAAATTTTAACATGGAAACCCCTCCAACACAGAGGGGAAAAGACCACGGGTGCTAGCCAACAAAAGTTCACTATATCGGGGAATGTTTATAAACGCCATGAGTTATCTTATAATCTGATAAACTCTCGGATGATATGAAAGCACCCACTTCGTCAGATTATAAAATAACCCACGTGCGCCACAGCAAAACTTCATAGGCACTGGAACACCGTCAGATGATACGAAGCCACCCACTTTGGAGGCTAAAGATATGAGCATGGGAACATATCCTATGAGGAGATCGTGAATCTGGATCAAGATATCAATGTGGAAAAGCTTCACTGGTGGAAAAAGGGCCAATGGTCGCGGTTCGCAACTGCCATTAGTCGCGGCTGCGCAACCGCGACCAACTAAGCGCGACTAAAGCCCCCCCCCCCCTTTAGTCGCGGTTGCTTACGAACCGCGACTAAAGGCC